>NC_071317.1:7500-607500 GCF_027563975.2 Plodia interpunctella
GCAATTTAAGGCGATCTGAATACCAATTGAATCTTTAAAAAATATTGTAATGTGATAATTTTACCATTTTTTTATAACGTCAAGTGATGTAAATGAAATGAATATTAAACAGCAAAGCTGTGCCACATGAAGGCTGTCTCTCATATTGGAATATTGTTAAGCATACTTAATATATAAATATTATTAAATATTACGTATTAATTGACCATGGCGAATGCCAAAAAATGCATTAATAAACACTACAATAAATAAGTTGGTTACGTATACATTTTGTATTGAATGTTTTTACATTTACTATGAAAGTCACAGCAAAAGTTGGGAATGGAAGACGCAAACGGTTATATAAACCATAATCGTTTGTGTCTTCCATTTTCGAGAAAGTACATTCGCTATCTTCTGTTCTTGTCTTCTCTAAAACTTCATACAATATGGAATTTTATAGATTTCTGAAAAGTTAAAATTTCTAGGAAACTGGATTTTAGTGTAGTGTAATGGGTTTGGCAACGATCATTTCTCAGCCCCTTTTTATTAAAACAAGAACCGCCATAAACAATCGATTATGACTATTTAAGTACCTAAATTGATTGTGCTATCAGCGTGCGACGTCAATTCTGTTCAGAGCCAGACCTGTGCGATGTCGATTATATCATGAAACAATTCATTTATTAGTGATTTATTAGAAAAAAATAGGGTTTTAAAGTAAGCTTTAGTTCAAAATATAAGGGACTCAGTGTTGTAAATACCTACATTGAAGCAAATAAATAAATTTTAATTCGATCGGTTTATTAGAAAATCGTTTATTCTTAAACTTTATGTGTAACATAATTATCACAGTCATAGCAGCAGTGTAACACTAATCAGTTACTGTCGGACAGCAAGATCTTCAGTTTGGACGCCGCCACCGCAACCTGGAAAGCATTGAAATCTTTTGTTTTATTGTCTTAATATTCGACGGTGCTAATAAATAATCCCTGTACAGTGAATTGAGTACATGGGTAAGTACCTTGAGATGGTCGGCGTGTTGGCTGTCGCCGCGGTCGGCGATGCGCGGGCGCGCCAGCACCGCGAGTGTGTCCGCGAGCTCGTCCGCGTGGTCGCGGTGCTGGCGCTCGCGCTCGCGCGCCGCCAGCAGCGCGCGGCCCAGCAGCTGCAGCGCCGCGTCGCGCTCGGTCGCCGCCACCTGCCGCCAGCCGCGCGACACCAGCGAACATATCTCCAGCGTCGACAGCGCCCGAACGCATATCTCCTGTTCAATCGACAACCATATCATTTTCAGGGTTTCGTACTTCAAAAGTTATAAACGGAACCTTTTTCTCAGGAACGCATAAAGGTATCAAGTTGAAATTTATACCAAATACCCAGGTACACGGTCTCTTTCAACTGGGAAAAAAATCAAACGTATACGTTGACGCGATCAAAAAATATGACCTGATGATGAGTTTATGTCGCATATATTACAATATTTTGAGATTTCACAAGGGAATCAAAACCTATATGTACTTCCCGTAGACCAAGAATCATGACATTTGGCAAAAAGTTGGGGCACTGATATTTTGTTAGTTGATTATAAGTTAGCTTCGTACAAAACGAGTGCACACCGCCCGCTTTTCACCATTCCCACTAGATGGCTTTACGGGACGACTAAGGGACTAATAGACAACCAAAATATTCCCAAAGAGGGTTGACGTTAGGCAGGCGGGTGGTCATAAAAACACAGCCGCATCTTCAAAAATTTGTAGGGAACCCTCGGTCCGTTAGATTTAACTCACACAAATTTACATTTTAACCACGATGGTAATGATGCACATATACACGGGTATCTTATTTTCATTTTACTTTTCTTATTACATAAAAAAAAAACAAAGACAGATTAGATAAAAGAAAATGATATTTAGCTATAACTCTGATCAGTGGCATAGTGGCCGTACCTGTTCATCGTGTTCGCGCGGCTGCAGCAGGCGGGTGAGGGCGGCGCGGTGTAGCGCGGCCGTCATCACCTCGCACTGGCCGGCCAGCGCCTGCGCCAGCGCCGGCAGCGCGCGCGGCTCCAGCGCCGGCAGCAGCGCGCGCCACAGCGACCACACCTGCAATACTCGCACTCACTGCTATAATGCGGCGGTGGCGTCTGTGGAGCGAATGGTCTCAGGTTCGAATCCTACTTGTGCCGTATTCATTTGTATACCAATCTGACTCATATATAGTAGTTTTCATAGATCACCACTTGCTTCCGGTGAAGGATAATATCGTGAGGAAACCTGTACACTGGTCGACAGCTTAGTTCACTAGTGTGTGTGGCGGTAAATAGTCGTAAAAGTCTTGTCAGATGCCTGTAGTCCCCTTTGCAAAAAAATTAAACGTACTTATATGAACTTGATAAGGATCACTAAGAATATAAGTACATAACAAATACTCTTCTTGAACTTGATTTGCTTCGCATGTGCGAAATATGCCGTGGAGGCTGTATCTTCGCAGACCAGTGTAAATGGCACATTTATGCTTTGTCTATAAGTAATTTTAGTTGTCTTTATTTATTAATCATTTTACATCTGACATATCTAAATAGTCGACTATTAGTCTAAAAAGAAATACGACAAAGTAGGTGAGTATTGTCGACGCACCTGTCGGTCGCTGGCGGCGGCGAGCAGCGCGTGCAGAGCGCGTCGCGCGCGCGCGTGCACTGCGCGCGCGTGCACTGCGCGCGCGTGCACTGCGCGCGCGTGCACTGCGCGCGCGGGCTCCGCCAGCAGCGCGCACAGCCACGCGCCCACGCTCAGCACCTGCCGTCCGTCACGAATACCAATTAGGCGTCTTATGTTTTTACGTCGTGGCTGCGGAACACTTGACAGTCATTGATCTGAACGGGTCGCCGGTTTACCTCGTCGTCGCCGAGTGAGCGGGCGCCGTCTTCCTCGAGCTCCAGCCCCGGGCTCTCCGGGTCGAGGCCGCTCAACCACGACCAGATGCCGGTTATAATCTGGATGTAAAATAATGTAAGTGCAATGCTTTATTTACATAATGTGTGAAGAAGCACGAAAATTTTACCCAAAGAACAATATAAATATGGATAATATAATAATGATTGAAAACCTCTAGATGCAGTATAGCATAGCAAAGTAACAAACCAGCATACTTCATCAGTGAGCACGTCCGCGGCGGCGCCGGAGACGGCGGCCAGCGCGGCGCAGTAGGCGCGGCACAGCGCGCCGGCGCGCGGCGACAAGCGCGACACGGCCACCGCCGCCGGCGCCGGCGCCGGCGCCGGAGCTGCGCCGCTCACGCGCAGAGCCTGCACGAGGAACACACGAAAGGCGTCACTTTTGCATACAGGAGATATCAGATATTAATACATATCATTATCATCATTAAATCGCTTCCCGCTGTCTGTCTGTCTGTCCCTATGTATGCTGAGATCTTAAAAAGAAAATTACGTAACGGATTTTGATGCGGATTTTTTAAATAGATAAAGTGATTCGAGAGGAGGTTATATGTATACATATCACTTACATAATATTACACCCGTGCGAAGCCGGGGCCGGTCGTTTTAGAATATTTAGGATTGAGGACCGAAACTTGGTGAACACAGACTGTCGAGAAAAGGTTTGACGTCGCCAATAGCAGCCATAAACCACATAGTTGTTTCATTGGGCATTACTTTGGACCTCAGTGCCCACCAGATCATCTTATGGGGCATATAGTCGCAGGCATTCCTTGGATGCCTATTTACTTATTCATGACTATCGGCACGTCCCGGCTTCGCTCGGGTAAAACCATAATAAGTTATACATCTAAACCTTCCTCCGGAATCACTTTATCTATTGGTGAACACCGCATGAGAATCCGTGCAGTAGTTTTTAAGTTTATCGCGACAAAGGACTTTAATTTATAATATGCAAGGATGATCAATAGATCCTGAATCAAGGTATACTGATACTACAATTCAGTAATCTCCAGGTGGATTAATTTCACTCAAAAGAATATCTGATAATTTATAATTTTATAAAAAGTTACCTCAACAGCGGACACCAGTGCGGTCTCTCCCTCGGACCCGCTGGAGTTGGAGCGCGACGCTGCTATTGGCGCTATGTTTGTGGCTGGAAAGATGACAATCTTTATTATTATTTGCGATTTCAATTGCCGTTAAAATAAAAAAAAAAACTGTATTATTCTTACCAAAACATTAGTTCCCAATCAGTAGCATGCATATGAACAGATTTTTTTTAATATATAGTATAGTTTTAGTGTAATATTCCTTGGGGTAAGTACCACTCTGACATTACTGTAACATAAGATTGCACACAGTATGGGCACTCCCTGTCCCCAATATCTTGCTCACCCTGACGAAATACGCTGTTTTTCTTTTCGATCTCCACACCCATCGTCGTGTTCTGGTTGTGAACATTCCATGAAGAGAATAGAAAACCGGGGCCGCTGTGCCATGTTTTGAACAATGTTCTGTCCAAAACATGTTGCAGCGGACCCGCCTAAAGAATTGATTCATATTGCCAAACATTTAAATTTAGAGGTGGATGCTAATGACGTCCAAGAATCAAGAGCTAAGAATTTATGAGTGTTGAGCATAAATGTGTGAGCATGATCAAGACATTGCACAAACACAATTGTTAGACCCATTTGAATTGGAAAATCAAATGATGATTTCAACCTTGTAACAGGCCTTGGCACAATTGAAAAGGGTTTGTAAATGTTAGAATAATTAGATTGTAATGAAGAGTGCTTTTCTACTAAAGAATGGGAAATAAAAAAGATACTGGCTGCTAAGAGGAAATTTTACATGATAAGAAGAAAAAAAATCTGAATCGCCAGGTGACATTATAGGAATATAGGTACTTATTTAGCCTTCAACAAAAATAACTTTGGTTTAGGTTGTATTATTCATAGTGATGTAAATTATTTTTATGACAGAAATTTATTTAACATGTTTTTTCAAAATTATTATTTTCTTTCATCTGGTACTGATTACACAAACTTTCAAGTGTTCATGAAATGTTGACTTATAGCGAATTCGATTTATAGCGCTATCTCTGGGTCCCACCAACCGCGTAAATCCGGAGTATTACTATACAACAGGGTATTATCATATGAATTGTGAAGGGGTAACAAACAAATTGACCTACCTTAACATATATAATAGTTTTTTATTAGGAATTAGGAATCATCGGCAGAAGATTGACAGTACAATAACAACACATTATTTGATACCGGGAGTGCCCGTACCGGCGTGGAGCGCGGAATCTTGTCGCTCGTGGAGCTCGCGCAGACGCTGCAGCTCGCGCTCGCACTCCTCCGCGCGCGCGCGCTGCGACGCCACCACCTCTGCCGACGGCATTGAAAACAACGCCTGAAAAATACCTATTATAATTTCCTTGGGACTTCATTTGCACCCTTCTATTCTATCATTAAGATTTCAAAATTTACCTCATCCTGCTTAGAGGAATTAACAGAAATAGGCGGTAATTCATCATCGTATTCTTCTTCCTCCATTTCTATAGAAACCAACCTACACAAACACTAGGTAGGCAGTTGGAAATATCTTCAATCAGTTTATTTTGTAAACAAACCTTGCAATAGTTTGTTGCTAGTTGCTACTAGGTACTTTTTTTTTTAAATTTCATGGCTCCATCGTTCGCCAAAACGATGATTTTGCCAACGTCAAGGTTTTAGATAACATGGAATACAATATGTTATAATGACATAATATGAAACACGGATCAGTGCATACGGATAAAGTAAATAAAAATTATAAGTAGATATTATTATTATTATTTTGTATAAATTTTGCCAATATAATTATAAATGGGGAGAAAACTAATGTTACAAATAGAAATTGCTTATTTACAGCAAGTACCTAGGTACTTGCTTGCTGCTTATACAACACAACCAATTAAGGAACACAATGACAATACACACATGCATGATAGGTATTTTGTTTTGGCATTTTTTTTTAAGTGTCGGGGCTCCATCGTTCGCCAAAACGATGATTTGGCGTGATGACATGACGAGGGCATGACTGATTATTTATTTTTTAATTTCCCTCTTTCCCCAATGTTTTTCCCTCGTTTCATCATTGAGGAGGCAAAGGGTACTAGGCCAAGCCAAGCAAACTCTTATACAGCCAAGTCTTTTGTGAAATAATGAGAACATGACTGAGTCTGACATTGTGACAGACCAATATTATACGCAAAGCTCAGCGCAGATGGCGTTACTTTATTTTCAATATTGTTGCAGATTTACGACCAAAAATACCTTCTACGCAATTGTGGTGCGAGTTTAAATAAAAAAGGAAGGATTTAGTGGATTATCCTGAAAATGATAACACTATTTCTGCATTATTTGGTCAACTGTGCTCATAAATTGATATAAACTTGATTTTGACTGAAGATCTTACCTGTATGAAGTCCATATTTTAACAAGTCTTCACGTGTCAAGTGTTCCGAGCTTCTTTTTGACCGTTTACTGGCTCGAAAATTTTACAACGTGAGGCGTATCCCATAGTTTTCGAAGTTTTTTTATCTTAAGGAAAACTATTTTTCCCAATATTTCGGCACCCGAATATGCTACAGTGTTGTATATTTTCACAAACAAATGCTTACATAATGAAAGGATTAATAAAATACTCTAAAATAAACTTTTTAATCGACATTAGCAAAAGGCGGCAAAGCTTTTGTGTACCTAGTATACAGTGCTGCACTCTGGCGGGATAAATGTGCAGTAATACTCGCTATTAGGCATTAATATTTTATTACTATATTTCATTTAAAGAGGCCACACTTATGGGCGATTAGGATTCCGAATATTACCGAACGTATGCGCTAGTATCACAGAATTTCTAATCTGAAATCGTGTGGCACTGTGTGGCCTTAGCGCTTAGAAAAACCTTTACGTCAAACAAATGTCAAAACAAAAACTGTCTTATCATCTGTCAGTCAAACGAAAAAAAGGTAGGTAGGTGGTATCTATGTCTGGCTAGGCTAGTTCTTTGTTTATATTTTAATATACGGGTCGTAAAAATTGTTTGTGCTGTTAAATTTGTGGGCTCAGTGTGTAGGAGATTGTTATCTCCAGAACGCGGTTGGCTTGCAGTGGTTCGCGCGTTTGTTCAGAATGTGGGAAGAGAGCAGCAGTAGCACTGCGAGCGCCAACAGCAGCAAGCTGTTCGCGGAGAGCACCAAGCAGCACGACGCCGTCTTCAACGAGCTGATGAGAGAGTGCAAGCACAGCGCGCCCGGCGCGCGCCTCTCCGCGCGGCTCAGGACTTCGCTGGAACGGTAACCAACCATTTTCTTTTGCTTTAGTTACACTCGGGTATTTTTGGTAGTAGTGCATGTTCTCATCATTACCTTTGTCTACTCAGGAGCATTATATGGCCGTAAGCCGTGATTGTTTTCTTTATTTTGAATTGATTTCTCCTTAAAGAATTAAGATGTAAGAAATAAATCCAATGAGACCAAGTAGATAGAAACTACGGGTAGGTATACAGATTCAAGTTCCATGTGGTATTCTTTCTTAGATAATTAGGTCAGATTTGTTTAATTGTTTTAGGCATTCTGTATATTTCATATGGATTTTTTGTTTAATAGAGTGGTTTGGGTATGCAGCAAATAAGTTACAGAAAGCTTTTGGGAATCACAGATAAAACAGAGTAATATGGAACTGGCTTATTCAATACCTTATAGTCAGGCATACATCCTTGATTATACCTTGACTATAATTCCGCAATGCTGGATCTGGTTCACACACATAGAATGAACAATGGGTCTTGTTATGAAGTGAATTGAAAAGCATCAGAAGTGGCTACAAAGTGAATGCCTGTATGATAAGATCCAATAAATAAATGAATCATTCTGGTGCTGGTGCAAATATACTGCAAGACCTAGCCTTGAATAAACTAGGAGAAGAGATGGTTGCAGGAGAAATTCAGTTTGTTTTCCTTAATGCCATTCCTCTAATAAAAGTTGTGTGACAATGTATTGGCCAAGGCTTTCTTTAGTGTTACAATGTATTTATGCACATGATGGTCCCTTGGCAAATCCTTAATGAGAAGCCTTCAGTTAATATGAATACTTGTAGTGGTCAGTCGCATCCATTGTAATAGAAACCTTGTGAGCACCATTTTTGGAAGTTCTAAATCTTAATATAATAATATATTTACCATTATGTTTACCAACAATTTGTAAGCTTCTTACATTTATTCTGACAACAAAATTAGATCAACATACTTAAAATGCTAAAGACATCATGGCCATTGTTCAGAGTGGACGTAGGGCTGGATCTCTTGGTATTAAAGAGCTCCTCATAGATAACACTACTTGCCAAAAGTACCATGAAAATAGAAAACATTTATGCCTCATGGTTAGGATGGGTATTGAAGTTGTATAAATTAGAAACAACCACCTTACCTTCTCAGTACATGCATGAGGCGATGGACTACAATGGTTGACAAGCCAGGTGGTGGTGGTTCTTCTATTTTAATGGACCCTTAGGATACAGCAGGGTGTATTCCAAGGCGATAGTAGAGTCTGTTGTGGTTTTGTTTAACTTTGAACCCACATAGTACTTTGTTAAGAGATTCAGGTTTAGGTCTACCACTCTGAACAGAGGGTGAGGTCTTTCTTATTTGTTTTATATGGACAACCACAAATTATTTAGCTCCATTAGTATGGAATTTGGTGTAGATAAATGTGCCATCATGCATGTGGATAGTTAGGGTTGTAAAATCTGTTTACAACTATCCGAGACTATGACTATCAGCGGGCTTAGTGCAGGTTTGTATTTTACTTCTCACGGTTGAATCGATTCAAAGTGAGATGCAGAGAACCAATCACAGTGCGTGAACTCAGACCGAGTACAACAGGTAAAAATTAACAGTTTTCTTACTCTTACATCCAGGGCATCCAGAGTTAGAAAACTGTTAACAATGTATCGCATGTATCATCCACGATCATCGGTAATGAGATTGTATATCCTTCAAAGTGTGGGGTCGTGATTCTTCAAAAAGAGAAAATGAAATGAAACTTCAACTGTCAAGTTGGTATAAAGAGTGTAGTGAAGTGTGGTTGCAGCATGTGCCCAGCGGAGCGGCGTGCGGTGGTGGCGCGCACGCGCGAGGGCTGCGCGCCGCTGTTCGTGGCGTGCAAGCGCGGCAACGTGGAGCTGGTGGAGTACCTCGTGCACGTGTGCGACGCGGAGCTGGAGCAGCGCGGCGTCTACGAGGTGCCCGACGACCGCTCCGTGCACACCGTCACGCCGCTCTGGTGTGCTGCCGTCGCCGGCCGCCTCGAGGTAACCTAACATTACTACTATTGTGAGGTTCTGGTTTCCATTTCCAGAGCATGCTTGTGAGGTTCCGGGTGTATTGCCCCTTTATCGATATATGTGGTCAGGTGCTGCGCGTGCTGATAGACGCGGGCGCGGACGTGAACGCGGGTTCGGACAGCGGCTCCACACCCGTGCGCTCGGCGTGCTTCATGACGCACCTGGACGTGGTGCGGCTGCTGGTGGCGCGCGGCGCCGACATCCGCCGCGCCAACCACAACGGTGGCACGTGCCTCATCAACTCCGTGCAGTCCGTGCGCCTGTGCACGTTCCTGCTGCAGCACGGCGCGGAGCTGGACGCGCAGGACATGCAGCTGAAGACGGCGCTGCACTACGCCATCCAGGAGCACCGCGTGGAGACCGCGCGGCTGCTGCTGGACCACGGCGCTGACCCGCACCTGCGCTCGCGCTCCGGCGACGACGCGCTGCGCACCGCTTGTCTCAAGGGCGCTGCGCAGGTACGCCACATTCCGTACTAATAGTGCGTCAATTTCCCGTCCAAAAGATTATCAACATTTTCAGTTATTCTTTTATACACTGTTCGGTAAGACTAGTAAATCTTATTTGTTTAGATGGAATTATGAAAATCCTACGGGTGTTACGAAATCAGGCCCGGTGGTTCGCAGAGCGTTTCGACCGCTGCGGTTACGCTGTCAATTCAATTTTTCAAAGTTTAACAAAGACAAGAATGAGTTTTGCTGTATGACTTCACATTAATTACTCGGTACTGTAGTAATGACAATTTTATGAAAGATTGATTTTGGAAATGATTCCATCCTCGGGAAAATTGACGGATTGTAATAATTGTAGTGCCTAATAATTTTATTGCTATTGATGCCTACTTTCAGTATTTTTTAAAGTATAAAATAAGATGAAATGAATGTTAGGCTTAAAACGAGATCCTCTCGATTGATACCACATCGATACCCTCGCCTTAACCTTTCAGTGAAAATTTCATCAAATCGGACAATCGAAAAAGACATTAATTCCGATAATTACCTTGATTTAGAATAGAAATAGTTAATGGCCCTCGGTCAAACAAAGGTTAAATATTTATTGGTTATCCAAGTGGAACGAGTGACATACAGTTCTGGGCATTGGTGGATACGAAGGTTACTATTGAAATATTTAATTTTTGATTCTATCAAAATAAATGAATGAAAGTATGTGCGAATAAGGAAGTGTACGTCGGTAGATCGTGTCGCTGCTGTGCGCGCGCGTGTCGTACGCGGCCGCGGCCGTGGCGGACGCGTACGAGCTGCTGGGCTCCACGCAGCTGGACGAGTTCAATGACGTCAGCGCCGCGCTCGCCGCCTACAGGAAGGCCACGCTGCTGCGCTCGGTACGCGCCGGTTCCTGGGGTTTCAACACCACTACTTTTTCTATAAAGGATTAACATAATGGTGTCTTCACATGTTTATTGAAAGCGGGCACCAGATCTATTATTATTGGTCCGATTTTGATGAAATTTAAAAGGTATGTAGATCTGCCAATGGAATGTTTAAGTTCGTGGGGCAACAAAATCGGTTAAGCCGTTTTTGAAATATCCACAATTTTGTAAAAAAATATTGTGTTCGCGAGATGAGTTTGTATGTTTAAATCGGTTTGGTAGCTTCGGAGATATACGAAGCTACCCATATCCGAAGCTACCAAACTGATTTCAAAAATTCTTTCACCATTAGAAATCTATATTATCCTAGATTGATATAGGCATATATTTGTTTTGAAATAAATTAGTTTTCCGAAAAAAAGCACTACCGAAAATCTTAACGTGCGTGCGCTAGCCCTACTGTTAATTATACTTGCATATAAAGTACTACAAAAATAAAGGTTTTTAGTAGATCCATAATAAAGTCCGCGACACTATACACCTTTCTTTTATAATTAAGGAACATACTTAAGGAATATAAGGCATTTTATATGTAAAAAGATAATGTAAATTAAAAGGAGCATTTTGTCAATTATTACTACACAAGCATATTAATGCTTATGATTAAAGTTATTTCATCAACAAGATAATTTCATGAAGATATTTTTTGTGTCCTATACAGCACATCAATTGGATGAATAGATTCTAAAATATCGTGGAATTAAAAAATACGTACGCCAAATTATTTTATATTGTTGAACTCGACACGCGCTGCCGTGTGAAACCAAAAGATTGTAACTTTGAAAAAGGTGTTTTGAGATAGGTATTTGATATTATATTATATGTAAAAAAAATTGTATTCGCGAGGTCTACGTTCGCGGCGAACAGAACTACTTTAAGTAAAATGGGAGACACGGCGGGGTCAAGTGAAAAAAATCTTTGAAATATGGCTAAGAAAGAACTAAAGGGATCTAACTAGCTAGCTAGCTGCCGATGCTCAGAGTCATTATAATGAATATTGTGGACCGCAGCAAGGTGAGCAGTACCTGCCGAAGCTGCCGGAGCTGGAGCCGATCCCGGCGCTGGGCAACGCGCGCGAGTGGTCGAGCCTGGCGGAGCTGGAGGCGCTCGCCACGGACATGGACGCGCTGCGCACGCAGGCGCTGCTGGTCGCCGCGCGCGTGCTCGGCGCTCACCACAAGGTACTTGAAGGTGATTGACGGCGCGACAGGTAGGATCGACTATATATTTTTTATTTTGGATCGCTTTTGATAAATGAGCGGTTTTGATGAGTGTTTGTGCTTTTAATATAAAGACGAATTCTCTGTCCCAGGACACCGTGCTCCGCATCATGTACCGCGGCGCCGCATACGGCGACGCGTTCCGCTACCAGCGCTGCGTGGACCTGTGGGGCTGGGCCCTCATCATCCGCGTCGAAAAAGACTCTCTGCTCTACACCGGTCAGTATTCCGCTATTAATACATACTGCTCGTCTTTAAAAAGGGCTATTTGGAACACTTATGATAGCACGGGGGGATGTTGATTGTAACTGGTTGTGACACACAGTTCCGGGCGGAGGATGCAACTTACCCTTTCGGGTCTTCGCAGTTTCCGATTGAGTTCAATTGATTGGGCTGCAGCGCCAAATCAGGGGTCAGCGCAAAATTGGGAATTCTATTGTTGCCTATCAATCTATAGGTTCTATTCTAGGGCGGAATCACAAGTCACATACGCAATTCAAATTTAGCTGGTTGTGATTAACATTTTTTTTTATAAACCTGTTTCGTGCCACTGCTGGGCAAAGGTCTCCCCTAAGTCTTTCCAAGCCGCTGTATTCGATGTCCCTTTAAGTATCTGAAGCGAACGCACGTCTATAAGGGTGTGACGTAGTCAGGTAAATGAAACGAGTGAATGCGTAATCTTTCAAAAACATCTTGTAAATTTTTATTATGAATTGTTAAATTACGGCCAAAAACAATTAAGTCATCTAAATAAATTAGACATTTTTCATAATTTAGACCAGCCATTGCCAATGTAATCATTCTGGAAAATGAACTTGGGCTAGTTTTAAGTCCCATTGGCATACGTGTCATCTGATACTGTCCTGAATGGAAAGCTGTAAATTTTCTACTGTTTTCATCTAAATTAACATTATAGTATCCTTGATGCAAGTCTAAATGTGTGAAATAAATGCTACCTGACAACGAGTCCAGAATTTCAGTAATATCTGGTAGTGGGAATTTATCGTCTTCAATCTGATTATTCAATTTCCTATAATCTACGACAAGCCTCCATTTTTTGTCTCCTGTTGAATCTGATTTTTTAGGTACTAACAGTATTGGACTAGACCAATCGCTCTTGCTAGGTTCAATTATCCCTTCCTCTAACATTTTATCAATTTGGCGTTTAATTTCGTCCTTTTGAGAGTATGGCAAACGATATTGTTTTGAAAAGATTGGATTTGTATTAGGTTTGACAGAAATAGTATGTGTGTATACATCAGTAGTACTTAATTTATCACCAGGGAGGTAAAATATATCTGAATATTTAGCGCAAATGTTCTCAATAGTTTTTTGTTCCTCAATATTTAAATGTTGCAATTTCATTAATGAGAAAAGTTTTTTCACTCTATTTGAATCGGTCGTTGACTTTTCAAATTCACAAATATTATAGTTACTAACTTTATCAATTTTTGGATTTATTTCTGTGAGTTGAACATCATTTTCAGTAACATTAAGTATTCTAACAGGAATCAATCCATCTTTTGGTGAACATATGGAACTTGCTAAAAATATACCATGTTTTATTTCTTGAGATAATATGACGCAATCTTCATTAATGTCCGTATGTATAAAATGTATTGACTCGCTTCTAGCTGGGATCTCAAAAATAACATTACATGTATTTATTAAAGGTAAAGTAATTTTCGAATTAATAAATAATGTCAAAGTATTTTTACTGAAGTCTAATTGAGCTTTGCATCTATTTAAAAAATCACGGCCTAAAATTCCACTTCCTTTAATTGGTAAATTTTGAAAAACAAAAAACTTATGATTGAATGTTTCATTATTAAAAGTTAATGGTAAAAATAAGTATCCTATTGCTTGTACACTTCCACCTAAACCGTTGACTGTTACATTCTCCTTATAGATTGGAATGTTACATTCTATAGCATGTTTATACGTACATGCCGATATTGATGCTCCAGAATCTACTAAAAAATATTTTTTGTTATAATTATTACATGATGATGAAAGTAAAGAAATATAACAATTACTATCACTGGCTAAAATAAATTTTTCACTATTCCTCACGAAAAAACTGATTCAAAGAAAGTTCTGACTCTTCAAATTTTTCGAAATTATTATTATCATTATCATACATTAAATGAATATTACGATTATTACGCATCCCTTGATTTCCTCTAGTTGAATTAAAAAATTTACCTCTCTGCTGTGGACCTCCGCTACTTCCTCGCGTGTACTGACCTCGTGACCCTTGTCCTCGAGAAGCTAGATGAGCTGCTTGCTGTCCTCGAGCTCTTCCTCTATGTACAGGATAGCGGCAACGTCCTCCACGCCAGCTTCTATAATAATTTGAACCATTGTTGAAATATTTATTATGGTATGGTTTCTTGTACATACCCATGATTTCTCCAAATGTTGAAGGAATTGATACTTCTTCATCTTGGGCTGCCTGTACAGCATCTTTAAGTGAACTATAATTCCTGGCAGAAATAATCGTACTAAGTCGACGATTACGCAAGCCGTCAGCAAATTGCTTAACAGCCATTTTTTCATTAATAGGTTTTAATATTTTATAGCATTGATCATTCCCGTCAGCTTGCGTTATCGTTAAATCAACAAATAGTTCCGTTATTTCTTTACCATAGTCAGCAATTGACAAGTCATTTTGTCTAATTTTTTGTAATTTATTTTGTATTGCCGTTGCAGCTTTCTTACACAATAATACATTTCTCATATCAATAATTAACTCATTAACTGATTCATATTTTGATTTTAATTTTAACTTAGCTTCAGGAGAAAGCCTACTTTTTAATACGAAATTAATTAAATTTTGTTTACATGTATCTTCTTTCAATAAAGTATTATAATATTCAATGTTATCAATCAACTGTTTTGTATTCGACTCCTCATTTGTCATAATAGGTAAAAGATTTAACGCCGTTTTTAAATCAAAAGAATTCATGTTGAACGATGACTTCGGCTTATCACTATTACACAACACTAAAATATTTTCATGTAACTCTAAAAATCGACTACAATAATTTTTGATTAATATAATATCATCCGAACTATAATATTTTCTCTTAAGTTTTTCTTCAAAACCTATCAGCCACGTCTCATATTTCTCATAGATTGCATTAATCTCATTTAATTTGTTTACTAACACTTTTTCCGTTCTTCGACTGGCTCCTAATTTAATTAAATATACTCTAATTTTCTTTAATTCCTCATACAATGATATAATAGTTTCCATTAGTCACTTACCACCATAACGTAGAGTAAAATATTCTTGTACCTGTGCACATAAAGAACATAACACATTAAAAAATAAATAAAAATAGACTTTAAAATATAATCGCGATTACAATTAACACTATCAAGTCCAAAGTTCAGTCACAGTGCATCATCCGTCCGTCCGTATATGGAAAGTCGCTGCATTCCTTACCGGTGACCTATATCTCGTACATAAAATTATTATTAGGATATTTGATTATATATTTAAGATACTTTTTTTTTTTTTTAAGTAGATTATTGTATTTTATTATTTTCACTTTTTTTTTTTTTAATATTTATTTTTATATAATAAATTTTCACTTTTGAAATATATTTATGCACTTTTATTTTTATTTATTTTTTACACCATTTCTTTTGAATAGATTTTTTGGGGTGGGTTAAGGTCTTCCAACTGTCGCCGGAAAAGTGATCTTCTTATAGTCGCCCGATTTATCTCCTTAACAATCCATTTTCTATGGCATTTTCTATATAGTCGATATATGAAGAACAGCACGCCACACAGTATAATTAACAGGATAACACACAGGATAATATTTGTGGTGCTCATATGAAAGCGAATTTGTTCTGTAGTTGCTTTATTATCGCCAGCCGCAGCATTCTGGATGACCAGGGTTTCTTCTTTAGACTGTGGGGAGCCCATTATTTTTGTGAAATTTTTTATTCACGTGTACACTAGCGTTTAGTCCGAAACAAAGATAGAACTGGTACTTTTCCATTGTCCTTATTAACGATTACACGAGTAACGTCTCAAATTCGCGGCGCGGTGGAAGATTCCATAGGCAGGGTCGCCATATAAGGGTGTGACGTAGTCAGGTAAATGAAACGAGTGAATGCTCGAATAATACTACTATATTTGAAGGAATAACACAATTATATAGGTGGTACAAAGATTAACATAATAGAAGATTAAATAGGTACTTAGTCTAACCTCACACGTCGTTCCTGCGCAGACACGTGTCACACGGCGTGTGCACTGACGCGGCTGATGCTGGACGCGCACGCGGGGCGGCTGGAGCGCGCGCGCGGTGTGCCCCGGCACAGCGACGTCATGCTGGCGTGCAGCGCGGTCGCGCGCGCGCTGCCGGCCGCGCGCCGCGCGCTGCAGCCGCGCCCGGTGCACAAGAAGCAGGCGGAGACGTTCGACCGCGCGCTGCGCTGCGCCACGCACCTGGTGTTCCTGCTGCTGCAGACGGCGGCGCCGCACGAGCGCGCGCGCGCGGCCGCGCTCGTGCGCGAGCTGGTGCACGCGGACGTGCGCAGCGCGCACACGGGCGACACGCTGCTGCACCTGTGCGTGTCGCGCCTCAACGTCGTGCGCTCCACCTACTTCGCGGACGAGATCGCCGCGCCGCCCGTGTTCCCGTCCGTGGCCGTGGTGCGGCTGCTGCTGCAGTGCGGCGCCGACGTCAACGTGCGCAACGAGGCGCGCTCCACGCCGCTGCACGTGGCCGCCATCCCGTACAACTTCTCCACGGAGCTGGTGGAGGCGCTGCTGGCGGGCGGCGCACACCTGGACCAGCCCAACAAGTTCGGGGACTCCCCGGCGGAGCTGGTGGCGCTGAACCGCGGGTCGCGCGTGCGCGTGCTGCGCCACGTGACGCTGCGCTGCCTGGCGGCGCGCGCGGCGCTGGCGGCGGGGGTGTTGGCGGGTGAGGGGGCGCGGGAGGGGGAGCTGCCGGCGGAGCTGCTGGCCTTCCTGGAGCTGCACCGCTCCTAACGCCTCCGCTGCCGGCGCCGGCCGCGGCGGTTCACGTGCTACTCGCATCTGCGACGAGGCTGAGCGCTCGCTCTGTGCGATCTCCGGAGCCGCGTCTTGTCGTGTTTTAAAACTACATTCAACATTACGAGTGGATATACCTACCTGTGTTTATTTATATCCGTAAGTTCTTGCCTAATATTAGGACAAAGCAGACCCGATGTTATTTTGCGATTTTTGAAATACAGTGACAATTTATTTCGCCTTCAATGTCAACGTTTGATTTTGAAGATGTGCCATTGTTTCTCCCATCGAAATAAAAATATTATTATGACTCCCTTCCACATTAATGTGCACCACGTTTAGAGGTATTTTAAAGCAAATATGACATTTCAATAATAGTCTCGAACATGTTATTATCTCATACATATACATGATATGACGTATCAAGAAATAGAGATATCTGGCCGCATGTAACGGAGCGGTGTTGTAATCAACGTGCAATCATAGCCATCAATATGTTAGTATTAATGTTAGATGTCGACAAACTGCGTTCGGGTGAATGTTGTACATTCTCTAGACGTAGATGTTATTATGAAATGTTAACTCGATCTGAACAAAATTGGCGCCGCGCGCCGGATCTCATTGTTGTTGTGAATTTCTTAGTTTTAAATCAAATATTACTAAATTTTAATTAGATATTAATTTAAAACATGTAAACTTAATTATGACAAAATAAAACTATATTTACGTCCTTGATGATTTTAATTAACGAATTAGCACCCATTTTTTGAGCTATCCTTAGATAGCAAGAGAACATTTTGCTTGTAATTTGGTTGGTGTTGAATTACCACAGTTCCCTTTTCATCGAAGATTTACAAAATACCTATTGAATCAATCTACACTAGCCTTAGTTCGGACGGAAACAGTCACAATATACAAATATGATTCTTTTATACATTATTTACACTTAACTTACGTAGAAAACTACAAAATTTATAAAAAATAAAAAATTGTGATTTTCACAATGATGTGTATAAAAATATGAGATAAAAATGAGTATATAGGTAAAATATTTGTTCTTAAACATTTGTCGCAACATTCAAAATAAGCATCTGCAATGATGATATCAGCAGCGCGAGCGCGACGGCGGGCGACGGCCGCGCGGCGGACGCAGCTCCGCGCCGCGCGATGTCGCGGCGGTGCCGGTCCACTATGAAGATGCGGCCGCCCATGTCTGGAAACAATCAACATTCACCGGAGCTGTTTTAATTTAATATGTTTGTCGGAGTGTCAGACTACAGAAACTACTAGCGACACCTGGTATGGCGACACACTGACATGCGACAGCTTGTTTTCGCTCTGGCGGCGTCGTGCAGTGTGGTTATGTTTTTCTGAGATTACCTACTTATTATAGACATGATACAGTACAAATATGGCTGCTAAGTTTTGGTCTGCAAGTATTATAGTGAAAAGCAAGACGATAAGGTAATTTTTATTAGTAAATCATGTCTCGCTCATGGGTCTTTATATAGAAAAATAAAATCTGAATAGCTATATATATATATATGTCATATGGTTTCGAGAGACATACCGTTATGCGTGAAGGAGTTGTAGTAGACGATGTCGGGCCAGGAGGAGTCGGGCGCGATCGTGAGGTCCGCGGGCGCGAGTCCGTCGCAGCGCCACGTCAGCGTGCGGTTGAACGCGCGGAACGACGCGAACGATGCGTCGCGACGCGGGTCGGCGTCGGCGGGCCTGCGACCACGGTATTTTTATACATTTAACGAACAGAGTTGATGTAGATTTATAAAAATAAAATAAAAATTTTTTTATAAAAATAAAATAAAAACTCTCGTACAGTTCAAGTGAAAATAATCAGCCAGGACAGAAAATTTCAGCCCGGAGCGTCGCAGACGAAGTCGACATTTTTATTGAATTCGTGAATGAAACACTAAATAACGCAATAGCACCGACCTGGTCCCGACGCACTTGGCGCCGGCGGCGGTGGGCGCGAGGCGGCCGCGGCGCGGGCTGTGGACGCCCGCCAGCACCCGCTGCGCGCGCTGCTGGCGCTCGCTGAGCCGCTCCAGCCCGCCCGCGGCGTCCGCCGTCACTATCAGCGGGTGGTACTCGCTCGCCGAGTGCGGGTCGTTGCCGCCCAGCACCTGACAGTGTACGACTTCCTCGTTTACTAGCACTCCGTCTCGGCTCCTCACAACTAGTTACGTCTACTAATCAGCGTCCCACCGTGCTAACTAACCGATCACACCACTATACGAAGCAACCCAATCAAATACATACACTGTCCAGATAGATTTGACGACCTCGGCGGCGCAGTGGTAAGGTTGTTGCCACTGAACCGAGAGGTCCCGGGTTCGATCCCCGGTCGGGTCTTGATGGAAAACGATCTTTTTCTGATTAGCCCGGGTTTTGGATGTTTATCTATATATGTATTTGTTATAAAATATAGTATCGTTGAGTTAGTATCCCCTAACACAAGTCTCGAACTTACTTTGGGGCTAGCTCAATCTGTGTGATTTGTCCTAATATATTTATTTATTTTATTTTTATATTTCGTTGTTTATTATATTATATTTCATTAGATATTTACAAAAATGATTTTGCATTTGTTATAATTTCACCACGCCGTTTCCTTCATCTAAATTTTTATCTTATTTATATGAAAATTTCTATTGTCTAAAATTATTTAAAAAATTAGGTACTACCTAATTAAACAAAACAAAATAAAAACCTAACAGAATAAATGAGATGACTGTAGTCGTTTTATGTGAACTCAGAGCATACCTTGAAGCTGTACACTAGCCCCCGCCGCAGCTGCAGGTCGGGCGCTAGCTGGCCGTTGACGTACCACACGAGCGGGGGCGCTGGACGGCGCCCCCGGCCAGCGCCCCGGGCGCCCGCTGCGGGCCCCAGCCGGAACCAGAAGGTGCGCAGCGCGGGGTCGAACAGCTCCGCCGTGTCCCACGGCTGGACCGGCGGCGGCGCGCTCCTGGGTCGATGCGGACAAAGTTAATATGGGGTGGACGACCGGTCGGAGACACCATGTGGACGTTACTGTGTTTGTATGCTTCTGACACTCACAGCGAGAACGGGAAGCAGTCGTTAGCCAAGGCGGGCGGGTCGCTGGCCTCCCGCACCAGCTTCAGAGAGACGTCAGCCCGCGGGTAGACACGGTGGTAGGCGGGCTCCCCGGTCGCGTCCAGCGGCCCCAGCGCCCACACCACGTGCGCGGGCGATGACGTCAGCCACTCCAGGTCCATGCTGTCCTCTGAGAGGGAGACAAATTATATTTCTATAATTATAATCAAATTATAGTACCTCTTGCTCGGCATTAAGTGGTAAATTAAGTAAACGTGTGTATCAACCATATGTATATATCAGGGAGTGCAAACTTTATTGTCATTTTAGCTAAAATATCGTCGGTAAAACAGCTCGTAATATAAAATGGTCGGCTCGTCGGCTGTTGTCATCCTACAAGTGTGTTAGTTATATCGCTAACGTGCGATCGTTGTAATGACACAACTTTAGCTCTGGTGCTGTGCAATGCGGTCATGTTCCTATGTAATTATAAGTGACGGTCGATGTGTGTACATGGTTTATTTTCTTTGTGATTATACGTAATGTTACTTCGTTATCGCAAAAGAACATCACAACATCTGTGTGATGAAACAGTTACTTTAGTACAAATTGTCGTTGGCGACGATGGGACGTCGCTTAGTAACATAACTGGGTATGACACAGCTTTCCGTGCGGGGTGTGGTCCGGAAGCTTCCTGTGGGTAGGTAGGGTTCCCACGCCGTGCTGTAAGGGCAACAGGCCATTTCCTGACAGGCCTCAGAGTTATTGTTATTTCTCTTCTGTGTCTCTCCGAAATATAATATAAAACCTATTTGTATTTGTTACCTCTTTTTACGATAACCTATTTGTTGGTTATTGTTGTATACCATATATATATATTGTTGTATGTATTTTGTATGCATATATGAACAGATTTTAGGATTTGTTATATATTGTAATAAAATCTCTTCGAATAGTTTAATAGGGAATGAAAATCGTTAAAGGAATTGCGATACAGTGATGGGTTCCCCGTACGAAAACATACCTGGCCTAAGCGTCCGGCGGTAAGACACCCGGGTGACTCCGTCCACCCGATCCGCGCTGAACACCTGATTGGAATCCAATCCACCCAGCTTCGTATCTCGGCATACGCCCACCCATTGTCCTAGTACGTGCACGCACTACGTAAAAGAAAATGAAATTTAATATTATGAGGTACAGCAGAATTATACTAATATTATTATTATTTTGGTTTACCCTGCTTGCCTCTCGCCTCCTTTTTTCACCTCTCCCTGACACATTTAAAAACTCACCGGCGCCAGCGCAGTGATGTTGTAGTCCGCAGCGTGCCCCCTCCGGTCGCTGGCGGAGTAGCGCGCGACCGCCACGTCCGCGCCCAGCATTGAGCTGCGGCCGGCGCTGCCCGAGATGCCGAACGACATGTAGTCCTGCTCAGATATCTGCGTCGAAACGTGCTTCTTTATTACACAACACAGGTACTACAAAATACCTATATACAAATGAATTACTTGCTTACTTTTTCATTTCACTAAGGTTATCAAGATGGATGGTGAAAATATCCTGGTTCAAAAGAAAAACGTTGAGATTCAGAATTGAAATTGCTTTATTAGGTATTGTGTCAATTGAAACATGATGTCTAGCTAGAGTCGTATCACAAGTTTAATTGTAAGCAGAGAACAGACAAGGCTAACGTGGTGTGTCGCTCAGTAAAGAAGATAAAGAATAATATACCTTAGCGGCAAGCTCGATAGTGATCTGATTTCCGAACACTTCCCACGACACTTGATAGTCTCTGTGCAGCTGGCGGCAGTTCGGAAGGGAAGATCTGAAGAATTATTTCGATTTAGATACAAATGATAAATAAAAGTTATTGATGAGAAATTGTAAGAACGAAGACTCTTACTAATATTTGCTTTATATGACACAGTTTTAATTTTATTGTTATGCTAAAATATACTCGTTAGCAAAGCGATCGTGTCGTGTTTGTCTGTGTGAGAGGGTACAGACCGGTAGAGATGCGCATGCGCAGGCGCGGGCGGCACGTTGAGGTCCGCAGGCAGCAGCGCGGCGCCGAGTGCGCGGCGCGCGCGCGCGTCCCACAGCGCGACCCAGTCCGCGGCGAACACGGTGAGTGCGCCCGGCAGCCGCAGCACCACGTCTTCCGCCGCGTACTGCCGGAGCGGCTCCAGGCTGACACACGACACACGACACACGATTCCTTCTTAATTACTACTGATAATGCGTCAACGATGTCACTAATTTTGTCAATTGGGAATGCTTCCTTCCACCGACGCCGCAGTTGTGCCTGGCTATCGCGGCCGGTATTTTCGACGTCAAATTAACTCGTCTATATCTTTCGAGAGGATACCTTATGAACGCACATTTCTCTAATCTGTATGATCCTTACATATTATAAAACAAAATCCTCTGCCGCGTCTATATGTCTATTCGCGATAAACTCAAAAACATAATCATGGGTTTTCATGCGGTTCTCACCAAGGATAGTGGGTTTCCTGAGAAAGGTTAAGGTGTATAATTTATTATGTTTTTACCCGAGCGAAGCCAAGACGGGCCGCTAGTAACATAATTAAAAATAACTGTAAACTCACTATCCATCCTCGTCGGGGATCTTCCTGCCGTTGTTGGAGGGCTGCGCGCCGCTGCCAATCCAGAAGTACACCTCCTCGCCGCTGCCGTCGTAGCGGAACTCAGGGATTCTGGGAAACATCCATTAGGTATAGATATGAATTTTTATCTTTGAAGTGACATAAATATTTATCAAACTATTCAAATAAATTTGAGAAATAAAGATTTTTAAACCTATATATTTATTTGTTTAATCACATCTTAGTACACACACAATATAAAGTAATAAATTAATAGCGAGACACTATGAAACATGGTCAATGAAAACTCGTTAGGAAATATGTTAATTAAACGGGATTTAATATAGAGCACTTGTTAAACTTTGTTCTTGCAGATTCGGTACATATTTGTGAATAATACAACAATTTTTATTCCACTTAGAATAAGAAAAGACTTACAGCAAAGTGACAGCGTCGAGCACCCTGATGGGTTGGCTGGCGACCGGCGGCGCGCTGCCGGCGTTGACGGCGGCCAGTGGGCCGATGGTCTTGGGCGCCGGCGCCTCGAACTCGTCCGGCACGAACACGTCTCCGAACGCGTTCTGGCTGCCGAGGTCGTACACGGCCACCCACTTCAAGCGCGACAGCCGCTTGCCCTCCGGCAGCGACAGCCGGACCTCCGCGTCGTGGTAGCGCTCGAGAATGTTGGTGCTAAAACATATTTATTTCACACGTCGCTCCTCTTGTGCGGATACTACATTTTGGTTTTTAGATATTTAACTAGTTATGGAAAATAGATAGCAGGCCATCCGGCAGCTAGATGGATCGACGATGTAAAGGAAATTGCGGGCAAAACCAGTAGGGGGAAGGTTGGCGTAGAGTCTACGCCGTAGACGGAAGGAGGTCTATATATACCCAGCTGTTGATCACAAAGTGCTACAGGTGATATTTATTTATGTATTTGACAATCAAGACAAAAGTTACATATTTGAGATTCTTAGAATAGAACCATCTATATGCACCCGTACAAGGACACATAAGCAGGTGATAGGCAACAATATAATCCCGAGGAGAATTGACGTCAGGCAGGAGGTTCAACATTTTAAAGTTATTTTATGCTGACCATGGGCTTCGCAGCGTCACATCCCCGATGTCAACCGGAACATACGGAGACGAAAGAGAGACTAGAACAACACCTATGTATTTGGTTTATAATTAAAAACAGTTAATGATGAATCCTATATTTTTTCAGTTTTGGGATACTGCCCACCTGTATGTGCTTGCATAATCTTGGATTATAACACAAAAGGGCATACACCTTTTATTTACAAACAACTTGTTGACACACATGTCAGTGGTGATAATTTGGGTAATGACATTATAGTTAATGACTAACAATTAGTTGATGTAGTTTGCCAAGCAAGCAAGTTGCACAATTTAAAATGCAATCATTGTAATTAGATTTTTAAAATTAATATACAATAATCTAATTTCCTTAATCCCAACTATGTGTAGGTAAGTTTCTTTGTTACCTCCTAATTCATCTACCTAACCAATTTCTTGAAATTTGATTATGATATGATAAAATGGAAACAGTACTTGTACAAGTGATCATGATAAGTACTTATCTAAATACTTCTGATTGGTCACCTGTATGGTGTTGGGTCGGCATAAAACCAGGAAATAAATAATGTAAGTACATACTTTCCATGCTCATTGGGCACTATGAACCCTTGAGGTCCGGGCCGGCCCGAGTCCCCGGCCCAGAAGAAGGTATCCTCTCCAGTGCCATCATAGTTGAAGTCCACTAGCAGTATGGTGTGGTCATCTACCGCAAACACGTCTCCTGACACCTGACGTTATTGGAAATTCATTGTAGGTATAGCTTTTAAGGTAAATTTAATGAACCATATTTTCATACTTAACCCAAATAGTAAATGAAATCATTTAACTATACAGAAATAAGTAGAGAGAAGAGTAATCCTCAGTGTAAACACCCAGGAGCTATGATGCTGAAAAAATTGACACTTGTGGAAAAGCTAGAAAATGACATCCCATATTACAACGGAAGGATGTGACTGAATAAATTGTCGAAGTTTTATTTTAGTAGTTATTTTTCAAAGGCTAGCATGCAACATATGTTCAAAATTTTTATTAAACCCTTTTCTGTAATAAAATAAATTACATGTATAATAACAGTGTTTCTTATAATGAGGGTTGACATTTTTATTACTCTAAATCATGGTCTGTTCTACAGTTATTGTTATAAAATGAGAGTGTCTTTCATGCTCACACACACACAGCTGGACCACTGAGCTCATTGTGATGAAATTAAGAGTAGATAGATATAGCCAGAGGTCAAACAGGCTTTTACAGGCGGAGCTACGGGGAACAGTTAGTATTAAATAAGTGGCTTATGGATTTAACCTTTTAAGTACTAAAATACCTACAAAAAATATTCTATGGAAAGAAAAATTGAAATTTTCAGTTTAATTTATAATAAAAACTATAAGTTTGTTTATATTAGCAAATCTGCAGTCCTATTTCTTGGTATACTCGGTATCTCACTTACTTGGTGATGGTACGTGTTGAGATGTCCGATGAGCTTCCCTCTGTAGGGTCCTTCGTCATCCTGCGCCCGCGCCACTGCAACAAGGCGAGAAGGAGAAAGTTCCACGAAACTAATTCACTATTATCATTGCACCATTTCGACAATACCCACCTATTATTATCGCTGTAAACACAAACAAACTCACTTTCCACATTATCGACTACCTACACACAATATAAATAGTATAAACTTGCATAGAGATTACGAAATACACATTTTTTCAACTTTTGTCTGACAGACAATAAGTTATATGTACGAGTTTACGACATTCTTTTGCGAAGTTTCTTCCGGTCGTCACTGACAGCACAGCCAACCTTGTTCGAAGCCTTCGAGCGCGCTGATTGGTCAACCGCCACGACACTCAGCCAATCAAGGCCAAGATACTTTCACTTTATTTCGTTCGGTGTTATCATGAGCAAAATAATGAAATGTTACCTAAAACTTGTGTTGTGTTTGTAGATTTTTGTTGTATGTATTTATTTAAATAATGTACGTACTATCAGTAAAGTTATTTATCAAAGAGATACACGATATACCTATTTTTATATGTAAAGGTTAAAAATACAAAGTAGCGTTCCCTTCACCATGTAAACTCATTATTTTTCAATAGCAACACTTAACTTTGCTTTAAATAAAATAAATAAATATCCCAACTAAAATTATAAATGCGAAAGTGAGTTTGTTTGTTACCTCTTCACGAATTATCTACTGGATCGATTGTTATGAAATTTGGCACACGGGTAGAAAATAACCTGGAATAGATGGAATTTTTTAATCCGAAATTCCCACGGGAGCGAAGCCCCGGGGCACAGCTAGTATCTATATATATTTTAGGTTGTTTTATAAACAGTTTCCTTCTGTTTAGTACGAAAGAACAAGCCGGAGTGCTTCTAAGAGGTTACCGATTTGTTTTCCATACTTAGTTTCCCTTATGGCGGCAGAATGCCTGTCGTACCTTTCAAAACGACTATATCTGTCATCTTAATTTTAACAGTAATTACGCATGTGTAAAACACCATATGGAAGACTCCAACCATTTACTTTAACCATTGTACCTACTCCTTATAGGTAACTGTAATAATTTATGTAAAAAATATATAATTCATGGTCTTGATAGTTTGAATAAGTTAAATGTATATAAAGTTATAATTTGCGCATTCCCACATTTTAGTTGCCAGTTGCCACTTTTTGGTTCGCTGAATTTTATACTATGTAGTGATTCTCATTTATTCATAACCAACGTAATTTGGTATGGTTTAATATTTCAAGTCAATTATGTGTAATGTAAATCGAGAGAGACAAACATAATTTGAAATACTTAATTAAAATCATAGAATCGAAACGAATAGGTTCAAAAAGAAAAAACGCAGGTGGCAGTCGTACCTTGAAGCCGCAATCTCCAAGCTGTGTCGATTCGATCCATACACACGAGAAAAAGAAAGAAAAGATAATGAGACGTAAACACATACGTTAATGTTCCTTATCGCAACTTGTTACCGTTTATACTTAGTTTTGTTGAACGCAGCGCGGTGTAGCTGCGCATTCTGCTCGTTGGTGTGCATCTCCGCATGAGAAGTGTACAGAGAATTACTTGCAATCATCTCCATAGAATCTAAGTAAGGCTTAGATGTGGCGATAAGTTTCGGCCTCTACAGAGGACCGCTCTCAAGGAAAATTGCCGCGTGTTTGTTAAATTATAATGTATATTTCTCACGATCATTATTTATGCTGAATGCATCTATCAACAAAAGTTTTTCTTTAAGTGTTTCTGATTAAGTTGTTATTATTGTGTTTTTGTGTAATAAACTGTATTAAGTATTGTATTACAATAATTTCGAAACACATATGTAAATAAATAGATCCATCCAAGTAACAGGAGGACAAGTGTATTGACATAGGTTTGTGATTGTGATTGGGACGAGATGAGAGGATGTTTGCACAAGTCGGCGCAGGCGCGCGCAGCAAAACTGTGCGTCGTGAGCGTGCGCAGTGCAGTCAGTTGTGCGCCGGCGCAGTGAGCGAGCGCGGCCGGGTCACGTTGCTAGTTCGCGAGTTTTGTGTTCTCTTCGGGATGAGGTTGCACACGGCGCTGGCGGTCCTCGCCATCGGTGAGTTTACTCTATTACCTATATTTGAAGCTATCTAGGTAGGTATGTGTCAAACGCATTTAGAGGAAAATGTATCGGAAAAATTGTTCTTTGAGAAATTCGTCTCATAATTTATGTGAGCTAACTTTTCTTCTCGCTGAAAGAAAACTTTCGCAAAAAAAGACAAAGCTAAAAAAATATTATTGTCTAGTCCTACTTGGATACATAAGTGACGTACATTTGTTTAGTTTTTAAAATTTTGTCAATCCATAGAAAATAATAAAAATTAAAAAACCTAAACTAAGATTAAAAAACAAATATTATGTAAAGTGAAGCTGGTTGGACGTGTAGTAGTGAAAAATCGTCAAGCCTATTATTAAAGTCTTTATTTTTATTTTATTGGTTCCATGTATCAAGTTTAACTTATCTACAATAACCTACATCGTTACCACAATCTACATTTCTGCTGCGTGTTGCGGGTCAGTAAACCATCTTGTGAAAAAACTATTTTATTTCAATTTTATACATTATTCCTGAGCGATATTGTGGACCGGTTATCGAAAGAGAATTTACACATGTATCTTAAATAATTATAAGTATTGTCGAAATAAAAGCTTCTGCAAACGTAAGGAATTATTAATCTACCGCAAGTGCTACATTTCTAAAATCTACAAAATAATTGAAAGAAGTACTACTAGCATTCAATAATTATGTTTATTTTGCTTACATCTTGACACGAACAGAACATTGAATGTAACACAGCTACCGATCACATTGAAGTGCAAAAGCAACTGCACCGATTAACTCACAAATTAGTATCGAGTAACAGTATCGGCGTCTACTCGAGCTTACGTTGAAAGCTCAAGACTTTCACTGGACCGGAAATAATGTAGGTTATATAACGCATGAGCTCACACAGTTTTTATCGCTCGTTAGAAAACTGACCGAACTCGCATTACTGATACTTTGTATACTAGATACATGGCCATACCTTGCTGCCGTTACTGAGGCAATATGCTGAACTTGCCAGCTCCCATAGCATGATGTGTAGGTACTTGATATTGTAATAATATTATTTTTAACTGCCTTCTTAGCCTTCATGTAGAGTCACTGGATTGTTGACTAGCGATGAAAGTTACAATACTCTAACGGCAGCCTTACTGTCGCGATGACTTTAGCCAGTTACATACGGCATTACATACGAACCGATGAAGATAGTTCTAAACTTGTTTCAAAAAAGATTGTGTGACTTTGTAATGCCCGAACTCAAAATTGATTCATGCGATCTGACCAATTTTGTATATTATTTCTAATTGCAGTTCCAACAAAGTTGATACCTTTGACCTTGAAGTTGTTGAGGATATAATGTAGTGGATGGTAATTAGAGAAATATAAACTTATTAAAATACGAACATCAAACAAGTTTTCTCTATGAAATTGAACTAGTAAGTAGCAAAACCGTATGTCGCCGGCAGCGAGTGAGCGAAAATGAGTGATGCGATTTATATGAGCTGCATGATACGAGAATTACATGTTGTATACTTTATTATTATTTTGAATAGTTTATTTTTTTTTCAAATATGATTATTTTCGGTTGAGAGGTCGAGTCGCACACACTGCGTCACATCACTGTGCAAGACGAGTGCAAGCTTCGGGCGACAGCGGTGTTCACATACTGCCCAGCGTTGTCAGATTTTTTAGGCAAAGCGGGATTTCGTTAATCGGGAATCCCTTCGTCAAAAGCGGAACAAAATAATCGGGATGTTTGATGGCAATGATACTGCATCTGCGCTCGCAGAGCTCGGAGCTGCTAAGCTCCGGTCCGAGCTCTGGCCAACCATCTCATTGACCCAAGGTCGAGTGTGCGAATATCACTGGAATCTTACATGCTTTAGCCTTATCACCTATCTACAATTTTCAACAATTAAGTTTCTATGACCTATAGCCGGTTTAGAAACTCTTGGCACTTAACAGGAATCTCTTCAGTTTTGTTCGAGAACGTCGCGACGCTCGCAGTATATACGTTAAGCACCGGCTCGGTCACCAATCAATGACATTTGGCCACTGCATCAGCTCAACTTCGTCGTAAAAATAAAGTACCTACATCCAAGCAATCAGCACAACATATGAAAGTCAGCGATTTAATTAGTCTTATTATTATCTGTGATAATAAACCATAATATATATACATAGGTTTTTAATGGGTTTTTACAAGATGGTCTAAGGTCTTACCCCGAACGACCTAGAATCCAAAAACTGCGTAGTTTCAACTAGTTGCGAGCTGTTTTTTCTAATTTTTTATGTAACAAAACCTATTATTGTTGGTAGCTGTTGCCTGGAGAAAAACTGGTTAGTTTTTATTAAAGTGTTTTAAGAAGCGTCGTAATTGTAATTGGCACAAGAAATAGAGAATTCGATGCGAAATCAGCAAAAAGTGAAGACAGATTCGTGACGGCATGTTCCACGGACTGTTTATAATTACAACTGTTTTTTCTTTTATACAAATTTGATTCTTGAATATCATGTTTTTATTTTTTAACATTAACAAATTGGTTTGTCCAAAGTAAGAAACATTAATTAATTTATCTGAAGGAATATTTGAAATACTTAGTTGTAGAAGTATTTTATTATATTCCCACTCTGATAGATGTTATTGTATATAAGGTGTAACTAAATAGTAATTTGTTTGTTCCGCTTGCATATCCAGTACATAAGCTCAAATGATTATAAAAACAAACGAAAATAGAAATGTTAGGAGTAAATTGTAAATGATCTTATGTTATTCTTCGTTTCAGTTTTATACCAATGTTCTCAATATTTTAATCCGTACAGTAGGTACAAAATATCTATCGCGTGAAGTAGTAACAAAGATCTCGTAAACTTTCTTTCACGTTTATGATTCTGTAGGATAATGTCACAGAACGTGTTACCAAAACGCATGTCACGGTAGAAAGCCGGAGTGGGATAAAGTCGACCGCCACATTACGGCTCACGTTTCCCATTTTTATTGGTGTACTTTCCAATGGAAACTGACATAACGAGGACTAATCAGATTAAACGACTGAGATCTCGAGAGGGATCTCAGCTCGCGGACTTTGTTCGTAGAAATTGAGACGATCTTGTTCGCGTCTCCTGGGAAATTTCCTAATTATTTTTAAGACTATAATTTTCCTCCGGAGCATTTTAAAAAATATTCTTATTTCTACAGACGTCGGTTCTGGTGTTTTATGCATTAACTAGGGACCATAAATACACATCGGGTCAACGACACAAACAGAGGTTTCCGTACAAAATGTTAGTTTTAATGTAAACAACTAATTATATTTACTACGACATTTTAAATTTTAGCGTCAATTTCCAATTCCAATCCAACGGCAAGGTCACACTATCAGAATAGTGTAAAAATTCCAGTATATTTCTATAAAAAAAATTTGATATGGAGTTCGATCGTAAACATTTAAAGTCAAGAGCAGGTCGACCGATTTCCATCAGTGACGGTTATCTCCAGCGCCATAGGGTTGCGTTCCGCGCGGCGCAGCGGCTCGACAGATGATCGCAGATGCAGTTGGTGCACGTTATGCTATAATCAGGTTTTCGGAACAAGCGGCGACCTCGCCCGCCTCTCTCTAGACCTCTGACCTTTGTGTAAATACTGCTGCTATAATTGCCCTCCGCAAACACAAGTGGGACGCACTGAAGCTGCGCCGGTCACGACTTCATGTGGCCCAATACTTCAATAGTCAAGAAAATATTAAGTTTTTGAGAGCTGTAGCAAATTAAGACGCCATTTAGTTCTTGATTTATGTGGAGTAATTGAGTTTTTTTATTGCAGCAATATTGTGGTATAAGTGGGAGGTGGTTGCTTGTAATCTTGTGTATATTAGATGAACTGAGCCTTTTCGCTCAATACATGAGTAAATCATGTTTTGTGTTCATAAGCGATATGAACTTTTGCCTCCCTATAATTCCTGATCAATTGAATGACCAATAATATTTTCAGCCAAGGCCCAAACACCTACTCAGCTCAACTGAGAGGCGATCAACAGGTACACGATATAATCGTAGCTGTGTGTCGTACGTCGATGAGAAAAGCACGGGGCAGATATTGGATAATGTTCTGTTTAAAGTGAATTTATGATTAATTTTTAATTATTTTAGATATATTAATTTTATGAGCAGGTATCAAAAATGAGAGGCCAGAAAATTGCTGAGATGAAGTTAGATTTTGTTTGTTTGTGTTTTGTCTAGGCCTGTTCTAGAAATAGCTCGTATACACACAGGGAACGTAAATAAGCGAACTTCTAAAGCATATATCAATATAAATGTAACTAAGTGACATTTTTTAAGAGTATGATTAACTTAGGAATGTTAGCTGTATGTAACGGTTACATATCGTAGGCAAATATTTGTCAACATTCGCCGAGCATGTATCGACCAACCAGTTTCGAGGAATTTTGCATTTTCTGTGACCCAGCTGCTGGCGGGTACCGCGGTCACTGGTCTACATTCTGCCACAAAAACAATAATATTTTATCATTCTCACTCTAAAGTATGAACGATTATTGACTTTTCAAGCCGGTCTCAGCAGATTGCATTGTGGTCGACGAAACAACGCCAAACGCACCGCTACTCTGAAACATGACACTCGTCAACACGTCATTGCGGAGCGTGCTACCTGCTGTTCGGGTAGTACCGATAATTAAGGCTTATTTGTCATGTAACATAGTGTTTTATCCGAATGAGATATACTGAGATTTGGCTATGTTGCGACGAATTAATTTATTACCGCTGTTCTCAATGGAAAAATTGTGTAGTTAGAAAAAAAAGATTGAATAGCAATTTTTTGTACAAACTGTCATCTCTATGTATCTACGTCTGTATCTATATATCTTTATCTACGCAGTGTATACTTACTACACTAATATATTCATAAAAGTATGTAAGACAGCGAGATAGAGCATCTGAATCGTAAGAGAGTTTTCAAAATATTGCGTGCGTGAGTTAATCATTTTCATGAAAATGCGCCAGTAGTGGGTTCCGTGAAGAGTTAACAAACTTTACCAACTGGTTCCTCGAGTATAGGTAATTGGAGGCTGCTAGACGACAGAGGGGCTAGGGGCGAGCAGGGAGGAGGGCGGGGTTCGCCAGGGAATCATTAGAAAGTTGGGTCATAAACCAAACCGACGACGAGCTCTCCACAAGCCGGTTGTTGAACTATCCTTATAAATTAGAGACAGGATATCCGTCGACAAAAATGTTGTTTCTATAAATTCTGTCAAATAGCACTCATCTACAGATTTTAAAATACTCGATTCATATACACTGTAAGTAATTATAATGTACTTATTATTTTAATAAATAGTTTTAAGATCATGTTGTGTTGAGTGGTTGAGGGACGTCAATGGTACTTGAAATTAAAGACACAAATTGTATCAAAATGTATATTTACCAAAATGTCTATTATTTATTACATTTTCTAAGCTAAGCAATAACATGCAGAGTATGAACAATATTTTCAGTTTAAGTTGCATTGCAGATAACACACAGAAAACAATCTAATTTAAAAAGTTGGTTTAAAAAGAAAACATGTTAATTAAACAAAATTTGCCCTTTGAATTAAAATAGACGTAGAAAGGCATTCCTGCCTTCGCTCCAGCTGAGGGGTGAGGCGCAGCCGGGCGCTGCGCGGGGCCCGGGGGGCGGGGAGCCCGCTTCAAGTACCGTTGCCATCTGACCCAGTGACTGCGAGGAATGTTACGGTGATCCACGGCACGTTTCCTTCCAAAGGCAGTGAGAGAGGGCGTTCACTGCAGGCAATGGAAGGCGAATGCAGTGACCACATCAAGGGTCAGGAATGTGATACATGCGAGTGGGTGAAGGCCGCCCGCGTAATTGGGATTTGCGTAAACTCAGACTCATTGTAATTGATATTTTGGTTATTATGGTTTCTTCAACATACGTCAGTAACAGCGTGATTATCTCTGGTTCTCCGGGTTTACCTGGCATTTCAATATTTTCAATCTAAATTTAAAAGTACAAAAGGTTAACGTGCGAACCATTGTTACCGAGCTGAAATCAAGTTTTCGACTGATACATTTATCTATATAATATCTCTGAGCTCAGGTGTGCCTTGTGGCAAAGGCACCAAGTGTGCCCATTGGTCTCTGTTCAAAGCCACTCTTGTCCAGTTAGGTCGTGGGTATTGTTGTAGGCAATCTCGCTTTGTTTGACCATCTCTGGGATATAAGTGGGTTGTCTGTTTACTTATTTAATTGACATTGCAGAAATGACCGTCCAGCCCCACTTCAAATGGTCGACTATGATTGACAATGTTTAACCGTGTTTTAAATCGGGACATTTCAATATGTTCTTAAAATCATTATCTTGGAATGCATTCTATCTATACGATTGCACCATAAGAATTTGATTAGATATGTCAAGGACGTTTTGCCAATCTTCTGACGTCACACACAGACACACGTTATTGTTTGCATATCGCAGACGTAAACGATGTAGAATGTAATTTTTCTCGGGAGCTTGCATGAAAATTTTAACAAGCGCTATTAAATTTTTTTCTAATGCTTTCATTTCGAATAATATTTTAAACGTTATGTTTTATATAGCATTTATTAAGTGTTGCTTCTGTGTGTGATAAACACCAAATAAATTTTTAAGAATTATATAAGCAAGAAATATTATGAAGAGATAAAAGTCCAAAATGTGAGTGTCGACCGCTACTGCCTGTGTTTTTGCGAGTCAAATGGCAAGTTTTGCAAGGCATTGTGGCGGTTCCCAGGGACCGTGGAAACCAGCCCGTGGGAGACCAGCGACCGTTACGTCACGAGTGCGGAGCCTTACAATGTAACTTCATTCATTTTTTTACCGTGAAAACTGTGTTCTTGTAGAAAACGTTTACTGTAACTGTTAAATAATTGTTTCTGAGTCAGTGAGTCAATGAGTACAAATATACAAATTGATGTCGAAATGAATTAAACCTACATGTTTTACCGAATATAGGTCTGCAAATATAAATAAATAAAGAGGAGCATGCTATCCACTACAAATGACAAAAATAAAGAATTATAATGTATACTGAATTATAATGTGCACTAAATTCTATCCGAGTCTATCATTAAAGAAATCATTTAAAGTATAATAATATTTATCAGTTAATAAAGACTTGAGGTGCTTTTTAAATAGATTTAAATTTAAGCTTTTATATTGATTTAGAATTTTGTTGTAAATTTTCGGTGTCATATATACTATCCTATTACCGAGTAAAGCAGTTTTTGATGGGTGCATGCATAATCGATAGATATCTCCATGATTCCTCAATACAACATCAGCTAGACGAGGGAATAAATGAGCATTGGTTTTCACAAATGTTGCTACCTCAAGTATGTAAAGTGACGGAAGTGTAAGAGTTTTGTGTTCTTTAAAAAACGGCTGACAACTATCAGTGCTTTGGAGTCTAAACATTGCGCGAATACAGCGTTTTTGCATTTTAAAAGCTATATCCTTATCCGTCGAATTGCCCCAAAAAATTATTCCATATATAAGTATTGATTCCACTAAACATGATAAGCTGTAAGAAGCGCTTTTATGTTTAATTCATTTGAGAGTTTAGATAGTACAAACGCCGAACTACTAAGTCTTTTACTAAGACCTATATGGGTTTTCCAGTTTAATTTAGAATCTATAGTTAGCCCTAGAAATCTGTTTAATGAACTTCTTTCAACACATGGCACATGGCATTGTATTTTATAATTTTCCGTATCAAGCGGTCTTTGACTAAAATGCATTATATTGGTTTTGTCAAGATTTATCTTTGTTATTACTATCTAGCCATTCAATTATGGATGTTAAAGTTACATTAATATCTAATTGATAAAGATTTACATCATTACATTTTATTGTTACCGTGCTATCGTCCGCAAAGAAAGTCATATTATGTTCGGTAGTGTTTGGAAGATCGTTAATATAGATTATAAAAAGAAGGGGTCCAAGCACACTACCTTGTGGAACACCATATAATACAGAACGTTCAGTTGATAAGTATTATCGGTAAAATAAGTATTAAACGACTTATTTTAACGACAATACTTATCGTTTTTGTTTTGGCATCAATTTGTGTGCATATTTTTGCAGAGATCTTTTCTTAAAATAAAAAAGTCGTAATAATACAATAATTTTAATTCTGAACAAAATATTTTGAGACCTTTATTTTTTGAAACTAAAAGTCGGTGTGTAGCTGCATCGCGCTTTCACGGAGCGATACAAACAAACTAACTCCATTTTACGATGACGCCATTAGCTCTAACTGACTCTACATCGCTCGCGCTATAAATTTATTGCACTAACCGTGACTCGTGACGAGAGAGTAATTAATTAAATTGTTATATTTATTTAGCTATCGCTCGCAGCTCCGCCTGCGTTAGCCTGTATTTGACCTCGGGTTACCAACTATTTTGAGAGAGACATTTTCGCAATTATTAGTAAGAATTTATCTATTTATAGGAATGATGTATTCTTTATTGGTGGGTGAACCGTCAGTTACTTCGAACGAACGTGGCACGATCGTCGATACAGTGAGTGTATCACGCTTGAGGCAGACAGACTTGCCCAGTTACCGCCTCTGCTACATGTAATTACACGTCTTCTACGATATTAACGTATGCTTATTTAATTACTTGTTGTCAACACTGAATAACCCATAGTTTGATATGCTAATACTATCTCTCTCCCTCTCTCTCTCTTTCATCGGTCAAGCGTCAGAGCCCATTTCCTACTTTATCTTCCCCAATAAATAGAAAACAAGAGTATCTTATAGTAGTTGTACGTTTATCTATTGAATTTTGTTTCGCGGGATGATAGCAGCTCTCCGTTTACATTCGCACGCCCCCAGCCGGTGAAACATGTAGGATTAAGTTTACTTTTAACACCACGTTGTAAATAACGTAAACTCTAGTTTTTGCAAGTAAACAATTGTCTTTGTTAATTCTCACGGTCTTCGGTGCTCTTACGAAAGTATCCATAAGTTTTTACTTTATTTATAACAAAATCAAATTCAAATTCAAATCATTTATTCAGAAATGAGACCTACACAGGCACTTTTTCTCGTCAATCTTTATATTTATAGTTATTTCTCACAAGCTACAAACTACTGGCATTTCGGAACGACCACTGCTGAGAAGAAATGCCGAAAGAAACTTATTTGAACAGTGTTGGTCCCTATGTACTATCAGTTAATATTAAAAATTAAAACCAAAATAATAAATACTAAATTAATTTAATATCCATAAGTTGAGCGATAGACACTCACTCAATCACACCAGATCATTTGAACAGTCAAATACAATCAAATCGATCAAATACGAACAAAATTCAATGTTTAATTGAAAAGTCGAAACTTTTGTCCGTCCGTAAGTGCTCGATGTTTCAGCGCTGATTGAGATAGATCAGTGAAAGTGGCCGTGTTGTGACGTGACAGCGATCAGAGCAGTCCCCGGGCGTGTGCACATTGGCGCACTTCATTAGCCAACTTTTATCTAAATTTGAAAGAAAAAAAAAACAAGCATACTTTCGCATTTAAAAAATTTAAGGAAAAATTGAGGGCGAAAAGCATCATAACAATAAGTTTGGTCGATTTTTATGGCCGAGTAGCGCAGAGTCGCCTGCGACTGCGCGACGCCGCATGTTACAAAATGTTTGATATCACTGTTATCTCCGTCACACTTTCAAATTAACTTTGTCAAAGCAAAGAGACTACATAGCTATAAATACTCGTAATTCTGTGGTATTCATTCTCCGAAATTGAAGAAAAATCAATTATCAAAAAATTTACAGCTAATTTTGGATGATTTTTAGCATTATTACTTGAATACTAATTCTTACCAGTTTCTGTCGCTAGTAATGATATCATTCGCGAATCGATTTTATGGCTCTTTAATAATTGCTGTTAAATGAGAAGTATCAAGTTGCAAGCACCTGCTCCCATCGGCGGCGGTAACGCGATACTGACGGTCGAGCCCCGTTTTTATTATTAGTTTGTTGTTGACGTGACTCATCCAGAGGAAATGGAAATTCGCAGAACAAATTAAAACAGATGTAAAATATTACGAATAAAACAAAAAAGCAAAGTAACATGATACCTTATTCAAATTGTTTCTGCGAATTTCAATATTTTTGGATATTATAGCTACTTGTTTTTCTCTTTGCGACATATCGTAGCCATATCATTTGTCACGTATTTGATATCGCACATGAACTCAAATATAAAATGAATGTGGATAATCATCATCACATCAGTCAAATATCGGCGCCTAATTATTATAGAGAGGCGAGGAGTCCGAAGAGGCGTGTAGCCTCCTCAGCTGCGTGTGGAGTGAGCTCTTCAGATATTGGCATACTTTAGGTTGCGCGTGGACTTCGGGCAACGTCCGCGATGACCTGGCTTCTGTAAAACGACACATTACACTGCTAGAGCTCCTGCCTGTTTGTAACTGATATAAAATCACAAAACTAAGTTTTACTGAAATTATAATCATTTCCATTCCTTCATATCGAGTATTAATGTTAACAATGGTGTCAGATAACTTTAGGCGACTTGACGAAATCAATTCCGTGCTTTACATGTGCGCACACCCAAATGTTTTTAAAACGAAATTTAAGTAACGTATGAACATACAATGTGTCAGTTGCGTCTCCTCCTGTGCATATTGTAAAAGTCAATCAAAGGAAAATGGTATAAAGTAGGAAATTCTAGTCATAGGGAATCAGCAATCAAAAATAGTGATATTTTTGCGCAGAATCTCAATTCTATCAATAAGTCTACTACTATCCAGCTAAACAACATGTTCGCGTTTCGTAATTGTTGGCTCTGTCTACCCCGTAAAGGTTAAAGATCTGAGAGAGTATCTGTATCAAATCATAGCCAATCATAAATATTACCCATTCGGTTCCATATTTCACATTTTCATTGAAGTGCAAGACATTAAATAGATATAGCCGCAGGTTGTAAAACATATACTAGGCTTTCTTACAGACAGCGATTAGCATTCCAGTGCCGTGGACCGCACAGTATTGTGTCCGATAGATTTGCATAAGTGTGTCGCCGCCGGTGCGGTGTGCTGCAGCACGCGACGCTCACCCGGGACGCGTCTGAAGTCATAATCGAGCATTCAGTCGATTTTACCTCCCTATACGACCCGATCATTGCCTTTTCTTTCAACCCTTCGTGAATATATTATATCCATACATACCTAAAGGCGAGAGAAAACGTGAACAAAAACCATTTCACTACTAACATAAATCTGTCTGTTTCCAAGCTTTCCTCTTTAAAGCCACGCAATAGATTTTCATCGTTATTTAGACAATTTATTCCCGAAGACTTATAAATACATAAATGATTCCGTGCGAAGCCGGGCCAAGACAGTAGTGATGTATAAACTACACATTTCATATACAAGTGCTAATATTTCAAAATGGTGGCTGTCGAAGAGAAATCGTAATGGAGACAACACCCGGGCTCGTTGATGTCTACTGAAGGGAGAGCGCACGCGATGCTATAAGCACGCTTCCTGCATCGCTTCCATAGGAATTCCTGGATAAAAAGTAACCTGTCTACAATTCCAAGTTTTATTCTATCCGTATACTAAATGCTATCGCAATCCATCCAGCAGTTTTTACGGGAAAGTGTAACAGACATTCCTTCAAGCATCTCATTCTCATTTCGTTGTTGATATTAGTGGGAATAAAATAGAGATATTATAACAGTGATTTCTTGTATGTGTCTCGGTGCTGAGCAACCATTATATGATAATTGATTTAATAAATGGTCTATTGCGGGATTAGATATAATATTTTTTGTTTAGATAAAAAAGCGTGCTCGTATAGTGCGTACTTACTTGTAAACTTAAGGTTATTGTAAAAAGTTTTAATTCTCGTAATCACTACATTTGTTACGAGGATACTGCACTATGATTGGGCCAAAGTTATAAAAGAAAGTCCCGTGGCGCCGCAGTCTGTAGTTCAATTATTATATAAACGTTGCGTTTATTTGTTATCTGCGCGGGACTCGTCTGCGGGTGAACACTCTGCAAAAATGCGAGGAAAGTGAGAGCGGGGAAAGTGATGCCGCGGGGGATGGACGGGGGGGGGTGTATGTCACGTCTGCTGCTTGTGTCACTCATGTGTCCTTTTATTTATATCTACTTATGCATATTAATAGAATGAGACTGAAGGGTTTATTTGTGTTCGCTAATCTTTGGACTTATGACAGCTACATATATGGATAACAATGGTATGAGGTCTTAAATCCCCTTAGCTATACATAGTGCCTGAAGAGTTTATATCCAGAAAAAATAGAAAAGAATTTTCTCGGTAGCAAACCCCAGAGCAACAGCTGATATCACATTATTATTATTACTCAATTGCAACGATATCCCTAAGGACCCGAAGTTAATCGAAGATGGAAACAGATAAGGTCTTTGCCCAAGGTCAGGCAAGTACTGGCCCAGTATGATAATGCACAGTCTCGGGTTAGCGTAAAAATAAACTTAAAAATTTCATAGATTCGATTACTATTTTAAAAACTCCCACCTGCCCGCTGCTACCTCCTGCCCGCTGCTACCTCCTGCCCGCTGCTACCTCCTGCCCGCTGCTGCCTCCTGCCCGCTGCTACCTCCTGCCCGCTGCTACCTCCTGCCCGCTGCTGCCTCCTGCCCGCTGCTACCTCCTGCCCGCTGCTGCCTCCTGCCCGCTGCTGCCTCCTGCCCGCTGCTGCCTCCTGCCCGCTGCTACCTCCTGCCCGCTGCTACCTCCTGCCCGCTGCTGCCTCCTGCCCGCTGCTACCTCCTGCCCGCTGCTGCCTCCTGCCCGCTGCTGCCTCCTGCCCGCTGCTGCCACCTGCCCGCTGCTACCTCCTGCCCGCTGCTACCTCCTGCCCGCTGCTGCCTCCTGCCCGCTGCTACCTCCTGCCCGCTGCTGCCTCCTGCCCGCTGCTGCTTCCTGCCCGCTGCTACCTCCTGCCCGCTGCTGCCTCCTGCCCGCTGCTGCTTCCTGCCCGCTGCTACCTCCTGCCCGCTGCTGCCTCCTGCCCGCTGCTACCTCCTGCCCGCTGCTGCCTCCTGCCCGCTGCTGCCTCCTGCCCGCTGCTGCCACCTGCCCGCTGCTACCTCCTGCCCGCTGCTACCTCCTGCCCGCTGCTGCCTCCTGCCCGCTGCTACCTCCTGCCCGCTGCTGCCTCCTGCCCGCTGCTGCTTCCTGCCCGCTGCTACCTCCTGCCCGCTGCTGCCTCCTGCCCGCTGCTGCTTCCTGCCCGCTGCTACCTCCTGCCCGCTGCTGCCTCCTGCCCGCTGCTGCTTCCGGCCCGCTGCTACCTCCTGCCCGCTGCTGCCTCCTGCCCGCTGCTGCTTCCTGCCCGCTGCTACCTCCTGCCCGCTGCTGCCTCCTGCCCGCTGCTGCTTCCTGCCCGCTGCTACCTCCTGCCCGCTGCTGCCTCCTGCCCGCTGCTGCCGACTGACGCGGCCGCGGCCAATGATTGGACCACACTTTCTATTGTACCTAAGCAAAAATGTGTCAAGGTGTTTTTAAGTTTTTCATTGAAAGATTAAGAAAAATAAAACTATTTTAATTGCAGACTCCTTATTTCTAGTTCAATAGATTTACTGGTCCATTTGTTACTCGCCTGACACACAACAAAAGACATATGTTCAGGAGAAATAGGACACAAACAGCACACACTATGTCACCGCTAACGAGCGGTGACGCGGCTACACACGGCAAACATGGAGTTCAGAAATAAAGCTGTTTGTGTGTGTTCTTATTATAGTCGTATTCCTTATGTCACGGTCATGTGGAATGATACACATAACGACTTTTTTGGAAATATTGGCAGTGGTTTGTAATATCATTCTTCATTTCACACACTATCCGATAAATAGAATATTCCTCACAATATTTTCCTCCTGTTATCAATGGAAATATATATTTTAAACATATCATATATCACATAATATAATATAATATAACGATTGATAAATGATAAGACTTGGAAGTCAAATTACAATATTTCGTATAACTTCTCCATTCCGTATTTGATTCACAATTTTTATAAATTCCTTCCAACCTCCGCAGCTCGCAGTCCACACGAAGCATTAGCTCTGCGAGATCTACGTCTCTAGTTCGAGGTCGACTTATCGCATGCCGGAGCGCGGACCGTTAATCCCATGCTGGCGTTTTACATGCGATGGGTATAATGTGAATAAACAAGAACGGATTGCTCCAGTTAGACGTATATTAGACGTTAACTTTAACCTGCGCAGAACAACGCAAAGAACGTTACGTTTAATACCTGTATTAAGCAATTAACGCAAAGTACGCCAATTGCTATGACGGGCGGCGGCTAACGCGACGATGACGCGTTCCTCTCCTACAACTGTCATTACTAACAACAATGATGCGGGTAGTTGTGTCAACATTACATTGTTCACCACCGCAGTGTGAACATTTTATGAATTGTCATTATATCACTGAGCTCCTTATGTCAGCCTTACGTCGCGTGACTTGCGCGGAAAGCAGCGCCGGGCTCGCAAGTCGCTAGGATTTATTTTAAAACTATTGCACGAAAAAAATATGTACAAATGGTGGAAGTAACGCCATATGGCATTCTCTATCACAAGGCCAGACAGGGATAGCACTATAGTGCAATACAGTGCATCTAATAAAAAGAGAACTTACAAATCTAATAAAACTAATAATACTTAAATCATATAGATTTATCATCACTTATCATCAATTAGCAAACATCTTTTATCTATAGTGTGTATTTGTGGTCACTAAATACCTATAATAAATAAAAACAATAACGACTTATTCCAAGCCAAGTGAGAGAACACACACAAAGCAAACAATCTTTATCAGTACCGCGGAATAGTACTCGTACAGACAAAAACAGAACTCTAGACATCGAAGCATAAAATAAACACCCAAAAATATGTTTCATGTCTAGTATGTACGCTGTCACGCCAACAAGGTGCAGGCAAATGTGTTAACGTTCCAGAGTGTGGTTGAAATGTGCAAAGGGTATTTTTATCTAAAAATTACCACAGAATTGCAGAATCCCTGCGAGCAGCAAGTTAGACAATAAAAATCTATATTTGAAACTTAAAACTGGAAAGTCAAGACACAAAATAGATTCGTTCAACGCACTTTCAACTACAATGACGCAACGAAGTCCAAACAATGCAACGGTTGCGTCTCTAGTGCATATGTCTGCTATATCTATCATATTCTCTGTCTACGTTCATTAGTTACTGCTGGATAGTGAGGCAAGTCTTGACAAATCTAGGTCATAGGTGAGAACTCAGACAATTTCATTAGGGAACACTTTGAACTGTTATTTACAACTTTTGTCAATGATTTATTTTTATTGATCAGCATTTTAATGAATTATTTTATTATTACCAAGGTACTAGTTATACCTAAGGCTGTGTCATGAGAAATGTACGCTATTGAACTATGATTCAATGAATAATATTTTAATCACGCGAACAACCGGCATACATTAGCCACCAACAACAACACATAAATCCAATTTTCTTAATGTACTTAATATTAGTTAAGTAGATCAAAATACATAACTTCCTTTCTTTGAAAAGAAAAACAGGAAATTTTCACGGCCACCGAATCATTTCGATCGTTCCCACGACGACTTGCGCAAATGTATTAGGCAAATTACATTATGCATGCGTGTGCGTCGATCTCGTCCATTCGGCGTAAATCACCGAGAGTGGCGATATCCGGCGCACGCGACACACACACACGTGTACACTCACAACGCGCACGCATGTGTAGAAAGTGTTCAGAAAGTGGACGGAAAGAGTGAACAAAAAGGGGCAGCGACTTATATGGGAAGATCACCAGCGCCTTGTTGCTGATCTTTCAATTAATTGACAATTGCATTACATACAGTGCAATGAACATATTATACATCGTTGAAATAACTGATATTTCACGAAACTCCCAGGGATATAGAAAGATCACGGAGTATCGGAAACTATAATAAATTATGCCAATCTTATTTGCATCAAAAATCTGAAATGAAGAAGGCAATGACATACCATACTCTTTTAAAGAGAAATTATATGTCTGTTTCATTTCACGTAGCAATTGACTTATTATAACAAAGATGAAAAAGTTCATGTAATCTTGAAGTCAACAATTGAGAGCGTAGGCATTTCAAATGCTAACATCTCATACAAGACCATTTATCTTCCGAACGCAACTTTCCCCACTAGATATATCATCGCAACTGCTTTGCGAGCATCTGTATAGCATACCACACTTTATGGTTAACTGTTAGATAGCTGACTGCTAGATAGGGCGTGCGGGTCAAACGGCTGCGTTTCTCTGATATGGAAATTGGTTAAGTTATTTTTTTACCTCGTGTTTTTATTTATATATATATTTTTAATTCTAGGCGGCCCTTCACGATTTCTCTCGGGTAAAAATAGCCTATGTTACTCCTGAACGTAATTACTCAAAAACTACTGGACCGATTTGGATGAAATTTGGCACAGAGTGACGAATCTCTGTGTAGTTTTTGAGTTATTACAAATAAAAAAAAACGAAAGTACTCAATATCTTTTCTTTTTATAATATTAGTATGGGTTTTAAATCCTGTGCTACGTTAAATTTTAAAATTATTTTTAATGTTTACATGACATAATTCATAACAATTAATTTATAATATTAACCTTGTAGTCACTGAAAAAGTATCTTATATAAGGAATTTCTTTTAAAAGCTATTATTTAAATAAATTCAAGGTGTTCTTTCAGAAATAAATATAAATAAACAAAGCCTGTATACAAACGTGACATAGGTAGCCAATTCATCTTTAGCGGCAGTGACTGTGAGAAAGCACTAGAGTCCTAGTTTCAGCCAGATGCATCACTGTCTTGCCTGCAGAGCTCGTCAGTTACCGGCCGAATGCGAATGAGGATGCTCGTCCGGTTACACTTTCTTTCTGTCAGTAGTTGCATAAACACAAATATCAATCACTGACCGGGCGCGTGGGTGGCGGAGAGCTTACTGTACAATGGAGAAATCTTTTGAAATTACTAATGACTTATTATTAATGATTTTGTAGACTTGCATAGCTATACTGAATTATGAACAGACAAGATTTGTATTTTTGTTTGTAACGAATAAACTCAAAAACTACTGAATTGATTTAATGAAATTTGGCAGTGAGACAGGCAAAACATTCGGGTAACATAGACTACACTTTTATTATGGTTTTACCTGAGCGACGTCGGGACAGACACTACATTACATTGGTAGATGTTATCAATAAACCCCAGGGGTGACATGTCGCTGATAGCGAACGAACATTTCATTGGTTGACCTTGTCCCTGAGGTGCGGACTCCCGAAGTATCGAGTCTCTACAATCTTTCAGTAGTACTTAGTGTTATTCATTATAGTTACATCATTATTGTTATTGGATATGAAAAATAACATTTTACTTTTATAAACAATAGCAGTATCCTAAGTTTGACGTCAGGCCGGCAAAACCACAGTCAAATCTTCAACATGTCCAAAATTATTTATTCCGTACTCCGGGCTCCACAGCGTCCCAGCCGCTCAGCTCAGCACAGCTACCTGTCTCAGCAACTGGCCCAAGGCGAGCGGTGGACATTTCGCGTCCGAGCTCACACCGCGGCTAACTGGTGTGCTTCCGGTTGCGTTGGCCAACACCTATTTGTGGGGTGGTTTGCGTGACAATTTGCAATTTTAAATATTGGAATATTTTTTCTCTCTGTATATTTATTTTTAGTTTTGAAAAATGAAATGTGATATATGTGCAAGAAATTATTCTTGCACATATATCACATTTCAGCTCCTTTGTAATTAAGGAGCCTTGCATAAAACATATTTCTTCTATCTTATGACGGCATATGAATGTGAATATGAAACAATTATCGACGTTCTTTTTTCTTGATTTTATTGAACATACCTAATATTTATTATATCTTTCTGTTTGTTCCAGGCGCATGCCTGTCCGGGGCGCGGGGCCAGCGCTACTTCGGCAAGGAGCTGGGCGCGCTGTCGGAGCTGCACCACGGCGTGCGGGGCCGCGTGTTCGCGGTCGACTCGCGGACGCTGTTCCTCAAGGACTTCCACTACGACGGCGAGGGCCCAGGTTAGCCCATGTCTCACTGATGTCTCCGTCAAGGGCGAATCCTGTTGTGTAACTGCGTCATGCAACCGGATCTGTAAAACCAAATTGGCTCTCCCGAGCCATATACAGTTCCATACATGAATATTAATCACGCCTGTTATCAATAAGGATAGGCAGAGACTAGGATTTCCATTTGCCACGATCCATGATTAATAACGATTGATCATATTATAAAATTATAATGTCCAGGTCAGGTCCAGGTTGAAATCTTAGTCAAATAAATTATTATTTAACTTTATGTATTACAGGCAAATCCTCCCAATATTATATTCTTTTATGATTCCTTCGGCTTGCTTAAAAGTTTGCTGTTTAGGAAACACGCCAAGTTTAACTACAATAAATCAAGGCTTTTTAAAATCTTTAACAACATTTGTAAAAACACTCATTAAACAAACATTTCTAAACATTTCGTCAATAAATTAACAATGCTGAAATAAAACAAAACACAATATGATTTTGTTTCGATTATTCTCACGAGCTGTTGCGTGATGTTTGATAATTCAAGTAAATTGTTTATAAATTGCATTTTAAATTGTAATAAAATATGAGTACAATAGAGAAGGCAGCACGTACTGCAAACTGTTTTTAATGACGCTCGTAATTCAAACCGTTTTAAAATAGTAATAAATATGTCCACAATGAGATGGGAGCGATGTCTTCGAATGAAGATCTATCTGTGTTTAGCTCCGTGACGATAATTTATCTTAATTGTATGTGGGGCTCAGTGAGCGCCTCAGATATGAGTTCACATGAGAGCGAGACATACTAAGCCATTGCAGCTTTCTATAAAATAAATATATATATAGCTAGACTTTTATTTCTAAATCAGCAATATGAATGAAAATTTTTGACCAATTTTGTTCTGCTGCTGGCTCAATAATCTACTTACGTGTCTTTTGATTAAAATATATTCAACTGCCTAAATTAATAGAATTCAATGAGTTTCCTAAACTTTATTATAATTTCAGACATTTCATTCATAATTTGGAGACAAAGTATAATAAGTGTAAATACTTACATCTTGCTTAGAATGAGCATCACCGCTCCAACAAGTGGAGCGCGCGGCAGTTGATGTAACGTCTCGCACGCTTCCGATCTGTGTCACTAACACAATGCTCTATTTAAACTATGAAAAACTACTTCACTACTTTCAATACAATTTAAAAAGATAAACTGTTCACTAAGAGAGATGCATTACCCAGAGAGGCCCAGCTTTACGTAAAGCAAAATATTTCCTTTTTCGTTTCGTTTAGAAATTTGCTTGATATATATGTTAAGGCTAAACCCCGAAGCCGCCCCTTGCCGGTAAGACCTAGACGCAGCCGGTCTCAGTTGGTTATACCGTGGTGTAGATGACGCTGCGTTCAAGGGTTTAACCGTAAACAGGTTCAGTTATACTAACGATAAATTCAATATTTTCTTAGTACACCTTAACCATCGAGAGGTCCCGGGTTCGATCCCCGGTCGGGTCATGATGGAAAATGATCTTTTTCTGATTGGCCCGGGTCTTGGATGTTTATCTATAAAATATAGTATCGTTGAGTTAGTATCCCATAACACAAGTCTCGAACTTACTTTGGGGCTAACTCAATCTGTGTGATTTGTCCTAATATATTTATTTATTTATTATCTTGGATATTTACAACCAACAAAATAACTTAAATGTAAACTTGTTGAAATAAACATGACTTACTGCAGTCTGCTATTTTCAAGTGTTTAAATAGATGCGAAATTTACATCATTATTGCAATAGAGGTCGCCACAATACTTTGGAATGTTAACGACTTGCTGAAACAGAAATACAATGCAAGAGGTAATTAAATGAAGAATCATGTCCATTAATAATTATATTATGAAATAGGACGCAGTTATTTGTAACAAGATGCGTAGAAAACGGGTGAATTTGTTGTTTTTTAGGTGAATTTGTACAATCAAGTGCTATGAAAAACTCTCCTAATCGATTGCAAATTTAGTAGCTGTTATAATCTATATTCGTGCAGGATATTGTTTCTCGCGATTACTCTCACACAAACATTGATTACATGTTTTCGATAACCGATAATCAATGCTTTGGATAATATCTTATTTACTTAAATGAATAACTCAGACAGCTTCTGCACACGATGCGCCTATCAGACAGTGTTGAAAGTTCTAAATTCAATTTTTATCAACCGTTAGGATTTACCATCGAAATTGTAAATATTTACGGATACGAACACCTTGAAATTTACTATTTTGGTGTTATAAAGTCACTTCACTGATGTTTCATTGTTCAGTTTTATTTAAATTCAGTTTTTAAATAACAATGACACATTAAGTCAATATATACCTATATCTAACACCAGTTATATATAATTAATAGAAGCCAGCAGACAACTATATCGTAGTATAGTAATGTGTGAATAGTGTGATATAGTGCTTTATCATATTGTTCTATTTACGTAACCAGCCGCCGCCGTATTGTCTCCTGCGCGCGACATTGTCTGTCTGTCTGTCACACCGAACACAATCTATACGCATATCGCATTCAAGGCAATCAGTGTTCGGTTCGCATCGTATCGTAACCCAGATCTGTGGGATTTGCATAATGTTCGTGGTTATGTGATTTATAATCAGCGATAAAAAGCAAATGGGTACATTTTTAAACTTTACTGTGACCTTAACCGTTTTGGGAATTTAACTATATTTATTTAGGCATACTAAATCGTATTGTACGTATAAACAAAATGAACAGATATTTTTATAGAAATCTCGGGAAAATTAGTTAATATTCTTGGTCTCTTCTAAAGCGAGCGTGGTGATGAAATGGGGAATTTCAGACATTGGTTTAGATATACAAAATAACTAAGACAAAACTTAATACAGCTAGATTAAACTAAACAAAATGCCGTAATATTACTTACTGGTCGTCAGAGTAACTTCTTCCGATCAGTAAGTAAGCAAGATAAATCTCTAATGGAAACTCGACGTATCCGATTACGATTATTATTCTGATCGATTGTCAACTAGGTACGATCGATTAGAAATTCAGCGGCATTCCATCGACACCCAGACGGAGTGTCTCCAGTGTCTCAATTTGCAATGTCTGAGATCGATGACACCACATACACAATTGTAATTGTATGGGTATCATCGTACTCTATGTACCTATCCTTTTAAAGTTTTCTAATAATAAATAGAGATAGTCTTAAAAGTTTCATTTGTAAATACCTACATCTCAAGCTACTCGTATGTTTGTCTGTGACACTATTCCGACGTGAGCTAATGAATGCACTTGGCTGTATTCAGCGAGCAGCAAGCTGCGACTCCTAACTTCAAAGATGCATGTGCTTTGTGCGCCTGGCGCGCGTGGCAACTTGACAAATGGATTATCACTAACTAGTTAGGTGCTTGTTCTTCTCTCTCTCTCTCTCATCTAAGCGACTTCTAACCTGACAGTTTGTGGGGTTATAGCTATATGTATTTCCATCTCGGAAAATCTACTGGACGGGTTTCGATAAAAAATAGGTACGGGTACGGTAATCACTTGAAATCTATGTAATTAATTATGAGCTATATCCGAATTCGTCCGCCGGAGCAACTTTTTTCTGGAATGAGACGTCTTTATATGTATGCAACATTTCAAGAAGCATGACGAGGTTACAAAAATACTTAATTTCGCATTTATAATATTGGGTAGGATTAGGATTTTCTGTTGACCTTGTAATTTCCATGTTTCAAAACTTAGCGTAACAAATGGGTAGCGGTGTTTGCTTACCACCCGGCAACCGCACGCTCGTCTGCCCACTATGCTATAAGAAAATTCTAATAGTTAGACATTATACTGTATCATGACAATAATAGTATAATGAGAGCACACTGTAATGTAAATGATGTCTGTGAGTATAATGATAGTGTGCACTAGTTGGCTGACCAAGTGGGTCCGCTAACGGCGCGGCGCGGGCGCATGCTTCGTGTGACTGAGATGTGCAGTTGTTGATGTGAACTAGCGGCCCGTCCCGGCTTCACACGAGTAAAACCTTTATCAGGAATAACACTATTTATTGGCGAAAACAGTGTAAAATCCTAAACCGTCTAAAAATAATCAGTTGGGCCGATTTTGATGATATTTAGAATAGATATAGTTAATAACCCGAGGTCAAACGCCACTGCGCGCGTAGCGGCAATAGCTAGTTAAAAATATTTATATTTTAACAAGATCACGAATGTAAAAATTATAGATTAATAAACTTCCATCCGCACGACACTCATCACAACTTTCCCATTTATTTAGTGAGGAACAAACTTATAACCAGCTGTTAAAGTAATTTCGTTAATTTGACTTATATAATATTAGGTCCTTACATATGAAATTGGCATTTGGTATAGGAGGAACAAAACGTCGAGTATTTTTTAATATAATATGTTTATTTAAAGTAAGAACCATTATTATCTATGCACTTTTGTCATCTCAAAGGTAGTTCATTAATCCCTTTACTGAAAAAAACCATTCGGAATTGGGAATCAATAAAATCTTTGAAGGCTTGTTTGGACTGCCCTATCGGAGTTGGTTTTTGTCCTTGGAAGAAGTTTTCCAAATTTCGAAAAAAATTAATATGTTGGAGCAAGGTTCGGGAAGTACGGTGGATGTCTTAGATATTCCTATAATTGAAGCTCCTCTAATTTGGTAGCCGTCTGTTGTGCAGTGTGTGGTGTAGCGTTGTCGTGAAGCAGCAGTGGCGTGGAGCGATTGACTAGCCTCGGTTGTTTAGCAGCTAGCTTTTCCATCATAGTTTGCAATTGCTGACTAAAGACGTTTGCCGTAATCGTCTGGCCAGATTTGAGAAAACTGTAATGAACGACACCGGCACTAGTCCACCAAACGCTTACAAGTCACTTTTTTTGGGTCAATTTTCGCTTGGGGCAGGATTTGGCTGGCTGGCCAGGGTCTAGCCATTGCGATGAGCATTTCCGATTATCGCAGAGAATCCACTTTTCATCACAGGTAATGATTTGATTTAAAAAACCCTTCATTATTGAGCCGGTTAAGTAATGTAACGCAGCAGTCGACACGCGTTTGCCGGTTTGCTTCAGTCGATTCGTGAGATACCCACCTTTCAAGTTTCTTAATCTTCCTAATTTGCTTCAAGTGGATTAAAATAATTTTATCACTAACACCAAAGTCTGAAGCTAACTCGGACGTAGTTTTCGATGGATCCGCTTCCACAATAGCCTTCAATTCTTCATTATCAACTAGGGTCTTCGGCCGTCCACGGGGCTTGTTCTGTAGGTCGAAATTCAACGAAAACGTTGGAACCAAAAATGTACTGTGTTTTCTTTTGCGACACGACCGCCATACACATCATTAATCCTTCGAGCCGTTTCCGCAGCACTGGTGCCACGGTGGAACTCGTACTCGTAAATAACGCGATATTTCAAGTTTTCCATTTTGTAAACTCAGAAGAAAAAAACAAGCGAATGACGGTTAACGAAACACAAATACATGTGTAAATACCTGTATAAATTTGAATTTGGAATTCCTAACCAAAGAGGAGAAATTTGTGATTAAAGTGGCCAGTACAACAAAACGCCAATTTCATATCTAAGGACCTAATATTATATTATATTTAAAAATGCAGTCTAGCGCTATATGTTACAGAGATCAATGTCTCGGACCAATTCAATTAGCTCCATTCGCGCAATTACTTCCCGGATCTGTCGGTTATAAAAAATCTATATAATTTGCATGGTGATTTGAACCTTAGATACTTTGCTTATAAGATACAAAGTGATTAATCAGGTTCGTCACTTTCGCTAGTTCCCACGACACTGACGGATGGCCCTTGGAAGTTGAGCCACGTTTTTGTATGAGACTCATTATAAATGTTTACAAAATGAGCATTATTCTTTTTATCACACGTACAACATAGTTACTATGTTATGCTAAGTTCGTGATATGTGATATAAGAAAGTTCACTGGGATTTTGCAGCTTTCACTTCTTTTTCAATTCCCTCAGATGTTTTCAACCACACGGGTGTGGGCCTCCTCAGTTTATGCCATCGAATAACATATACAGTCTGTCTATGGAATCATCGACTACTTATATTTTTACGACTATTTTCAAGAATCTATTTTGTAACCCAATATTCGTTCGATTCCGCAAGGTACTCATTTAATCGAACGAAATGTTTTCATTGGTGAAAGTAAAATGTATCGCCAGGTGCGAATGTAGCTCATTATGTCTTATACTTCGAGTGAGAGAATGTGCGTGCCAATGCTCTGACTACTTAGGATGTCGAAGGCCGAGCGAAGTGGAGGTGAAAAAGTAGAAAAGCGGACCCTGGGCTCCAATGCTCAACGACTGGGAAGGAACGAGGAACACGCTTACATGAAAGAGAGTGCATTTACTATCCGACAAAAAACAAAAAAATATATATTTTGGCCCCAAATTAGTTTATCACATAGAAGAGAAAAAATGTTTTTATAGGCTCTCTCTCGTCTTTCCGTGTCGATGGCATTTGATAAAGGTTAATATGCTTTCCTAAAAATGTACAATGTTTAACGAGCAGTTACTAACGTTACATTCCTCCCCAGCCGCGTACTTCTACGTGGGATCCTCCAAGAGCCCCTCATCTTCAGGCGGTCTGCGGCTGCGCGACGAGCGCGGCGGCAGCAGCCCCCTGAGGCGGTACCGCGGCGAGGGCGTCACGCTGTCCCTCCCGGACGGCAAGACGCTGCGGGACGTCAAGTGGTTCTCTGTTTGGTGCGACGAGTTCTCGGTAAGGAAAAATCATTAATTTTTCAAACATTAACTACCAAGCAGCAGCTAACAGTAAACGGCCACCTTAGCCCATGGACGCCTGCAACACCCTGAGTTTCGTAAGCGTTTTAGCTACTTCGTAGGGTTTATGCTACAGATTTAAAATTTTTCTGTGTACGTATCGCTGTATCTCCTCGACATTGTTAATATATATTTATGAATAAATTTGCATCCAAACCACCTGACGACCCATGCTAAGCCGAGCCAAAGACACTGGAAGCAATGATGGATTGTAAGAAAATACTGATCATTTTTAACAGGGTAATTTTTGACAATGTATATTTGAAGGTCAACAAGTATACTTAATTAATGATAATTTTCAATGGATCAATACAGCTAGGATACAGCCTACTCAGGCTCCTAGCTCAGACAATGCCACGTGTATTGTGATCCGCTGGTAATTAATCGAACTAGACTCCGCTAACGGCAGCCTCAGCGCCGCGCACAATGAACTGGATCAGTGGAGCTGATTTATTAACTATATTTTTTTGATTGACTTTAGTAGCTACGTCCGAGACCAGGTCTCTGTGAAGTATTTATTTATTTAATTCACGTAGCATATTTTTATTCAAAGCATTCCCTCCCAACCATAGATCAATAAAAAAAAATAAAAAACCAGCAGTACTTAATTTATCTAATCAAGGAGAAATTAAGTTGTGCAGTGTAAAAAAATGCCTTAGAGTAGAAATGTCCCTAAAAGACATATAGTAATTTATCTACCATTAGCTTTTGCCCGCGTAAAATCTCAGTAATTTATCGCGTATTTACCGGGATGAAATGTATCTAATTTTCCTACAGGCCCTCCTCATTTTCCGGGATGAAATATCCATAAGATGTTAACCCGAGATTCTGAGGCATTTTTGATTCATAATTCGTTTTTCAATTATCCTACGGGTACCTGACCAATTACCGGGATGAAATGTATCTAAGATGTTAACCCGATATATAAGGTACCTACATACCAAATTTCAAGCAAATCGATCCAGTAGATTTCGATTGATGCGCGTTCAGACAGACAGACAGATAGACAGACAGACACAAAAATTTCCAAAACTATATTTTTGTCATCTATATCAGTAACTAAGTATATTCCATGAAGAATTTAAAAATGTACAAATTTGGTCTTTCTTCAATTTTATTATATGTATTGATTGATATATTGATTACCATCCAAAAAGATAAAGATAATTTTGCTATTTATTTCTCACCAGCATTCGATTATATTTATGTTGCTAATGTAATCTTCTCTGTCATTTCCACTCAACCAGCACTAGAAAATATAAAAATGTTACACTTACGTTGTTTTGATAATGTATTTCTCATCAGGTGAACTTCGGAGACGTGTCGATCCCGCGCGACCTGGAGTTCCCCAAGCCGGCCAAGGTGGGCGCGCTGCGCGGCGTGCACGGCGTGTCGTCGGACGCCGTCGTGGTGGTCGACGCGCAGACCCTGCTCGTGCCCAACTTCTCGTACGATGGCGAAGCGCCAGGTCAGCCTCTATCTCATATCTGGATCTTGTGTCTCCACACAAACTCTAAATTTGAGTCAATTTTAAAATACAAAGTTTTTTACGAAAGTGACATTTTTGACACAAGCTTGTGTTCAATACGTGACGTAATTACACAAATATGAAATTTATTCAGTCAATTTCAGTTAACGCTCCCGTCACTAGCTCTCAGCCCCGACGCCTCTCAACCGAGCCCCAACTGCAAATCCGATAATTACCTCACAGTCAATTAATTTCGCGCATTTATTTAACACGTCGCGAGATACATTTGGCTGGTATTTGGATTAAAATATTGAATCTGAGTTGATTTGCCATCGACACGCAAAAAAGAAGATATGCAGTGTAATTGAGAAGAAAGGAAATAATTCTGAGTCCTACTAGAGGGAGTGTTTCAGACAAACACATGCTGCATTCTACTGCAATAACCACAGACAGACACATACTAACTAGTATACTAGGTCTCAGTGTCCTAGCATACTATATAGTCTTACCACATATTCACTAACTCCTTGTCGTAATTGGTCAGTGTATTTAGAGACACCATCTCTCCACGGAATTACTCGACTAGACGCCGACCACTACATAACATACTGACAACACCGCATCAACCTACTCAAGTCCATGGTAAAATAGTCGCTATTACAGACACGTAGAGGTGAAGATTGTGTAACGTGGCATGCGGACTGTACTTATGAGGTGCTGCATCATAAATGCAAACACTTACGCGCGGGCCATATTAGATTAGTCATTAATTTCCGTAATAGAGTCCGCATGGTTCCCTCCACAGCGTCTCGTCGTTTTGTCGGGATCTTATACTATTGCGTTTTTTTATTCATATGAAAATGCTTAGTCATTCATTCACATCGAGATGCCTGCCTGTGATCGAAAGGTCCCAGGGTCGAATCCTATTCATGCGACATGAGCTTGGTAAATCAAGGGACATATGTATTGCATTTTTTCAATGATAACAAATATGTATCGATGTTGGTTACGCCCGTTTTTGTTATGACGACAACATTACTGCCTTTTGTATGACTCTAAGTCAGTTCGTATGATACCCACGGGAGTCCCCCATTCTAGGGCGGAACCACATACCTCGGGGAGAGATTAGCGAACATAGCTCTTCAGCATTATTGCAAAAGGAGTGTTTAATAAGTAGGTAGCTTTCTTTGTTATTTACTTATTCTCAAAAACCCATTTAAAGTTATCGTTTTCAAAGCGGTTGTTTGCTTGAAATAAGCCCTTCACTTTTACTTTTCAATATAATTAAATATCCAAATTTCAAAAGTTGACATTTTAGTACTCCGTGTGGGAGTGGCGCCATAATTGATGAAGCCAAACTCGATGATTTGTTTATGGTAATTTTATGCAATTGGTTAGCAATAAAGCTGGTTTCCCACGGCTCCGCGAAGACTCCGTGTTACGTGAGCGCGGTGGAGGGCAAGGCCAAGTCTCGCAGATAAAACTTTATTCGCAATAGACTTGTCCGCGACGTTACGTCACAAGTTTACCTGAGTTTTACATTGTTGCTCTTTGTATTGCACTCGATATATATAAGTAGATCTTAGTACAAGTCGGTGTTCGTTTCGAAGTCGATAAATCACGTGACTTTTTACAAGCTTTAGTTTATTTTCAGGATACTACCATATTCACACATTTTCTGAAACTATTGGACTGTGTCTGCTTACCATCTGGCAACTCGCCTGCTCGTTAGCCTACTATAGTCAATATATAAGTCTGTGTATTTATAAAAAAATCAGAGCATTTCATCAAGCCCCAACGCCAAGATCTACAGTTGACGTAAGAAGACCATCAGCTGGGGGCGGCGAGTTGGCGACAGTGAAACATTACATTACTTAACTCCTGAAATATAATTTGTTATAATTACATAAGTGATTCTCGATGCTCAATTTGATAACAAAACAATTTAATTTTCCTCAATGACGCCTTTACAAAATGCGCCTTTCCCACTCATAATTATTTGTGTTTTGTTTTCCCACTAACACGGGCCTCAGTTATTATTATTGTCATTTGTTTATTGTGTACAAAACAGCTAGTACTGTGTTCATGCAAACAATACCATAATGCCTTGTCACACATTCACCGCCGCGCCGCGCGCCGTGAGAATGCGCCGCGGCCTTGCTGCGGAGCAAGCTACACTAAATGATGGAAATTGACGGTCACCGCTTAACATCAAAGGGCGTGTGAGATCAATATAATAATCTAAAATATGACATAATGTAAAAAATTCGTTAACTACCTAAGACCGTGGATGGTTTGAAGTTAATTGTATTTGATCAAATAAAAAAAATTGTAACGTTTAATCATAGTCGTATATTTCATTAGACTGTATCCTCTACAGTATCACCAGCAATGCTTCGTATTGTTATTACTGCTGCCCATGCGACGTGTTCATTTTAATACTTTATGTGAAGATAAGTGACGACGGTATACATGGTACATAGTAACGCTTTAGTAATTACATGATTTTGTATGATGTTGTTCAAACGCGCGTAAAGAGCACAAATATATTTACGAACACTATACTTAATAGTCAAGAAGTTATAATGTGAATATCATTAAACCCTTCCAGGATTCTGTAATTTTTTTATCAAAACAGCAGTTAAACTGCGTGGAATGAATACGTTCCGCTCCACACAATAGCCAATCAATCCGGCGCGGTTTCCCGCCACAATTACCAGCTTTACCCAAGTCATCAACTGGCTTTGTTTTCTCTGGAAATAGAATATAGGCCACGTCACGAACCAAATAAAAGTGACAATTTAGAATACGCCCAGTTTTAATCACAACGCGATGGTTTTTACAAGTGATTATCATCTAATCTGAGATAATCTGCAATGTAACTATGTAGGGCCCTATGTCTATTCGGGTAGAATATTGGCAACTCAATTTTGAAGCAGATATCATCAACAGATTGAGCTGAAATGGACAATGCATGTTTATAAGCCTCAACAGTTTACTGCACAGACATAATTCTTTAGTCAAATTATTTTTTCAAAAATAAATAATCAGAATTTAACGACATCAAAATGTTATTACTTGACTTATTAACAGATTTTGAAGGTCTGTATATACTTTCATTATTTAATTGTAGTTGTTTAATCTTTATCATAATCGTCGATATTATTTCTTCAGCATTTGTAGGCTTCTAACTCTCAAAGGGATAAAACGTAGGAATTTTGAAAAAGTCTAGTTTTAGCCAGTCGCTCGCCCGTGTCTGGCGTAAATGAGATCCGCAGGGAGAGGATCACCGCGATTGGCTGACTCGCCGAGGAAATCCCGCGAAAATTACATAAATATGTTTTTTCCTTATATGAGAAAGATGCAGGATTAGGAGCTTCATTGGCCAGGGATTAATCTCAGTTGTTGTTGTGGTCTGTACATACCTGTAGTACATTTTCAAAGGATGACCCACCATTCGATTGTGTTAAGAGTTTAAAACATGTTGTAAATGAAAATTGTAAAGATAATGAAAAACTTAATATCAATCACTGAGCTTATATAAAAATGCGAAACATTCGCCCTAGCAAGTTTACAATGCCACTATGTATTTTTATTGTGCATTTGCTGAGAAAGAGATGAAACCACGCAGAAAACGGTTGAACTAGGCAATTAATTTATTTTTTGTATGGAATATTGTCATAATTGAAATATGATATTTTTGTCGATTTGTTCTGTGTTTTTCTTACCCTGCAACTTCCCAAAGGCTACCAATGGCTTGTTTGTCCAACAGATGCCAAGTTCTGGGTTGGGCGCGGAGACAAGCCGTCTCCGCAAGGAATCCGCATCCCCGATGAGAACGGCAAGGAGGCGCCGTTGAGGAAGTACGACCGCAAGACCATCGTGCTCACTTTACCTGGGGTTTGTATTCTCTTCATCACTCCGTCTGCTGACATACACATAGATATAGAAAACATTTATTTGTGTCGCCACAGACACTAAAAACAATAACATATAAAGCATTAAAACAATATTGATATTACACGTACATACAAGCATAATGGTAAAAGAATTAGTGTGCTGCAGCAAGGCAAAAAGGCCATAACTCAGTGAACTTCCTGCACATTAGTACAAAAACACTGATTTCAGTTATTGCCGTCAATGTAGGTGCGAGCGCTAAGTTATGAAAATAAAGTAAAAATACTACTTGCCACAAACTTGACCTCGCGAACACTATAAATTTGTGATGAGTTTTACAAAATTGTGAATATTTCATAAATGACTCAACTGATTTTTATGCCTCACGAACTTAAAAATTCTATTGACAGATCCTATATACCTTTTAAATTTCATCAAAATTGGACCAACGGTTCGACAGTTATCGCGTTACAAACATAGATACATTCATACATAAAATTTATTTTTGCCCCAAGTAGAATTGTAGAACTCGCTCGCTTCACTCGCGATTTATTTTTGTTTTTGTACAAAATGGCTTTCTTCCTGTGCTTCGTGTTTCCTTTTAAATGTCAATCCAACAAATGTAATGTCCCATTTTTCTAAAGTAAGTATTTTTTCATATAAAACAACTGTTAAATATTCAAGTTGTCAGCAGAAAATAGATAGTTTCAGAACCGTTGCATCACCCGCCACCATTTCAGTGAGTTCACCGGCCGCCGCTTTCCTCGAATACAATCACTATTTCTGATCGGTGACCGTTCCGACAATGGACCGGGGAAAATTACATGACTTTTGACCCACTTTCCTTGCCTAAAATCGTGATTGTGATCTACTAATAAGAATAAATTGATTTGTAGTAGGTCAGTTTCTAAAATTCTGATTAATATTTACTCATCGTGATCATTATGAAAGAGGCCTAAACTCAGCAGAAAATTATGATGATGTGTCTGTCAATGCTTTTAGCTTTTCACACAACACGTGATACTGATCAATGTTGTTTTAACTTGAGGTTTGCACCAGCTTCCGCAGCTCCGTTCAGAAAACAAATTTTAAAAATGTACGAGTACATAAAATGAAGGTTACCTTTCAACCCGGAATGAACTACTAAATAAGTTACCAATCATAAAAACGAAAATAAGCGTTATTATTTTCTTTTTTTTATGATATTAGTTGGGATGAAGATAGGATTAAGGCAGTACACAGTGCACAGTTGAGTGGCATTAGAACTAAGGATTCCAAAGACCATGCGAAATGGAGAATAAATTAGGAAAGCGAACCCTAAGCTCCGATGATGATTCATAGCGGCGGAAGCAAGAGAGAGAAACAGTGTATAAGAGTTATTAAGTAAATGTATCAAATTCAAATTCAAATTCAAATTCAAATCATTTATTCAGAAATTACACCTTCACAGGCACTTTTTCTCGTCAATCTTTATATTTATAGTTATTTCTCACAAGCTACAAACTACTTATCTATCTACAAACTAACTATCTCTTTCCACCCCAGGAGCTGACGGTGTTCGACATCGGCCACTTCGCGGTGTGGTGCGAGGCGTTCACCGTGAACTTCGGTCACGTGACGCTGCCCCGCAGCCAGCTCGCCAACGTCCCGCCCAGCCTTAAGATGCTCGGCGTCTCGCCACAGGTCAGTCGCTTCTCCTTTGCGTATCGGCATTTGACAACGGGTACTATAGGTATAACAATAAAAGCTTAATTTAACGAGCACTGAACACCAAACTAGGCTGAAACCTGGGCTAATCAGGACCTCACAATAAAGAGCTATCCCAGTAACTGATCTCCACCAGTGACTTTTATCTCCGCATGTTGGTTGCATGCGGTGCTGTGACGCCGACGGGATCTTTATTCGAATTTTAACATTTTAAGGATTCAGCAGTGATCTTACAACCAGCCGCCTGTCTGTGCTTGGTAATCCCTGCTTAGTTGCCGAGGCTGTGTCCAGTATTGTTCAACATACACGGGGAGATATGGATTGGTCCTATTCTAGGGCGGAACCACACGCCATTTTATATTATTGGTGATCCATATGAAGCGTGATTCTTGTGCTTACGTAAGGTACGTTTAAGTTTGGGCTTACCTAGTTGGTAGATATTTTGATAAATCATACAGATGGAATTACTCCGAATTTGAAGAAAGATTTAATATGTTTACGTTCTCCGAGAAAGCCCACTTATAAGCACTTAAACCCATTTCAAGTTGTGTAGATGAGTATACATCTGGTACCTAAAGAAATGCAGTAATATGTTAAAATACAGCATTTGGACCTCCGCCAGCCTCACGACCCGATGCGGCTCACGTCTTCAAACAAGCTGTAATTCCAGGCAAAGCTGTAATTCTGGCCTAGGCTGAGATTACGATGTCGTTGAGACAGACTGAAGCTAACCTGGGATTACTCGATGTTCATGTTTATTAACACTATTGATTTATTTATACCTATAACTATCAGGTATTTATATTGTATATGTAATTAAAATTTATTCTTGATAAGTCATGTAAATTTTATGTGACGTTCGGCGAAATTGTTCGTTTCGAAAGCTCAAAGAATTTGAAGATAGCAATGACGTGAACCAGATTGTATCACTTTTATTATATTTTACGTCGCCAATTTACGCTATTGAACTTGATATTGGATTTGAAAAAAGAATTCGTTTCCAATTGAGATGTATTGATAGATAAATTGCGTTTAGTTTTTTGCAAAGGACGATTCACAGTGGGGTTACAAAAGCGCGTCTAATTTGTATAAATGTTCGTTGCAAGATGATCTTCAGTTTGATTGATGAGATACATTCATGTATAAGCGTTTAAATTATACTTTGTGAGCTGTTATTATAGACTATCTATTATGTTATCGGCAACATGGTAGGCGAGTTAGCAAGATATAACTCCGAATCTCGAAATTCAATCAATTTGTCTCAATTTACAATTGGTTACTCGGGGTTTTCCAGTTGTATCAAGCAAGTACCTCCTAAAATTTTTGACGATATATTTTTTATAGCTAAAGACATAGAAGTACCTATATGAAGTATTTCAATTCCGATACCTGGCAGCGTGACAATCTGCTGTTCCCCCTCAATAAAGATTAACCACCCCCACCCCTCCCCCCAATTTTACTCGCAAAACGATTTGCTTGAGTGCTTCGTAATAAGGGTTGCGTTTTTCGGATTTCCTACAGCGACTAAATCCATATTATGTTAAAGATTGTTACATTTTCGAAGAAATGCGCACGCCTTAAAAAATCTCGGCAATAATTTCAGACACACATGTTTTACCTATATGAATTGGGATTTTGCTTATCAATGCTTTATGAGTGAAACGCTACGATATATTTTCCAACTTAAAATAATACGATTATTTAGCAGACTAAATCTTAATCTCCTAGAACTTTTAATTACTTCCAGTATCTTATTTGGATTAGTATACACTACATCAGTAAAATTGTATAACTTTGAAGGTTAACTATGTACATGACAACATATACATATTGTCGGGGCCCAGGGTCCGCTTTCCTATTTATCTACATGTCCTACCTATCCCCACCTAGGTGAGGATGCCGACCACCACGCGATGCACCACCGCACACCTAGGTGTAGCTCTTAGTAATAGTTTGACTAATAAAGTAACAGCGTGGGAACCAGTTTGATTTCTATTCTCTAATACACTTTGAATTAACATGTAAGTACATTGCGGTCACTCCTTTCGACACCGTTTTGAAACATCGGTTCTGTATTTGCAAATTCAGCCCACTCATCTCGCCACCGCATTCGGAACCTTAGCGCATTGTGATAAGGGTGTAGTTGGCGATTGCAAAAACACACGTATGGCTAATTGTGCAATACTGCAGATTTAGTAAAAGGCCAGGTCATTGACCTCTGTCGTTGAGCCGGTAAAGCTGGTTACATCTTTGATGAAGCCCTAAAGAGGAAATTGAGATGTTTGCAATGAAAAAGCTCGGTTGCACTTGCGGCTGTGAATCCCGAAGCCAAACGATTTGATAGCTCGGGTTTGATTTTATGACTGGCCTGCTTAGCATCAACAAACTTTGAGAAGCTATTGTTAAAAGCAGGTTCAATGAGAAAGTTCAATGAGATTTGTGAAGCTAGTTATCCTCTGCCCGTATCATCACTCACTAGAACGATTCCCAGCACGCTCCTGTTTTAATTGAGCGACGTTGATCCCCGGATTACGCTCAAACAATATTCCGTCAGTATCAATTGCGAGCACGTTGAGTGGAATCCTGAATACTGGATAAAACCTACTAAAATGTTGTGCTTTAATGAAAATGAAAAATGTTATTAATTATTGGTTTTATGTTTCCGTGATGTGCTTTGCAGCCTTAGAAAAGAGCCACTACTTATCCTCCCATGGATTTTATAGAAGGCGACTAAGCGACACAACTAACAACATTCCTAAAAAGAGTTGACTAACACTAGAATAACACTGCACAATGATGTAGTAAATAGTTTCTGTTTTCCAATTTGTCTCTATATCCATATACATAAAAAAAAACAAATGTGAAAAACCGCCATTCACACGAGTGGCCTTCATAAACAAAAGTGTCGTATACTTCAGAGCTAAGTCACTTTATTGTACACGCGCTCCTTTCAAAAGGGCTCTTTGACCTTTGACCTTAAGTATGACGTCACCCTGAAAGCCTAATTATATAGTGCACACTGACATGCGCTTGGATAGACAATGCAATTACATTTAGGTACTTAGTCTGGTTATAACATCGGTTTGCAATTTATTTCATTCGTAGCAAATAGATGAGTTCGAGGAATACTATTTCAATAATTAACATTTTAACTGTAATAACATCAAAGTTAAATTAGCATCAGGACAAAATTGATTATCATATTTGACGTCCCACTAGCAGAGCCGCGGATCGTGCAACATTGAGTCCTCCTATCTTGGTCCTCACATTCAATATATTTGCGACTACAAAACTATAGCCTCCCTCACAAAAGAAACAGTAGATAAAGAATAATTCCGGAACATATCCTTTCTCAATGAAATATTATACCAATTGTAAAAAACTTAAACTTAAAACAGAATTATATAAAAAGTTAAGAATCATCAGCCAGCCAAGGACAAAGATAAAATATTCCGGCTTCGCTCGAATAAAAACATAATAATTTATACGCCTAAATCTTTCTCATTAATCACTCTATCTGTTAGTGAAAATTGCCTGAAAATCTGTAGTTTAGAAGTAGTTTTTGAGATTGTCGCGAACAGACAGAGGCGACAGAGGACTAGAGTCATCTGCCGCCTCTGTCTGTTCGCTGTATTACAAATTAAAATATATAATAATAGAAATGAAATGATGTAATAGATATTATCTATCTGTATGTCTGTCGATGCCGAAGCAAGCGCCGCGCCGCCGCACCATTGTCGCTAGTGAATGCTGCGGTGCACAAAAGCCGCATTCTTTCGGCTTATCCTTCATTTCAAGCCTTTTGTTAGCGAATTGTTGAGATGCGAGGAATGTCATGTAGCAATCATTTTATCATTGTATTCCGCTCGAATGTAATTCGTTTATTTTGTGAACACAGGTAAAAACAGGTTGGCGTATTTGTGAAAATGTACACTAAGTCTAGCGAATTTTTTGGGTATACAAAATAAAATTACAAAATTTGGGAATACTTTTGCTCAAAAACTCAGTAACGTTTCCATAGAATGTTCCTTAAAATATATCCAGATTGTGTACCAAATTGTACAATGACCAATGGTTTTATATTTTTAAAAAGGATCCATGGACCAAGCAACACATTGGTTAAGAAAGTTAAAGAATGTGTAATTAATAGGTAACAAACTAACATCGGTTTTATATAAGTTATCCGCTTTATACCTAAACAATAGCCTATATGTATAATATGTTAAAGAGTAAGAAACTGTCTACAGTTTTCCCGCGAAAGATCTCACAGCGATCTTTAGATTAGACGATAACGTTAATTAATAGTCTAACTGCGCAAATTTGTTTAAAGAAAAAAAGAAAGAAAATAAATTTATTTGGTTATAATTTCATCAGCATTATAAATTACAATATTCCAAATAACCAAATTGGTTTCCGCTCAGCTTAATGCCACGGTTTTAGGCTCTAGGGTTGCAGCCGTCCATTGGCTAGCGTGGAGGAGGGCTGCATGCGCGGTTGGTTGCTAACTTACTAGTATAAAACCCAACAAACAACTAATCCCACCAATCAATCTGCTTAAATCTTTCTATTCATCAGACCTAAAGAAATCATAGAAAAAAGTAATGTTCCAGTGGAAAATTGACGCGGGCACAGCTGCAGGCAAAAACTAGTTAAAAAAATGGTTAACTTTTATTAAATTAAAAGTGAGAGTGAAAAGACGCCATGTTATAAATTGAAGTCGCCATTTTCGATAAAGGTATCAAGTAAAGTTATCTAAGGAGTGCACTAGCCGCGGCGGCACTGAGCCTGGCTCCGCTCGTAAATAATGCAGAGTATGAGAGCTGGCCGGATCTGTATTCAAAAACACCGATAACTGGGGAAGTTATTGTGGGGCCACGAGGCCGGGCACTTTTCTCCGTGAAGCTGAGGCTTGTCTGTCCGCGGGTTTAGGGTTTAGCTAAAGATAAACCAAACGTTGCTCTTGAGACATTTCTAATAAAAATATTCTTATTTGTGAGTACTTTAAAATTTAAATATTTGAATTGAGAAATTGCATTTGCGTATCTTTGCGCTCATTTATTTTTGAAACATATGACTCCTTTGTAAATGGTGCAATCAAGAGTTCATCTATCTATCTAAAGATGCTATTCACCTAATGATCCAAGTTTGACTAGCAATGTGGTGGGAAAATGACATCAGATTGTACACAATTACAAAAACGTAACAGCGAAAGAAGATGAAAATAAAGGAGTTAAATTCATTTGAGATACAACTTTCGGGTCAAAAACAGCACTAAAAGCCTTTCGGCTAACTCGTTTCTTTGCTAACAATATATCGCCATCAATCAGACGTTAGCTGTTGCATTCGTCTAGAGAATGTCGCGAGAATATTCCTCCCTAATGGCCGGAGTTGACGCTGGACATACTCCAGCTAGCGATCTATTTGCAATTCTAATCATCCCGGCATTTTGGAAGCTCCATTGAATTTATATTTATTTAGTCATGCAGATTTTTTTTTATAGTGTCTTTAGTCTAAATTTATGTGGATATGCGCATACGCATTTTATGTGGATTCTGCTCTAGTAATAACATTAATCCTTTTTTTATAACACTTTATATTTTATATAACACAAAAAAACATATTTATATTCTGGTACTTCGGGAACTAGAACTATAGAAATTATAAGTATTCTATGTCACTCAGGATTATTGTGACACTCAGCTTCCTGGTGAAACAATTCAATTCCCTACACAAAATCTTATAAACACATTCATTACACTAGTGTAGTAGTCCCGCCGGCATCCCAGTCCCGGTCACTGATGCGGGCCTTTTTAATAAACAGTCCTAATAAGTCCTAATAAACATATCTATAAATTGAATAACAGACAGCCAGCTTTTTGGATCTGAATCTGATCCTACTGTCTCTTAAAACGTAGACATCACCATATCTGTGACAGTAGGAGAGATAAGATCATAAAATATTACTATACTCGCTTTAAGTTACGACCTCGTGCGAATGTATTGCTATAATTTCTGAAATCTGTGGCGCTAGCAAAGTGGCCATTCAAGACGAACTGCACGACAACTGTTAGTTGGTAATGGTCCCCCGACCTGTGACTGCAATTTGTTTTTTAATTCGAAAGTAATATCCTACATCGGTAAAATTTTCTTCTTGAGACCTTCAAATGTTTTCTATTTGAGAAACTACGGATAATTACAGATTCTGAATATTGAAATTGAATAATTATAATAATAGTCAATTTATTATTAACTGTCAACTTATTGCTGATATTTTATTACTTGTATCTTAGTTTTATATAACCACACTATTCGACAATTATTTGTTAAGTCGCAAAATATCCTATACATATTTACGTTCACAATCGCCTTCGGCTTATTACATAAAAGCCTTTTAAAATTATTGAGATAGTATTTGTCATTTATTGAAGAACGTTTACTAAATTAATGATAGTATTTTTTACATTACTTCACATATTTATTTTAGGTATCTATATTGTGTAAATTGAATATCACCAGTGATTTTATTTCCTTTTCATCGTCGGTATTCATCATGTTCTCTCTGTCTGTTCGACCTTGGTGGTTCTTGGATCCACCTGAAGCGCATGTCCCATAGTTAAGTCCTACTACCCTCCACCTCCCTCCCGTCTGAGCGCCATTTCCTGTTGCAGAGCCGCAACAGTGCGCTGGTGGCGGACACCCCCCGCCGCACCTCCCAACCCCGACACCGCCCGCGCCCGACCCCCGTCGACGCGACCACTTACCGCCCCGCCCGCCTCGGCCTCGCTGCTCCCGGACTTGCCGCCTTGATCGAGCAGCAGTCGGAAGACCATGTCGGACAACTCCATAGAAGAGCTGACGATTACAAGCCGCCGAAAGAACAATTAGTTGCCATACAACCGTCGAAAGAGGTTTACTATCGCACGGAAGTCAGTGTGCCACAAGAGCAGCAAAGACAGGAATTTGCACAAAATTATAATCAGCAACAGAATTATAATAATCAACAGCAAAATTATCATAATCAACAACAGTTGATTGATGATAATCAACGAAATTATAATCAACAGCAGAATTATCAAATACGAAATGACCCAAGATTAGCTGAAAGACAACAGAATTTCAATCAGCAACAATCGCAAGACTATAGGCAGCAAAATTACAATCAAGACCCGAGACAACAAATTTATTACCAACAGTTGGCCCAGCAGCAGTACCAGCTTCAAAGCCCAAATATTTACGAGCAACAGTTGTATGAGCAACAAAGAGCTGAGTACGAAAGACAACTTCAAGAAGAATTATATCGAAGGCAGCAGTACCAACAACAAGAGCCGTTGCAGTATCGCCTGTTCCCTCAGCAGTAGGCAAAAGTTCAGTGACCTTGACCTAGTTGTCGGTCGAGGTCAACGACCGTTGTGCAACGATGCGCTCGATGCAAACCACAAATTTCGCAATCCTATCCACCGCTCATGTCAGTCTTGAGATCCGTGTCAATAGCTCTTCACTTCTAAAAATGTTTGTTATAAAAATGCCATGACGTGACACAGCCAGGTTGGCAATAATGGGTAAATAATTTTGGCAATTATTGTTACGTTCAATGTTTTGATATGAATTGTGGAAGATGAAGAATTGATGATTAATGAAGATTCACGGTGAAAAGTAAAAGTAGAGGTGGTCACGCAATCGACTTTGAAGACTTTACCATGACATCACATGTCAATCTCCATTCCAACATTCCAATGTCCTGTTCCAAAATTATTCTTGATATACAATATTTTTGAGAACAAAAATATAATAATAGTAGGTCTCTAAAGCATGCGCACGTACGATTAGAAATAAATAAAATAATATGTTTCATAGAAAAAAAATCTCTCAACTCAGTAAAAACAATTAAAAAGTCATTCGGAAGACTATCATGTAAATATATGATACAATCAAATCTTCCGCTAATTTGTCACATGTTTGTAAAATGTCGGTCGTTTATGAATAATATATTAATAACATTTATATATCTATGTATATACAATTTGGGAGTGCCGGCCCGTCTCCGCTCACCGGTCCAGTGTCCTCCGCAGACCTTGGGGCATCTTCACACGATGTTGCATTAACAATCGACCTTAATTCTCTACACTTGAACATGGATCTGTTTACACCCACTATTTATTAGTCAATTATTCCGCAACAGTGCTAAAAATACCCGCACAGGGAGTTGTTGCGTTTTGATAATTAATTTTGTTACAAGTTGTAAATATTTATGAAGACTTAAGATAAATTTGATGAAGTTTAAAACAATAAGTTTTTCGCCAAAATCTTTCTAATATTGACTAACGACAACACTAACAATATTTAAGAAAATTATTCTATGTCCTGATGATATTAATTTATAAATGATAGAGTGGTGATATCACTGGTGATGACTAATGTAAGCTTAGATAACTTTGAAATATTTCATAATAAATTGAGCGGATTGTTGCATGATGGAGGGACCAAACTGCAAAGAGCCAGTAGGTACCATTAGTTGTAAGTGCTAGTATATAGTATTGGTCGAAAATACTCATTTGTTGACGAAAGATATATTTCGTTTAAAGTGCTTTGAATCTATTTTGGTGTTAAGATAATAAAATCACATGATATAGTTACCAGATTTTATTTAGGTAATATATTTGGAGAATTTCACTGAGTTACAATAAAAATACCGTAAACCAAGTTCCTAGCTGTGATATTCCATAAATACTCCAGAATCTGTGATAATTATTAAAATAAAAAAAAAAAAACAATTTATATCTTGTCGACCGATGCCGCGATTTTACTTAGTTCATCCGGACTTAGTAACTATATACTTAGTAAAAAAAACAATGACGAATAAGTCAGGATTGAACATCTCTTTGATGTTAATAACTAAGGATTGCAATAAGTACTGAGTTTGTGTAAACGGGGCATTAAGTTAAGTTTTAATATAATTATTACTTTGTACAATACTTACTAAAATACTCAATAAAAGTTTTGCTAAATTTAATTTATTGTTTTTCTTTGTTTCGATTATTTTCAGAATAAATATTCTTTTGGTAGATTTTTTGAAAGTTTTGTGATTATAATGTCCTATGATAACGAAATACTTATGTAGTACGTCTGGAGAAGTTTGCAGATAAATTAGAAAACTTTGAGTAAACAGAATCAGTTGGGTTTCGCAAATTCTTCGCCTTGATTAAAAACAAATTAGTTTTTGTTTTGGATAGCGTTTTAATTGGTTGTGTCTGAAATTATTGAGATGAGCGGAATTGTTATTTTATCCTTTACGGCACCTATTCGTTCAAGTCAAATGTGTGAACACGGGAAGTGTACATAGCAGGATGATACTAATAAATATATCTGTTTACATAATAAAGTGGTTACATGTTACGAATTAATAGAGGCTTTACAAGACGTGGCCAAGAATTTAGTTTGAAAAGGATGCATAGCATGTACAGTGCCAGGAAATAATAGCAAATAAATATATATTTAACATTTAAGTTGACAACATTGGTGTAAGTTTTTCAGAAGTTTACCTCCCTCATCTCAATGTATTCTCGGTTGCGTTCGAGGTAGTGACGTCGCGAAACCTGGGGTCATCATGTACGATTATAGAAGTCATCATTTTATTCCAAGTCTTTATTAGGTTTGTCCGATCGTGAAAATTACGAATTGATTGTTCTGACCCAATTACTGGCTACCATTTTGGAATGACAACAATGTAAGGGCACATCCAGCCGAGAGATTGGATGTCGGCTCCGTGGGGACAACCCGCACTACCCAATAATGGAGACCGACCACTATTCGACACCTCCACGTGACACTTCCTGAAAGTACCGCGTGAGTGTCGCTGTGGGGTTAGCATGAGATTTAGGGAAAATATAAACGCGTCGATGATGTCAAAATGTTTACAGATAATTAAGTCATTGTTCCATTTAAGTACGATAGATCGGTGTTCATTTTTTCATATAAATTTTGCCGTCGTCGATACGATTATGTGCATGCAAAAACTCATTCCAACCCACTATTATGTATTGAGCATTGATGTCTGAGCACTTCAGATTCATGATTTATTTCAGTAGCTATCACGAATAGTTAAAATAAAAGTGTCGTTTCTAAATTAATAATCCAAGTCCGCAAACAGGAAAAGTAAAAGTACTTACAATTTGCTAGGTCAGGTACGCCGATCGCTGAGGGATCACATGGCTCGACCCTCATTACGGGCAGTTGTGCTGCCGTATTACTTCTAGGCTGGGTGATGTTGGGTGCGGGGACATTTGAGACGAAGTTGGTTATTTGCAGACAATGTGAAGGGATGAAACGGTATGAATGAGATGTGCTAGGATATAATGAAAGTAATTAAAGATGTATTTGTAAGTAAATGGATCGTTTTTGAAGGAATTAGATCAATATACATCATAGATCAGCAAAAAGAAAACATAGTACTTAATGATTTACATAGATCAAAATAAAATCAACATTACAGTTACACTCTTTAGAACATAACATTTTAGGTGCAAAAGAAATATTGAGCGTATACCTACTTCTGAGTGTGATAAAGGTTAATGGAAAATAATACAGAGAACACGACAGCACATAAAGACATTAATTATATTTCCAAACAAGTTTTTAGCCGCGGCTTCGCCCGCGTTATTTCATCTTGTAATCGGGAGTAATATAGTAAGTATATTGAATAAAAATAAAGTTGGAGTACGAACTTTTTTGAAATTCTTATGAAGTTCGGTACTTGCGAAGTTCGTTCAAAAGCTCTGAGCTTTTGAGTTGGTCGCTGAACAAAATTAGTTATGTGTGATTTTAGGTATTAACCTACTTCGTTGTGTAAATTCCCATGAACTCCTGTCATCACAAGCAATATTTTGCGAATCACTAGTTGAAATTGCGAACCAATAGTTAGCTTGATAGCTACACGAAATTGCTGAGCTCGAGTTTATAATAGTTTGCTTGACCTGGGGTTAGCGTGCCAGAGTAATAACTGACTTAAATGATCCCTCTTGTTGTCATGTCGTGATCTGTGTTAGAGGTGAATCCTTAACTCATCCATAACACTTGGGACTAATGTGACTTGAAAATGGATATTTGACTTTTATGTCGTCTGATTTCCACGGAAAATATATTCACATTCAACTTTGTTACATTCAATACATTCAAAGGTTTTTCATATAATTTAAAAATTATACGTAGTTGAGTAAGCTTTCTTTTCATTCTCCTACGCTTCCATCGCTTCCATAACATTAAAAATGTTCATTATAATTGTGAAAACTTTTAAACGAATTGGATTTATATAGAATACGAAACAATTTCAAATAGTTTATATAGTGCCGTTTGAATATCACGGAATGAATTTTTGTCCCATTCCCCTGCTCATAGCGTTGGAGTAATAACATTTTTGAAACTTAATTTCTACCGAAATGATATTTTTATTTTGTTTAGGTATACGCAATTTTCGTCGTATCAAGTGTCGTATCAAGAAGTGAAGGAGTTAGCTTTGGGGAGAGAACAATGGAACTGTCAGACCATTGGCACGCATATCAAACAGTTCACCTATCTAATAGTATGTCTGTCTGTGCGCAGTCGAAGCTGAACTGCGAGGTGCTGCACGACGAGCTGGCGTTCGAAGTGAGATGGGCGGTCGCCGGGGACAGCATCGTGCTGCAGCTCGTCGGGAAACTCGGTGAGACTATTTTATTTATACCCTTATTTTTCTAACTACTTAAGTCCTACAGTCCCACTACTGGGCAAAAACCTTCCTTTATTTCTTCCACGCATTCCTGGTTATTTGGTTGCCATTTTTGGTCAAATGCTTTAAGTTAATTAATTATTAATTGCCGTTATAAACTTGCTTTTAGAACTATCAACTAACTATCAACTATCAACATCGGTGTTTACCTCAACGCTAATAACTAATAGTATGTAGCTTTGGTAAATATTATTTAATTTAGAATATAACGTGAAAAAGTGCCTGTGTAGGTCTAGTTTCTGAATGATTTGATTTTGCATGCATCTTGGCCTGCTTGGTCCTAATAGGTACAAATAATAAAAAACCACAACTGGCAAGTACATACGATAAAGAATCACTACATACTTCTACCACTTCTACCTTCAACAAAGTTGGTTCCTAACTTTCTAAGCTTATAGTAAATCACGCAACGGACTTAGATGAAGTTTTCACTGTTTTGTAGAAGTTTTATACCCGATGGTTTATACATACCAGCCCGTGCGAACCGGGCAAGGAAAATCTATAAAGATATTTATAACCAGCGCATAAATATCTTTATATCTTTGTAATCCAGAGGATGGCGAGTACATGTCGTTCGGCATCTCCGGCGACCCGTCGCACTCGCAGATGGTGGGCGGCGACGTGGCGGTGGCGTGGGTGGACAAGGCCACGCTGAAGGGCTACGCTGTCGACTACTATCTGGACGCGAAGAGCCAGTGCGCGGGGGTCAGGGGCTCCTGTCCTGACGAGAGGCTTGGGGTCAGTATTTTTTGGTTTTTAATTAAAGGGCTTTTTCTACCAGTGAACCGAGTGCATCGAAATACTTCTTATTTAAGAATATTATCAATTTTCTATTCTGTTACTCCAGCAACAGAATAGAAAATTGTTAATACACTACAAATAGTAACTGAGCAAACCTTTGGCTGAATTCTTTCCATGATTCCTTTGCTCAATAAAAGTATTCGTGTAGCCCATTCAAAGTGGTGCATTCAAAGCGAGGCCCACGCGTTCCTCACTCCTGCAACGATGGATGCAAGAAATGCAATAATGGACGGAAACTGGAAACATTCGCTACTCATGTAACTCGGGAATTTTTCACAGAAGTGGGAGGTATAACGGAATTCTTGTACCAATTTGTATGTTCAATATTGAGGTCAAAACTTTTAATTTGTTTGTTAGTAATAACGTTATTGTACAAAAAAATAGTATTTAATAATTAAAATAGATGCTAAAATGTCGCACTACACAGGGAAAATCGTTGAGGGAAATAAATTCTATAGGTGCTGACCTATGGAATAAACAAAACCCTCTTCGGTGTTACCTAATATTTTCGACATTGGGCTTTTCAAGAAAGAGCCTATCGCTTTCTCAAAAAGTCAGCAACGCACCGGGCACGTGTTTCCTTACCATCAGGAAACACGCTAGCTCGTTTACTAACACACTATTCTATAACCTTACATTAATTAGAATGTCTATTACAAACTTAGTTCCTACATTGAGTTACTGTAGTCTTAATTGTCTCATAGGATCGCATTAATTAAATTAAAACAACGAATATAGACGCGAAGTTAACCTGGATGCATTCCCGAAGTTCCACCTGCGAGGCGCTTATTGTTCCAATCCATCGGAACTGAAACTTGTTCAAGTTGAGCGTCGTGGTCGGCGCGAGATTGCGGAGCACAAAGGAGCAGCCTCACACAGATGTAAAGCTACTCTACTCTAACCAGATGTCGAAAAACATAGAAACTCATCAATAGATAGATATATATATATATCTGGAATCGAAGGTGATGGATGAGGTTAGCATGAGGTCTTATGACCGAAGAGAATTGCAAAGAAAAATGCATTGCTAAATGTAGGCCACATTCAGCATTGAATGACAATGGGCCGAAGAATAAGAAGAGCTAATCTAACTAAATGTGGCAATCACTGTATTTCTTGCAGCTTGCTTGTTTGAGATTGTGAAGAACAAAGAGCAGTTTCACCTTTGTCTGAAATAAGCTGATCCAACTAGATGTGGCTAGTTGAAATATTTTGAACTACGTAAAGTGCAACGTGATAATAATAAGCGTGTTCGAATAGCGAGAATTTAAGAATCTTAAATTATAAAGCTATTGATCAAACAGGGATAAAATATTGAAGTTTAAAGATTTTGAAATTGAATTAACAAATATTAAACTGACTCTCGTACGCTCTGAATAATACCTGATCCAAAGCATATCCAGCAAGCAGATGCAGCCAGTCATTGGTGCCTTGAACCGCGTAATATACCGGACGGAACTTTTTAATGAATTTTATATTTTAAACTCACACACTACTTAGTCACATACTACTCTGTCATTAATTCTACGCATTATTATAATATGCGGCACGAGACTGATTATACTCGTTTTACAAGCTTATTTAAAACTTATTTAATTATTCTTTTGGTTACAGAATACGACATTAGCTTAAGTAAATCGATGCTGTCATATCTAGTTAGAGGTAGCTATGTCTGCGGTCACGATTTACGGTAACTGTAATGAGTTCTAGTTAGTCTCCCGTGTTTATTCGCTCACCTTCACCGTAAACATCCGAGTGAGCTTGATCTATATCTATTAGGTTTACATGTTAAGGAATAAATGTGGACGAATGTTCAAGGAAAAAACTGGAATGATGTGGGTGTTTAGAAAAAATAGAAGTTTATTAACCTTACTATTGTTGACGTTGAAAATCAAGAATGTCCACAAATGTATTAGTAATTATTTATATCCAGTTTGTAAACAATAAAACGGTAAATTAAACAAATAAATTTTAATCAACAACATCTTTCGATGTAACGCAAAAAATGAAGGCATAAAAATTGATGTCGATTTGCGTGGCGACTCAACCTTACTTACTTTACGGACAAATGCCGTCATTTACCGAAAGTGAGTCCCAATCTTCTACATCCAAATTCTTTTCCCGGATTCACTTTTCGCGCATTCACGCTTCGGCATTCTATTTCAATTCTTTTAATTTTTTCCGTTACTTTTTACCAAAATTGATTATTTTCACAGGAGAAGACCAACTCTATTCGGCTGCTGAACGCCGCCCTCGTCAACGGCTACTCCATCGTGACCTACCAGCGCAGCTTGAAGGCCGCAGACGAACTGGACCGCGCGGTGCTCACTAACACCAGCCAGCCCGTGATCTGGGCGCTCGGACCTCTCAACTCCAGGAACGAAGTGTCGTACCACCATCACTTTACAAAGGTAATGGTTACCGCTAGGTGTCGCAAAGCTATCGGAGTTGACGTATCAAAGAAAGTCTCCCAAGAAGAATCCCTCGTACCCCAATTTTGTGCAGTGTGCTGCAAGTGCAGTGGCATGTTACATTTTATGTAGCATGCTGCTTCTTTGTCATTATCAGCGATCGGAAAAGTATCCACCATTACTTAACATCATCACAGAAGAGATTTAGTCTCGAATACCAAGGCACTTTTTATGTGCCTTGCTTGTTTACCACCTGGAAACTTACAAATTGAGTTATTAAATTTATTTAATTATCTGCTCGAGTCGGGTGCGTTATTAGTCGCACTAATTGATAGCCATTGTTTGACTACAGGGTGACAAATTCATCGAATTCGGTCGAGCGCCAGTGTGGAACTGCCCGATGCCGGAGAATGAGGAAGATAGACAGGAGCCGCCGCGCAGGGACCCGCCGTCCAGGCAGCCGGAGGCTAACGTGAGTGTATATTCTACATTCTGTATGTTGTTGGCAGACTCACGATATTTTGAGTGCGGGGTATTTATCTAAAAGTCCGAAAATAGTAGTAGGTACTTACTAATAAGGAGTAAGTGGAAAATTGAATGATTCGAACCACCTGATTATGATGTAAAATGTTTTTTTTATTTATACACTTGTTCGGATTTTTAGTTATAATTTGTTTATAAAAGCAATATTACAAATGTATAATTATCATTTCTCTTTTTCTTCTAGTATTCTAGGTTACATTTCGGGCTGTGACGCCTTAAATCCCAGGGTGCGCGTAAAAAATTTACCATTAAATTTTGAAGATTTTGCTATTATTTTATAACCTGCCGCCTGCCTGACGTCAACCCTCTTTGCGAATGCCATTGATATCTATCAGCTGTTAAGACTGTGTTGTCCCTTAGTCGCCTCGACAAAACGACAATCATGGGAGGATATGTGAGTGGCCCGATTCCTGGGCGGGACCGAACGCCTAGAGCAGGAGAATATTTAATAGTAATTATCAACTCTATTATTCGAGTAGCAATATGTGTACTATTTATCAGAAAGCAGTAATTAAGCCGAACCCCGTGCCCACGCCGCGACCGGTGCCCCGCGCCCAGCCGTGGGACATCCCCGCGATCCAGTGCTACGAGCCCCCGGACGGCGTGTTCTACGCGCAGATGGGACCCACCGGGGGGAAACAAGGATATTCTGCTATCACAGGTACCTTGTGGTGCTAGTGTGCATCATAGTCCTCGGCATCCTTAGTTATCAGACCATCGGCACGCACAAAAAAATTACCTATTGAAAGACGATCAGTCTGTCATTTAAAAGTAAATTAACGGTTCCATCATTTTCATTTGAATAGACAAGAAGAAGAAATTAAATCTCTTGTCATAGATTATTATAAATTTCTTGTCTTGTCATTTTGTTGGTATATATATATATATATATACCAAGAGATCCAATTTTAATCTTCTTGCTTATGCAACTTACTACTCGCTTTGCTACCTACTTGCTCTAGCAAGTGGTAACTTTAAAAGCAACGTTCTCAATAGTCACTTGGTAGTGGCACAACTTCTTAGTCTTTACATTTTGCTTACTCACACTTAAGTTTGTATAAAATCATGAAAACGTATTTCAGGTCACGTAGGCTGGGGCATCTCCTGGTACATCAACGGGCTGCTCATTCCCGAGATCAATGTGGTCCGCGGCAAGAAGTATACGTTCGTGGTGGAGGGCGGCTCCAACCCCGACGTGCCCGCTCGGTACCACCCCTTCTACATCACTAACGACCCTGTTGGTGGCTACTTGCATAGGAGCGACGAAGAGAAGAAGGTGAGGACTGGAATTGAGCAGAAAAATGCATAATTATTTCTAGTCGATATTAACATTTCAGGTTGTGGGTAGATTAGTGTGTGTTATTATTGTAGTGTGTTATTAAAATAACTTGAATATTTTATTTACTTTACCTTTACCGACATCTGTCTAGAGCCTAGGTCATGCAGGACTGCTAGCTGGGGGCGCTGGGTTCGATATCCGGTCAGATCAAGATGGAAAATAATATTTTTCAGATTGACCTGCGTCATGGATTTTTATCTATGTAATGTTTTAATAAAATATAGTATCGTTGAGTTCTCTGAAAGAGAACTCCAGTCTCGAACTTGGCTAACTCAATCTATGTGTTTTGTCTAATGTCCATGTATATTTATGTACATGCCGGTGATTTTACTTCTTCTTTTTCTACCGGTGCTTCTCGAACTAGAGAAGTTTAGATATTAACTCTAGTATTAATAAGTCCTTTTTGACTTGACTTTAGCTCTGCGGAATAACTCATGCCTTCTAATAATAATTTATTCACAATTTTCCAGAATTTAGAAATCTACGCCGGTGTGCGTCGCTCGCGTAGCGGCGAGTTGATACCGACTGGCGTGGGCCGGCTCTGCAACTGGACGCCGGACCCCAACGGGCCCGGAGCTGACGAGTACCCCAGCTTCGGTGCCTACCAGAGGTCACTGACCCTCGAGTGCGAGCCCGGAAACCCCGGCATCGTCACGTGGACTCCAGATAGAAGCACCCCTGATACTGTGTTTTACCAGGTCCTTGTTTATTTTGTTTTATTGCTACCTACAGTACAGTCTTCTAAATATATATTAGTAGACCAATAACAAGTTCTCCGTATCTTCATTGATCTGGTTTGATAACGTCAGTGGATTGTTTGTCTGTAAATGTATTTTGATGCTATTGCGAGTAAAATACATTGACATTTGCTATTTTAGTTTTTGGTTCACTTTAATTTTCTTATCAACATATTTTGGAGTGTGTAACAAATTAAAGATCAGGGTTTATCTGATTTCGTAATTTCAAAATTGTGGGTTTTCCAAAGCACTTCTTCGCTACATATAATAATAACAACATTTCTTTGTGTACTATATCCATGATAATATAATGGGAAATATTGTTTATCGAATCGGGTACTTTAGTTCTAACTCTATCTAATAGATCATCTCATTCTTTAGTAAATTAATACAATTTCTCTTGCTTTGTATGTGCTGTATAATTTCTCTTGTTTTCTGTTTCAGCCTTCCAAGTCTTCTTTGTTTCGCATGTCATCTCTAAGCTCACACTTTTTACCGGTGGTGTAAGGTTGTACGGTATATCTATTTATGTTCTCTTTCTAATATAAAGTTATGTGTTGCAGTGCTTCACCCACCGTTACCTTGGGTGGAAGATAAATGTGGTCGATGAGTGTGACGCGGCCGAAGCCGAGGAGAGCCGCGTGGTCGCACATGTCGCGCCGGCCGATCTCGCCGGAGAGGAGTCAGTTCAGGTACATAGCCGTGTCCCTCCTCCTGACTCTAATTTTATAGATCAGCGCACGAAAGTTGAAAAAATAATCAATACGAAAACAAATTATAACGGTTTCAGTAGTAAGGGTGACGTCCTTACGGGGGAGATGGACACGGTGAGGATCCAGCAGCCGACTCAGGAGTTCGAATTGCCCGTATCTACTGGACAAATCAAGGACGTAATACAAGCCGTGGAGAATATTGAGAATATGATGAAGGATGAAATGCGCAGAAATCTAACCCAGCCGCAGAAGTTCTCACAGTATCAGGTTCACGAAGATGTCAAAGATTTCTACTTGCCAGAACAACCTTTAGGCGAAGACGAAGAATACTTTGTTGAAGCGACAAAGCGGCCAGATTACATAATACAGAACAACCAACAACCGCTGACATTACAATCTGTATTACGACCCAACGCCCTAAACAAACAGGGTCCCGTTAGACCTCCTTTCAGACGACCAGTTCCACCTGAGATAAAAGTGCGCAGACCTCCTTATCACCCAAAAGGTAATCCAGGATATCCTCTACCAATGCCCACAAACGTATACGGCCCACATGGAGTTCCAAAGAAACCTATGCCACAAAAGTATCCAAATAACCCACGACCAAACAATATGAATCGCCCGCTTCCACCAAGTATTCCTCCGATGAAAGCGATGCCACCACTTATGCATCACAACAAGCCACTTTTTAGTCCAAATAAACAAGGTCCGATGAAGACTGCAAATAATAATCCATCACAAGCCATAATAATGGGTAAACCTGGTCAAAGCTCTATTATTCAACCTACTCAAGGTCACACATTAATAAAAACCAAAACTAATGTTATTACAAATCAAGTTGTAAAAAGTCAAATGACACTACCTAGTTCAAATGAACCTGTAATTACGCACAGTAACCCGTCTGCATTTTTAAGTAAACCGGGACAGATAATTTTGGGTAAACCGATGGACCATCCACAGCCCTTAGATCAACAGATGATCCCAACTAAACTTCAAAACTACCAAGCAGCTTCAACTCCGGGGCCAGAGTTTTATCAGTCTACTTTGCAAAATTTTAGAATTGAATCATATCAACAGCAAAATCCCATCTTGAATTATGGAATTGAAGATGAACAACAAAATGAAATTAAGTTGTCAGATTTTCTTGGCGAATCAGTACCTGAAACACCTTTAAAACCCGCTGTAAATACTGGATTTCAGCCTGACACAATTGTAATTGAAAGTGGATTCAAACCAATCATTAGAGAGCCTTTAATGGCCGGTGAAGACAGAATTGCTGGTGCTGATGTCGGTTCTAATAGGCGAGAAGATACTGATATCGAAGAGGATTATGAGGAGTCACCGCAGTATATAAATCATAAACCTTCAAATATAGTATCGAGTGAAAAAATGACAGAAACTTTTGAACCAATGTTCATACCATCTCCTCCAGATCACTTGTTACCTACTAACGATAGAACAAAAGAAGTATTTCCGAAAAATCATGCTAAAGAAGATAGACCGCACCCAGTGTATGTTAAAACCGAGGAAGAATTAAACGCTCTATTTAGTAAAGAAAATATGGAAAAAGAAGTACCTTCTGATTTAGTAATGGCATCTGATAGGGTAAGTTCACACTATCTTCCTCCTGATCCAAAGATGACTGTAGAGCAATCACAAAAGTTGTCAATGGTAAAAGAACAACCAACATTTACAACATATGATGGAAAGAAGATATCGGCAACCACTTTGGTGACAGTTCCAGATATCAAAAATATTCCAAAGTTATATTCTTCAAAACTGCCTTCAAATACTGAATTGCTACTAAAGACTCCACAATTTGGTCCATTCAAAGGGGAAATACCCCCGTTACTGAGTAATCCGTCTACTACAGATTTAACCAGAGATCAAATGCCAGCGTCTTCAGAATATCTAACAACACGACTTAAACTTGTTAATGTTTTTGAAGAAAGTGATGAATCCGTTGATGATTTAAAAGGAGAAGCCAGTGAGTTACAGGAAGTCACAGAAAATGTCAGTGTAAATGTCACTGAGGAGGATGAAGAAACCAAGGAAGTTAGTAAAGACAGGATAGCAAACAAGGAAAGGAAAAAACGAGATACAAGTAAAGATTTTGATCAGGTCCAAGAGAAAGTATTGACTAATGGTCACAGTATGAAAGACAATCACGAGAAACCTGTCTCCGCAGCGGGCAGGGTTCTGTCTCATTGGACGCATGTAGTGTTAATAGCGTTATGTTTAAGGTTCGTTTGAGGATGTAATAATTTAACTTATTTATTGGTACTTATGTAAACCTTGCCATTTTCGCATTTCGTTTGTCCTTGTGGGTGGCTGTGGGATGTCTTGCGTTAGGGCTTCAGTCGGAGCCGTGTCTCTCACCTGTTACCACTTTGTTACGTGTGTAATGCAATCAATACTCCGTTAGTGTAAGAATTTTTGTAAATATTCTTTTTCTAATAAATAAATAAATTAGTTTTGTAATTTATTACGTTTGTTTTATTAAAAGCATTGTTTGTTGTTCTTTAGCTGAATAAGATACATATTACAAAATTGTCAGATTATACTCAATACTGTAGCCATAATAATAATCGTAGATGATGATTTCCATATACATGAGAAAAGCCAGAGTATTCCAAAATTTCCACGGGAGCGAAACCGTATACGATACATAATTATATTTTAGGGTTAACATTCGCAGACTGTTTATCCAACCACCAAGTAGAAGTAAAAAAGTAATTTTGGTACCTACATTAAAATACGAAATTTTTTATTGAAAAAATATCGAACCGACTCCTATGAAAATCAAAATCACGAAATAATATATAAAGGCATAAATGATTTAGATAATAGGGTTTTTTCAAAGCAAATATTCGGTTGTAAAATCATAACCAAAAATTGGCAGGGCGTTACAACTGAAAATGATCATCGTGCGAACTTGAGGTCTAGGGTACACGCAAGCAAAAAAAATATCTATTCACTTCTATTAAATCCCTAATTTGTAGGATTCGGGAAATATCGACGCGGGGAATTACAAATCTTATCAGTTCGCAGATAAGAGGTTTCATTACTTAAAGACAGTGTGCACGTGATGAATCTTCTTCGTCAGCCGGGTAAACAGGGCAAGCGCTCGCTCGTGCGGAAACTGACGGTCTACCACCCGCAGCACGGAGTCCCTGCTACGGCCACTGGAAATACATATAAGTACATAAAATCTTTCTCTCTATTTCTTTACTCATCTGAGCGAGTTCCTGGTGAAGCATCGAAGCCTAGGGTCCGCTTTCCTACTTTTTCGCCTCCACTTTCCATATAATTCTTGAAGACATCAAGTCAGCATTTCTTGGGTTTTACCTATCTGCCCTTTCTGCCGAATGTGTGTCAATTGTGCGAGACTAGTGTCTGAACTAAGCAGAGCTTGTATGCCTCCAAATCTGCATTTCCTATCTGTACATTATAAGATTAAGTAAGTTTACATTAAGTTAGTAGTTAATAATTAGAACTAACAATTAGACAATGAAGTAATTACTTTTGCGAGAATGCCGAAAAACCTTATAAAACAGCATGGCCGTACAATTCAAAAAAAATCAAAATTCTTTATTCAATTTAGGATGATATACAACACTTGACGTCAATTGACGTCAAAAAAATTACTTAAACTAAGTGTACTGTCGGCTTCCAAAACGCGGGTGAAGAAGAAGCGGCGCAACAAACTTCACCGCAGCCTTTTCTCCAAGGACGTCAATTAACAAATATAAGTCTGCCTGGGTATTGTGTTATTTCCCTTTATCCTTCCACCCTATATGAGGACAATGACATATGTTTCATTGGTTTGCGGCCATTATACCTGACATTGAGACTTGTAATGAATATAAAACTAATTGCCCCAACCTGTATTACCATTTATTCATTCGTGACAAACCCTCGCGTGAACTGATATGCAAATGACATTATAATCCCCGTACTTTTTTTTTATAAATAAATAATATCTTAATTGAAAAAGTGTATTCGGTCTAAATACAATGAGATCAAGCGATTGCGACCTTTAGTTTGCAGAGACATCGATATTTCGCTATCATTTACAATTTGGTAACCTGCATGCCTACTTGTTATTTTATTGAGTTGTAGATGTTGTGTTTCAGTACTGGCGGTCAGATCCTTTTTCTTTCATTAATCTCTGTTTAATGCTTTCCGGCCATCATGATAATTTGTCCAGCCCTTCTCGGTTAACGTCATCTTCTTTGAGCAACCGGTATCCAGAAAGTAGCTAACTATGATATTCTTCTTTTTTTCGTGTCGAAATAAAGTTTTATGGAGCAAGACGGACCGTTTGGTCAACACAACAGATTCTTTCAACACGAAATGGCAACCAAACTATGATGTAATTATTCTTACTGTCTGTTAGTGAGCAGACGTGCGACTGATAGCAGAGGAAGGCCTGCCGCATCAGAGATGTTTACGTCACTGCCCCGAGCTACCAGCTCGGTGATCATGTCCGTGCGACCATTTTGTGTTACTGGAACAAAATATATTCTATAGTTTTGACGTTAGTGTATTCATTGAAATATTAAATCCTAAATAATATATTTTTAGGGTATAATTATTAATAACGTGTTTGCGTATTATGGTTAAATTGATAAAATTGTCTCTGTCCCTTGTCTTAGATTGGTAATAGGTACATTAATACTTACAAGCCCTAAACAATGGCGTCCAGCCGTTGCTATCAATCACCGACAGGTCTCCCCCTCGCTCCATCACAAACTCCAGCATCGCGACGTTGCCGGAGTCTACCGCGTAGTGCTCTGCTCTCAGCTGATTCCTGTCTCGGCTCTGGTGATCACCAATGTTCACGCACATTATTAGCTATGTGGAAAAAATATTAGCCACCTGATCACCCGGTACCACATGATCATCTAATGAAAAACCTTATGGAAGGCAAAATATAACCGAGAAGACGAATAGGAAGGTCTTATATTAGACCACATAAAGGAAAGAGCAAGATTGGTGTCGTACAATACGGTCAATGCCGAAAGAAACTTATTTAAATAGTGTTGGAGCCTACGAGTATCATGCCAAAAGAGCTTAACATGATTTCTTTTTATATTTTTTTCTAATAGTAGGTACTAAAAATTTAATAAAGTAGGTATATGGTCAAATAGTATAACTTCTTATATATATTGTGCTCGAGCACTAATAAAAAATGTATATAAATCACGATAGCTATATCATCACCTTGATATCAGCCCCGTGTTCGATGAGCAGACCAGCCACGGCCACATCGCCAGCTAACACCGCCAGTTGCAGCGGCGTCTGTCCCGTATCTGACCGTTGTTCCACTTCTGCTCCAACTGACAGCAGAAACTTTACGGTGTTGAGGTCACCTGAAAAAACATTGAGAAGTTTTTATTTGTTATTATTGCTTTCATCATGATCTCGAATTTGTTGTTGAAAATATGTATGCTTCCGTCGCCATTAAGCGTTGGAGTTTATAGTCCTATTCTTTTTCCTCCACTTCGCACGGTCTTCGGCATCATTGTTGTTTGGTGTTAGTTGGCCAATATATCGCAATGTATATTATCCTAGACTACACCAAGCCAGTCAATGTGCCTGCTGCGCAGATTGAAATAGTCAAAAGAAAGGGCCCTAATCATATAATCAACCCTCCCTCCACAATACCTGCTTTTCAGCTATATACTACGTCTACCACGGGATTAAAACATGATACTACTTATATATTAACATTTACAAATTCAATTTCTGCAATCACCTTTCTTAACAGCGCCAGCGAGAGGCGTAAATCCGTTGTTCGGGTTGACGATCCCTATCAACTCTGGCCTCTCCTCCAGCATGGATTGAACCTGTGATATTGATAACATTGCCGTCAAATTGTATTCAAAAGACATTTGATGTGACTTTTACGATTACTTACGCCATCTAGTAACAAATAGTGGCATACACACAATGCGAAAGTTAAAACATGTAGTAGATGGAGAATTACAAGTAAAATATGCAAGCTCAACTTAGTCCAGAGACCATGCAGTCAGCAAATACTAAGTCTCTTATAATTTTATGTTGATTTAACTATAATCATGAGGACGAATTTTATTTTAACTCAATAACCATCATCCTAAATAACCACTGTATGGACTATAACACTAGTGTGGATTTCTATGTTTGGTACAACGTGTAGAATATAACCTTTTTATCGCATAATTCCCACGGTGGAAGGCAGATTTATGAAACGACGTATTACAACTTACGTTGACTCGATGGGTAAAAAGACACCCTTCTAAGATAAACGCTTGATAAATAAGTAATCACAGAGAATTTTAGTACTAACATTATGAACCAGTCATTGTGATATGAGGACTCACGAGCCACCTGTTAACCCTCTCCAGCGGCTCCGGAGATATCGCTACAGCTTCCGCTGGGGTCGTAATCGCAGGAAGATATATGTTGACGATATTGCTAATCTAGAAGAGTTAAATCTTTGTTGTTTGGTTTTATATTTATATTTTTAAATATACATTATCTTGGAGAAATTTAGTAAAGTATAGTCATTATATAGGTTTAATAGGTAAAATTATTCAGTTTAATTTTAGAATGCTCTCCAATTGGTTTTGTGACATTGGTATTGATAAGTGGTAACCTTCATAGAGGAAGGCGATAAGGCGCGTATTCACGACGGCAATTTCAGCCTTGCTTTAAAAATTTGAAGATTCGGCTTGATGTCAAACAGTATGTGACTGAACGATCACTCGATCATCGCAAGTCGAGTACGCTGACTATTGCGGCATCGAGCTCCTGAGGGAAGATATGCACTAGTCCTAGCCCTGCAAGTCCTGCATTTACCTGCTTTATGTATCCGCAGCAGACAGCCATGCAGAAGCAGACGGCGGAGGACCCGTCCGTGTCGGTGCTGGTCCAAGTTTCCGGGGACGGCTGGGACTCCACCCAGCGGTAGCGGGCTTCTATCCTGGACAACGTTGTTTAACGTATTAGTTAAACAATTATATTATTTAAAAAAACAACGTTAATTAAAAAACAACAAACTAATAATAGTTTGCTGTTTTTTAAACAAAATAAAATAAATAACTTTGTTTTTTTTTCAGATAAAAATATGTTAGTAACAATTTGACTTAATACCTACTATGTTAATAAATATTACAGTGAGTTAAACGACTCACAAGCTATTTGACAACACCAACCACAATCTTACGCCAGGATTAACGAATGTGCTGTCAAACTTTGAACATACTGCTATCAAGATATAAGACTGCTGTTTGCATTGTTACCACCAGCTATTGTTTATTTATATAACTTTCGTTTCTTTATGTCTCCATTGAAACCTAAATACAAAAAAATAAAACAATATTTGACTAAACGATTCTGTGCAATGAAAAAATATCTGAACAAACTTTTTACTAATAAAATATTTATTAAAACGAAGCCCCGAGGTGCAACCAGTTTTTCATATGTAAAACTAAAAACGATTTTGTAAAAAAGTATTATTTTATTTTTAAATGAAAAACTGATCAGACACAAGGATAAACAACCACCATTACATCAATGTGATCAGTTCATTTCAATGATTTCAACGAACAAGACCATGATTAAATTCATTGATCGCAAAATTAAAGGTTGGTTTGGTTTCAATTATGATAACTCATGCGTAATAATTAATTAACCTACAGACTGTCGAAATAAAAGGATGAAAACTCAATATTTGATTATAGTTAGGATTTCAATTAATTGTAATGTATTCTGCTCTTATAACCAGCAATGTACAAAAATGTAACTCGTACTACGAATTCTCTCTTTTTTCATCTAAGGTTTTTCTTCTTAAGCGTGCCCAGAGACCGCTTTCTAAAACTTTTAATGTAAACTTATATAAATAAAATTAACCAACCATTCATTTTTGACTTTAATATCCCGAGCTGCATTTAAATCATTTTTCACTGTTGCTTCTTGATTCTCGATTCCAGAAACATCTTTCCCATCACTATTCTCTTCAATAGTGTCTCTCATCTTCGCATAAATGGTGTTCTCATCGCCATAGAAGTGCAGCGCTCTCTCGGATAGAAGCGGCACAGCAGTAGATTTGAGTATGACAGTCAGTCGGAAGACGTGAGGATGTCGTGGCGGAAGGTAGTCTATCATCTTTGATGTTTTGCCTCCGCTGCAATCGATTAAAAATATGTTATTATATTTAATAGCACATGTAACGTTGAAGAAATGTTTTTGACTATTTCTTGCTGCTCTCTCATTTGGGCATCTCAAAATTATTGAAAATTGCTACGACTTAATTTTATACCTGTCTTTATTTAACTATCACAAGTGTACTTCATTGTCAACCCAGAAATCAATAAGATTATTTTATTTTTAAATATCTATTATATTATTCTGTTCTTTTACATCTTGTACAAGTCTAATGATATTATTCAAATTAATATTCACCTGTAAACGACGACCCATGATGGTAGCTTCTTCTTCATCTCAATTTTGTAAAGCAACTGATCCTGTAGGAACTCAAACTCCCGTTGCTTCCACTCCATGGTTACTGAGCAATTCGTTCTCTCTATAACCATCGGTGGTTCTGGCCGCCATTGTTTAAACTTCTTCTCTAGAAACGTTTGTAAATTCATTTGTGTTATTAGTAATTATCTTCCTCGACGGTTGACTTGTAAATAATGGTATTAGCACAACTAAGTCCTTTGTACTAATTTCTGATTATAAGAAAGTGAAATTCTCAATTGTCTCATCATATTAGGGTCTTCCTTCTTCATATTTTCGTCATGGTACAATTCAATAGTCAATTCTGTTGTTATTAAAGTTTGGATGTCAAATTAAGATAATGCTCGAAGAGAATATTGATTTTTAAGTACAATATGGAATACACAGTTATGTTCCGGTCATAGACAAACGAAAAAACAGTCGATTGCGTATAATATCACAGCTAAATAACACAATTAAACCGAAAACTAATAATACATTTATAGCAAATTCTAATCGAATGTTCCTAACAGAACGGCTGGTAACTACCAAGTTTGATCGATGTAATTGTTGCTAGCACGATAAGTAAACAAATGAACACACAAGTTTCCTTGTACCTAAAACATTGATCATCGATGGGAGATACGGAATCAGAACCTAAGAAAGTGCAGTCAAGGTTTTGAATAGAGAATAGTAATTTTTTTCAATAACTAGTTTACAGTGATAACTCTTAAGTATTATACGCCTGTGCCAGGAGACATCGCTCTTTCATTTACAACACAAATGTAAATATAAATATTTATATGTATGTATATAAGTACCTATATATATAGTAAATATGCCAAGGTTTATTATAATATAATAAAAAATATTATTTTTTTAACTTAAGAGTAATGTAAAATAGTAATTAATAATGATGTTTTCCTCTATTTGACCTATTGCAATACAGTTTCAACTTCTTCATTACTAAGCGGTTGGTTTCAACCATTCTGTTATTTTATCTCTGCATTGTAATGTCGTAACTACTATATATTTTGTGTATTAAACAACTGTCACCTGACATCTTAAACATTATATCCTTCCTAGCCATGAAAAACCGTTCAAAAGTAAAGGCGAGGCTGAATAAAAATCACCCAAAACAATCAAACGTTAGCGAGATGATAAGAATAACAATAGACATACCACGACTCACACCCACGTAATTGAGTCAACAATCAGCTGTAGTCAGCTGTTAGCCGTAGAGCTCTGAGTCATCCATAAGTGTAGCACGCGACTCCGATATACTCAGAGCTCATATCTTATGTAAACAAACGATTTCACGTGAACAAATATTATTTATTACACAATCAATACCCCAATAATTGAATTCATTATCGTGTGGATTGGCCTAATTACCTAGGTGTGGCATTATTGAGCTATTATACCCGGTAGAGTAGTACCTATTTAGTCAATTAATATCCTAACTAGTATTATTATTTCGATGCCTGATATTACGATAACCTTATACACACACAAATCCTATCATCGCTATCATCAAAGATAAATCAGAAATTTCCCTTTTATACACCTGACATTTCAGATTTTTGGAATAAGATTTTTTTGTTTTTGATAATTTATCTTTAACTTTTATTTAATTTAGGAAATAAGCAATCAGTAATCAATAGAATAATAAAAAAAAAATAGTGACATAAATTAAACAGAACTGGCAATCAAACGAAACATGAAAAATTAAAAAGAAAATTAGACGTTCAATTGTTGAAAACGGAACGCAACGCAGCAATGGCCGCCCTATCGATCGACGCGACCAGTCGGCGCCCGATCTGCGAGCGCGACGTACGTGCTCGCGCGTTCCTTTGCTCTTTAACCTGCCAAATAACCTAACTACTCGTCTACCATACGTTTCGGATACAACTGCTACTATTTTCGGTAAGTCAGCTAATTACTTTCACTATCATGTGCTATATTAAACAAGATTAATGAATAAATGATAATAATGATTCACTGACAGTTGTATTGCAGTAACATTACGTACTACTGTTATTTGTTATTGCTTTTCGACAACATTTGCTTTAAAAATCGATATTACGCTAGAATTTCGCGAAATATTGTTTGTTTCTGAGACTATAGAGCTGTCGTACAGCTAATATGGTATTTACTTGGCCCGAAATGGCTTGTAATTAGATTAAAGGCTGTATAAAAGAGTCGGAACGATTAATGTGTGTCGTTAGTGGAGAGAATCCCGCAAACAGTGACCTTGAAGATCTTCGCGGTTTTCTTCCAAAGTTACCCACTGATTTTAATATTAGTCTCTAGTTTTATGTGTATTTTTCAGATAAATATTTCTTTGTCTTTAAATTTAATTAAGTATGCTATGTTTTGTAAAACAATGTATTGTTAACAGCTGCTTGTCTTGTGTTGACATAATTACTTACCTACCCCAGTTTAGGTTCAGGCGCTTGCCTTGTCCACCTGGTGGTTTTGTAAGAAGTTTTCAATTCTTTACGATATCGCAGTTTAAATAAACTCATTGTCTGTGAGATGATTAGGTACTATATTTCGGAAGTTACAACCTGTAACCCGAGTGTCCCGTTAAATTGGCGGTGGTTATATAATCCACGTCAGAGTGTGCTTACTAATACCGAAGTGTACAATGACTAAAAACTCCTCTAGGTATTATATGAATTACTTACATGACAATTTGTCATTATCTTCCCAAAAAAGTATAGTCCAACGGTCCTGCGTTGGGGTCTAGGTGATACTCGCGGTAGCCCTTATTTGCCCCGGGTTATTAACTATATCTATTCCAATATTCCAAATTTCATCACAATCGGCCCAGCGAGAAAGCATAACAGACAGGCAGACTTTTGCATTTGTAATATTAGTATGGATATGAGTGCTATTGTTCCTTAGAATTATTTTAAAAGGAATAGTTATGAATAAACCTATAGGTTTATCCAGAATGAAGTAGATGTGGGTTTATTGTTCAGTACCTATATATACTTCATTACTTAAAAAAGTATAAAATGAACGGAGAAAAGAAAGACAATGAGAGGACGGACAATAGATTAGCTATCGCTGCGATTCTCAAACTTTTTTGAACTCTAAATTAAAACTATTATGTGTGCTGACGTAACAGCGTTATAGTCTGTTAAAGTCTTTCAATAAATGTCACATTGACCATTAGGCTACAGAGAGGTCGTGGAGGATGTTTATCTATCTGTCAAAATTAATAATTTTTCACATAATTTTACTATCTGTAAAAAAAATAAAATTATTAAAGATCAAACTCAATAAATTGATTTACGAATTGTAAACTTAATATCACTTATAATTTTTGATATCTACACAAAGAAGAAAATATAAAATTGGCCCAAAAAAACTAGGGTATAGCAGTAAACATTTATTGTCACAGCGTTAGTTGCCATACTTTATACAAATTTTATGTGTGTATTTAGTCGGTCTGAGAATAGGTTGTAAGTTATTTTTTATACCATCCGAGCGAAGCCGGGACCGGCCGCTAATATTTATATACTATCCATCAATACACATCTAATAGGCCAAAGTCTTACAAACATTTGCCAAGCCACACATAAATAAATAAATAATAAATAAATATATAAGGACAAATCACACAGATTGAGCTAGCCCCAAAGTAAGTTCGAGACTTGTGTTATGGGATACTAACTCAACGATACTATATTTTATAACAAATACATAATATAGATCAACATCTTAGATCCGGGTCAATCAGAAAAAGATCATTTTCCATTATGACCCGACCGGGGATCGAACCCGTGACCTCTAGGTTCAATGGCAAGAACTTTACCACTGCGCCACCGACGTCGTCTACACGTGATCATATGAAAACTTAAAAGGCCTACCTTTTGGCCCAAAGCGAACCCTTCCTCGCAAGTAGGTCAAGTCTTGCATAATATGGACGCCTACACCTCGCCACGTCTACAGCGGGTGCTTGGGTAGGTGCTTCCATTTCAGGTGAACGGTGCCCAGCGGTGGCCACTAAACGAGCAATTGTTGCATCGTACGCCATTGAAGTGAAAACTTCATTAGGCGCGCTACTTCTTTCCGTGTCGTTGGCATTTGACAACGAGTAATGTTTTCCCACAAATGAGCTTCATTTTTTCAACATAATATAAATCTGTTGTTACAACTTTTACACGAAAACTGTAATAAATAAGAAATATAATGCACTCAGTTATTTTCAGAATGAGATTCATTTACTTATAAAGATTTTCACGACACGACGTACTCAGCAAAACCAGTATTCAGAATTCAGCTCGTTTTCATTTCTCATCTGAACCCGCCAGACTTAATTAGCTCGTCTTCAGAGCCTGCCCGCTCCGCCGCGGTTCAAATGTCCAAATTTGCATACTTTTCTGCGAGTGAGAATTATAATTTTTAAGGTCAGACGAATTTGACAACGTCTGATCCACTGTCTCTCCGTTTTGGAGACATATTTCGTGAGGAGTTGTTAAAATTATTGCCTACAGCTCCGCCCGCGATAGTATGTTTGACCACGAGTCCTTATTATATTAATTCAAAAATTAATCAAATTAGGATGGCTAATTAACAAAACTGATGAAAGATAAAGGCCTTTAAGCCTATACACATGCCAGTAGCTTGCACGCTTGCATGTCAGCTATCTGTCACAGTATACCTACATATACAAGTATGTCAATGATCATAGCACATGTCAGTTACTTGCCCGATTTTCTTGCTTGAGTATTGTATCTCAGTCATTATTAAAAAAATAGAGAAATACAAATTACAATTTTCCAATATTTTATTTCAGCGTCCACAAAATACACGTTACAGTGTTTCAATGGGAAAATTGCTGCTTTCTGGGCATCATTAATGCTGAGGTCGGCATGCGACACCAGGTTATTACTTCGTTATTGAAGGGGAGCTCACTGTGTCATTATAATGATTTTAAGTATCTCAATTATTGTTATGTCAGTGATTAATTATCCTTACATATCATAAAGAAGTCCCCCTGTCGCGTCTGTCAGTATGAGCGCAGTTGAGCTCTGAAATTATCGTAGGAATTTTAAGATTTAAAAAAGTATTTGTTTTAACTTGATAGCCACTGTACCAGGAATAGCCCAGCAAATAATTTAATAATTACTTAGGTATCACAATTGTAAGCACAACAAATATGCTCTATTTTGTCAGCAGTAATATCAATAAGGATTAAGATAAATAATTATAATGTCTGTAACGAGACGAAGACGTGAAGAGATGAATTAATTCGGCCGAACTAGTGCACGGTCTCGGTGGCTCAGTCAGGGGCGCGAGTTCGATTCCCGCTCTATTCCAGAATTCGTACATCTCATTATTCATTTCTAAAATAACATTAAAGCATCGAAATAATATTGTGTTCAAGCAATTTCCTGTTGAAGCTTTTAATTTTCTATGCAATTGCTGTTCTCTAATTACAGATAACTAAATTTTCAGAAATAACACCACAATATAAAGCGAAGATTTCAAATAATAGTAACAAGAAACCGCATAGTTCGTTCCACCTTCAAAAACAACCGACACTCAAGTACCTTTTAATTAACGAACCTTTGTCAAGCGAAAGACGACCTTAAACTAACTGACATAAGAGTGGTTTGCAAGTGTCATTATAATAATTCATATTCCTCTAATTGCAATTTGAATTTCGTCCGCAATTTCTGTCGCGAAGTTTAATCAAATGTGGTGAAGCCGCGTGTAGTTTTGTTTTGAAAATTATATTTAATTTTGTAGGTACACTTAAGTTGAAAATTAATTAGGATTGCGTAAATCTATAAAAATAAATAAATATGGCTCTGTGGCGAATAAGATGATGGCAAGGTTGACACGCGATGTAGTGTGTGTAAACACGATACACATGCTAAGTATATATTTGATATATTCATAAATATTTTTTTGTTAAAATTAACAACAAACTAAACATATTTATTAATTTTCATAAAATACGAGCAAAATTGTGAAGAGATCACAAATTAACATTCCTCCGTCAAAGCCAGACCCAAATTCATATTATAATTTATTTTTCCAGCCAGTTCAATCGAAATACGGAAATCAAACACAAAATTAATCCACAATCGACATATCGAGTCGACGCGATGGCCGATTAATTATACCGAGTAACAATCGATTCGGAAGGGTTCGTTCGTTATGTTTGCAATCTTTTTACGACATCCAGGATACGCTTTGATTTTTGTCAATACGTTTTTATGGGTCACAATAGAGATTTTATTTGGAAAGATGAATTCTATTGGCTTACGTACACATTGATTAAACAAACAAAGTGTAGCAAATTAGTGTAAAATGACTTCCATTTGACATAACACTTGTCAGCGTCCCAATTAGCCAGTGAACTGAGAACAATAAAACAAGCTAATCTAAAAAAAAAAAACAAGAGCAGTAAAACGGGCTAATGGCTGGTAGTCGGCGTTGCATTAATGAACTGCACTTGTATGCAGAACGCTGTGTGCACTTGCATTTTCTTAAACCGGAGAATTTCTTTTCAGTTTCAGAGTTGTAGCTTAAAACTACAATATACTACCATGTATTGTACGAAAACAATAGGGGAACCGGACCCTGTATATAAATTGTAAAAAATATGCAATAATAAGTTAAGTTTTCGCACCTGAGGTTTTTTTTAGTAGGCTGTGGTGTCCCACTGTTGGGCAAAGGCCTCCTCTCTACTTTGCCATCCATCCCTGCCCGTCCATTGCTTAACTCCTTGTTACTTTATTACATGCATATTATCCTAAACACTTGTTTCCCATGAGAGTAGACAGAGACAAAGGACTTCCACTTAATTATTACCGATAAAATTTTATGACAAGGTCGATTTTATTGCCGATCACGTCTTAAGGATGTACAAGTAACTCATTCTCATTTATTTCTGCCGCCAAATAGCATTGTTTTCATGCATATTTTCCAGTTTAAAGGGTGAGAGAGGCAGTGTACTGTGAACTACTGTGACAAAAGATAATAAGCCACAAAGTCGGCAACGCGTGCGTGACACCCCTGCTGTTCTTATATCGTTATATTACTGTGAAAATAATGGCATTTCATCTCAGCAGTGGTCATTCCAAAATGATAATAGTTTGTAACTTTGCTGAATATGAATCAACTTGACGTGAAAAAGTGCCTGTGAAGGTCCACTTTCTGAATACATGATTTTGATTTGACATAGGCTATGATGACCACTTACCTGTTTAGTGATATGAAAAAAAACATTAACTCAGAAAATAGAACACTCATTTTTCTGGGCAGTTGTGTACAAGTAGAAATCTCGCAACTCAAATAGCTATTCAGAAGGAAAACGTAAAAACACGGCTATATGAGCAAAGTTCCCGGGTTACTGCTCCATAACACCTGGCTATGATGAGCTCTCAAAGAATTCCTATCTCCCTCCCTCATTACACTGTATTAGCTGCATTTTATTACTTTTTTGTGTGGAAGAGTACAAGGGTCATAGATTTCAAAAAGAGAAAGTATGAAAAAAAAAATATTCGTGATTATTCTCAGCAGTCTTATTCAGAACTTGTCATTTAGAATAAAAATATATCACAATGTAAATAGATAAAGCCAGCAAAGTGCTATTCATTGAAAAAAATATGTTTTATGAAAGCCCCCATTGAAATATTTATTTTATTCAGTTTTTTAGTAAGTATTTGTTATTTTAGCGGCAATAGAAATACACCTGTAAAAATAATTGTCTAACTATCACTGTTAATGAGATACAGCCTGATGGCAAACAGACAGACTGCTTCCTCCTCTTCCCCCTAGTGTCTTCATAATATTAGCAATGTTATTATTTTAAATGTGTGTGCGACCGTCTTTGATATGCGTGAAACCCCGTGTACCCTCTGTGGTGCGGTGGTATCTGTAAACCAGTGCCCTGCTCTCTTTGTCGAGCAGAATATGCACTGAGATACTGCCCTTTTATATCGCCGCGGCACATGATTGTATAGTTATGTAGAATGTTTCTTGTGTATATGTCCTTAATTTTAATGGTTTACTGTATCATAAAATGTATATTGTGTGTCTTCGATATAAATAAACAGTTTATCTATCTATCTAGCTTAGTCTTAGGAATAGGTCCCGTTTTACCTTTTGGGTATGGAACCTTTAAAAGGAGATACTTTGTTTGGAACGAGTAAATATGTAGGTGTTTGATTAATTATTAAAGATAACATACAGTACAGTTTATGGGAGTTCAATTTTTAGGTAGAGCATTATATAATAGGTCTTGAATATTAAAAAGCATATTTATAATGCCGTAAAATACAGAAAACATATACAAAACAACCACACATAACTCGTCTTCTAAGCTCAACGAGGTGGGGACAATCTGCCGGAGATGGAAGCACACCGATGCTTCCTCAATCTAGATAAACGGGCGACTTCCGAAATTGCTCGGCTAATACCCGTAAATATGTCTTGTTGGCGCTCAATCGCAGGTAGGGTAGGGGACATGGACTTGTGAGGTTTATATACTTGACTAGTTAAAATCTGAAGTTTCGCCTCGCTTTGGCGAATTTAAACAACGATAGAAACAAACAAAAGTGATATATTTGACAGAAATTAAAAATAAAATAATGTATATAGGTGCGAAAATATATAGGCTATTGTATATTGAGAGCTTATTTCGTTAAATGTATGTTTATAATATGAAAACAACAAAATGTTTATCTAAAACTACGAAGTGATCTTAAGTTTCAACATAAAATTACATTTTATTCGAAGTGTTGTGTTGTTTTGGGGGAATTAGACCAAATATGAAGTTATGTCAAATATTTGAATTTTAAAAGATTGTAATTTGAAATGTTCTGTCTATGAACTCATTATACGTTATAAGTCTTTGTACATAAATGCCGTGTCAGTCACCGTGAAGAAAAGTATCTTATCCGTTAAGTCCAATTACTTATATAGGCAACGGATACGAAGTAAGATAATAAAATATAAATAGAATATCACATTTATGTCGTACAATAAGCTTTGAGATTAAATTGTTTCTCCTTGCGTACACGCCTGAATCAAATATTGGATTGTGTTCCCGCCGTATTTTACTCGTGATTCAAATTTGGACAAAATCAGTCTAGTAATAACTGATATTATTGATTTAATTATCGTTTGAATAACAAATGATATAATTAATAGGATTATTAGGGATTGCAATGATTAATTCTCTTATTTTTCTTTCTTCTTTTTGACTTTTTTCCCACTCATGTGGGGTCGGCACGGTATGCTAACTCCTTCTATAACTCTGTCACTTGTCATTTTTTATTTACGCTTTTTTTGATGCAATGGGTACATCTTGGATTTCCCTCTATTTTAGTGACCTTTTTGTGTCTTTCTGTCTTAAAATATAACTATTTAGCTTCTCATTCACTTTAATTAATTGATATAAATGGAAAATTCTGACTACCAATATTATCTTATTTCGCTTAAATCGAAATTCTATTGACGAGTGAGTTTGAATGAGTTTCTTTCAGCATTTCTTCTCAGCAGTGGTCGTTCCGAAATGCTAGTAGTTTGTAGCTTTGGTAAACATCATTTAATTTAGAATATGACGTGAAAAAGTGCCTGTGAAGGCCTAATTTCTGAATAAATGATTTGATTTTGATTTTGACGAAAGACGTTTCCGTTTAAATTGTTCAAAGTAAACTTTGCTTCCGACGTCAGGAGTGCGTACAATATTAATGCCGCGATACGTAGAACGTTGTAATTATTTTCCTGGAGGTACATCCTCAAAACAGCGGCTGTCTGGGCGGGGGCGCGGCGCCGGGAAGGAAAACCAATTTCAGAAGGCCTCTTTACACGTATGGATATGAATTCTAACTGAAATATTCATTTGCTGGAGTTTCGATCTCAAATCAATTGATCGCAGCCATTGCTTGTTAATAGACAATTCACTACAATGCTATCTCTGTGTTGTCTAATGTAGCTGCTGCTGCTGGTAGAGAATGCGATATGGCGTTAAGTCCACCAGTTTTTGTAATGTTGTGCAATCAAGTTTTAAATAAATATATGGACATACTCTCTCTCTCATCTCCGCATGTTTCTAGTTGCATTCGGGGCTCGGACGCCAGAAGTTAGCTTCAAAAATAAAGATTTTGTAAGTGGCCGCCTCTCTGACGTCAACCCTTGTTGGGAATACTATTTTTGCCTATTACTTGCCTAGGTGTCCCTTAATCGCCTCGAACGCGAGAGGATGTGGATTGGTTCTATTTTAAGACGAATATATAAGAAAGAAGTTCGGTGGATATGAAACTCATAGGAAAATTCTATTGTGTGTTGTCTAATAATGTTAGTGATTACGTTAAAATTAAAGTCTATTTCAATCCTTAAAAACATTGATCGAAGAAGAACAAGAATAAATAGTGTACAGACTAACAATGAATACGCAGAGTCGCCGCGGACCGGATACCCGCCGGCTATGAACCGTCCCTCGCACGGAATTTGCGTAGACGTTTATCTCGCTCCGCACGGCCGCACGCAAACATTGCCGTCCCGACGACTCGGTATCGTTCGTGCGTGTTTTTATGTTTTTAAAGTAATTGTTTTCGAGAGTCTTGCAACTTTGCCAATCTTTATTATTTGCTACATGTTTTTCTGACTATTATTTTGTTCATTTTACTTTAAAATATTAATTTTGTTAACAAATAGTTATTTTTATTAGTCTCTACATTTGACACACAAATTAGTGAATGTTATTTATTTATTTGAAAACGTTAATGTAAAAAAAAAATCATATAAATTATGTTGAAATTGTGGTCTTTGCCATATAGCATTCTACACCAAACAGAGATAGCATTGTGGTGCGATTTATTAGATGTACTTTGCATCTAATAAATAAAAAACTTACACACTTAATATTAACTGATAATACCAATAAATAATCTGATTATTATACATTGAATCTTTTTATTAAAACGAAACAAGACTCAAGATCTGGTTTATCCTGATATTGAAATCAGATTCAGTATACCCATTTTTCAAATAACAAGTATTAAATAGAACAATAAAAATTTCATTTTAATTTTATGGTTAACAAAACACAATTTATCATCATCAAAGATATCTCCCAAAGCCGCAGACACTGTTTATAATGTCATTGCTTAAAATTACTCTTAAATGTACTGGCGAAAATCTCTTACATTATTTTAGGCCCATATCGATGCGAGCTGAATTCTCACGTGTGGATGACAAACGATCGCTAAATGCAGAGTAATGGGCGGATACAGATCCGCCGGTTCCGTGAGATTGATAGACTACGTTCATGCTAATCTATTTCACTAATGTTGTAGGTATTATTTAGGAAAAAAGACGAGAAAAAGCTTGTACTAAATTAATTGTTTGAGAATAAAAACTCTATGATACTGATTAAATATAAAAGAAACTAGTATGGGACAAAATTTATTTTTAAGTTTTTCATAAACAAAAAGCTCAATTGATCAAATCTGAAGATGGCTATACTAACTCTAGAACAATGAGGCAACCCAAACAATTACTCCGCAATGACGTCCTCAAAGTGATTTTGAAACTGTCTTATTCTATTGATACATTAACCACTTTAAATAACCAAAGGGTAGACCAGACCTTTCATCATACCCACGATAAAACTCTCAAACTCGGAAGCACAAATGACCCCGGTCAGATTACCCGTACTTGCGGATTGCCCAGGTCAAACAAGTAAATAATTTTCAGGCTCAAATGTCCCAACTTGAGGTAACAAAACCCGGTAATAGGAGAAAATTCGTTTTTGTACTTTTGAGAAAAAAATTTAAAGAATATTTTTATTTAGTTGTTAGGTCCCACAGCCGGGAAAGCATTCTCTTGATTTTCTTGAAAAATTAAATTCAAAGCCGTTTTCAAAACTTCATAAATCTTTGTGTGTGACTTTTGGCCAGTTTCTTTCTCATCTTCGCGTATACCGGTTGTGTTCGGGGCTGTGATACCAAAATAAACCATGAAATATAAAGATTCAGCTCCAATTTTATAAGAAAGAAAAATCTAATCTTAATCGTCTTTGTTTCTATAAATTACTAGCTGTACACCTGATTTCGCTCGGCTTTCGCTAATTTGGCATAAAAAATAGTTACTTTCCCAAATATCATTGCGTAAATAAGTAACAAAATGACATACCTCCGTCAAAACATTATCATTCGTTTATAAAAACGTGTAAACACTCATTTCAGAACTGTCGACACTCTTCTTGTCTACATTCTTACGTTAATCTATTAAAATTAAATAAATAAATACTTAAATAACCAAAATCCACCTCTGCAAAGTCGGTTGAAAACAGCAAACAGCAGCAGACAGCTTTGAGATAAAGTATTCGCAACTGGCTGTCAACAACTGTTCCATCTCAAATATTTCAAGATAAGATCCCGTTATTCGCAGATGTCGGTCGAGCCTGTCTGCGAAACACCTTTGTGGTGTAAGAGCTCCTCGGTATGGTTTTAAACTATATTTATATGAAACTTTTTAATGTTTTTATTTAATGTAAAGACATCCATTTCATATCGAATGGTGCCTCAAATTGTGTGCCAATGGTTGGACAATTTTAGGAAGCCAAAGACCGCGTGAAGTTAATAAAAGTAAAATAGGGTTTAAAATCGATGTAGAATAAGCTACACGAACATGTCCGTAGTACATCAGCACATTATTCCTAAGTGAAGGGTAACTTATTGAAATAAAAATAATAAAAAAAATTTCATATCATAGGGAACATGACATGATACGTTCTTCTTCTTCTGAACATGTTACCCGGCTAAATTTATTAGGACCAATAAAACATTATAAAGTTAGATTAATACGCACATCATACTGATCAACGTTTTTCTTGCTTTATTACATTACCTACATTCTTCTGCAAATATTCGCAGTCAGCTAGTTAGTCCACAAAGTAGCCCCCTCTGGCGGTACAAACGAGTGACATTTATCTGTATAACAGCCTTCGGCCACCATTACGTAGGAGGGCGCCTTTATGGCGCAGATAATGATACGGACATATCGTGAATTAGAACAAAGGTTCTATTAAGGTTCTATAGTAGTAGGTTTTGTTAGTTTTCTATTATTCACGCGTTCTAGCTGCGTAAGCTATATTAATTGCCTCCATAGTCCTTACCAGGTGTGTACTATCGGCAAAGAATTCGTCGAACTAATGAAAGTAAAAAAAATCGGTTTCTATGTTGAACTGACAAACACGTCAAAAACCTTATCCTTCCTATTCTTACATATTATAAAACACTCTTTCTTTCTAAAGTCTTCTGCTGCGTCTGTCCGTCTGTTCTCGATAAACTCAAAAACTACTGAACGGATTTTCATGCGGTTTTCATCAATAAATATTGTGATTACTGAAGATGAAGAACGGGGCGCTTGTTTGAAATAAAATCTTTAATCGAATATGGATATGGTAAAATCCATATCAAATTTTATTCGAAATGAAAGCTTTATTTTTAAACATTTAGTAAAGCTCATTTTAAAAAGCATTAACATACTTCTCTCTTTTATTTGTGCCCCAGTTTGATTAAACTGTTTCACTATTCCCATCGCAAGCCAAGAGTTATCTTTGAAATATTTTTTAATTACGAGAATTCCTTTTACTAAAAAGGCTTTGCCTAGAGACTGTAAAAAAAATCTGGATTCCGAAAGTTTACAATCCAAGGGCTAAGCAAGTTGCTGCGGAAGCTTTTAAAAGTATAAAAATATTTCATCTGCATTTTTTAGACCGCCTCTAATTATGCTGGTCAATTTGGTCCGTTTATTCTTTATGTTTTATTTCATTGCACGAAATACAATTTGTCACGAATTGGTTTTTCAGTGCATTAAAATAAATAATACCCGTCTTGTAGACTTGTAGAGTAGACCAACCATATCTTATAGACTTCAAATCGTATGTCCATACTAATCTATAGTATCTATACTTCCTTATCCATACTAATATTATAAAGAAAAAAGATTTGTATTTTTATTTATTTCTTATTTTGGTTGTAATGAATAAACTCAAAACCTTCTCGACCGATTTAGATAACATTTGGCATGAAGACAGACTATTAGGGGTAACATAGGTTACCTTCGTATTTAAAGCCATATGATAAACTATTATTTCTTTTTCAACTTAAATATTAATTAATTATTAAATACATAATACACATAGTTATTTATAATTTCAGTAAACCAGTCCAAATTCTAAGTAATATTATAAATGCGAAACTAAATTTGTGTGTTACCACTTCACGATTAATCTCCTTAACCAATCTTCTTGGAATTTTCCATACATGTAGTTTGTAGTACGGAAAAGGACCTTTAATCCTGAAATGTTCCCATGAGAAAATCACGCGCACTCGGGCCAAGCCTCGGGCAAAAGCAAGTATAACAATATTGTGGCACACAAATCGTGTATTATTATCAAATAAGCGTTACATAGGTCCAGGGCCTTTTATCCAAAATCCTTACTAATCTAGCGCCGACGCGATTCGGACAAGAAGGGTATCGTCCCTTATTCCCTGAATTCATTACGAGAGGTGTGCTACTGATATTATATTGCATTATTGTAGTTCGTTGTTTATGGGAGCTCATTGGTACATTTTGTATCGTTTTTTTTTTATTTTGAAAAGAAAAACTTATATCGCAGTCTACACGATCGCAGTACGTTGCTTAGTTTAGGTAACCGTTAATGTACTTCGATTTGCCACATGGAAGATAGTGTAGATATCTCTCTCTCATTTGAGGGCTTTATCGGCTGCTTCCTCCACCGAGAGTTGGAGCCCAGTGACCGTCGTCATATATTTTCTTCTCCACGTCATAGGTTTATCCTTATATTAGTGTAGACGTAGCAATTGTTATAAATGCTGCTATTCTAGTACAGGGGTAGAATATGAGATAGATCATTTATTCTTTAGAACATGGTGGGTGATACAGGGATAATCTGGAAAAGCACATTCGGTTTTATTATGTTTTAATATACTGTTTCATGTATGATTTTTTTGTTATACATATAACATTTGTGTCTTATTAAATACTCACGTAAAAAGTTAACAATATGCAGGGAGCTACCTTCATGAGACCCGATCTCCAATCTATAGACGTTACGCAACCAGTAGAGAGGTTTTCGGTGTTTGTGTCCAATTTCAACGAAACTCCGCGTCGACTTTGATTTAGGTATATTTGTTAAATTATTTTTCGGTATTGGCATATTTTCCGGACGACCTATATGCGGTCCACCAGAGAATATGACAGATAATCTTTGTCCATGATATGTTTTATGGTACATCTTTAGTGCGACCCTGGGCTCCGACGCTCAACAGATGTTGATGCAACCGGGAAATCCACAGACTAAAAACGTTCAGATGAGAATGTAACGCACACAACAACTTCCTTGGTAATAACGTTTAATGGAGTGATTTGCCATTACTTTAGGAAATGACATGAATATACAAGACCTCCTAAATTTCCCTGTTTCCCGTGGTATTCTGATAACTATTATTTACTGCCACTATTCTGATAGCTATCAGGCGACGGGGCCTTATTTAATGTGCTTTGAATCTCCCTTTTTACACGTCTGCCCAAAAAAGAAGTGTTATGTTTTCATCATAAATTGTGCCTTCGCACGGGTGCCATATTATGCATATTATAAACATATAAACCTTTTTATATATATATTAGGACAAATCACATAGACTGAGCTAGCCCCAAAGTAAGTTCGAAACTTGTGTTATGGGATTTTAACTTAACGATCTATGACAAATACATATATAGATAAACATCGAAGACCCGGGCCAATCAGAAAAAGATAATTTTCCATCTAGAACAATGACACACTCGAAGTTGGTAGTGGTGCGCCACTCCGCTCCAGCGCTATGACCTTAATTTGATTGAAATTGAGCAAACATAATAAGGGAGAGTCCAGGCTCGCTTTCCTAATTAACTTGAAGTACGGAAAAATAATGAATGTAAAATGCGAAGGTATGTTGACTTTCGGCAGAGGCCAAATGTTTTCGGCTTAATTGAGGAAAATTTTGAAGTATCACCTTGGCATGACGCTTTATATAATACTCTTAAAACTATACATTTATGAATTAAGTTCACAGTCTCATCCTTACAGTTTAGACCTTGTTTATAAGAACACGTTTAATTTACGTAAGCTCAAGGCGTATTTTGAAAATCTTTACAAGAAATTGAGACTTGTAAATTATTTTCCATCAATACAGAATAATAATATAAGGTTTATTTTTGACGTCAATTTTCCTTTTTATTACCTCTTATGTAATCATAGGGTTTGTAATATATGTCAAATTTAAACTACACGTAATAAACATATTCTAATAGAAGCAACTATGTCGATGTACAGAATTGTTTAACAATATAAAGTGGTACCCAAAAGTTGGGATAAACCGCGGCCCGAATTCTCAGTAGAATTCCTACAACGCTCCAGCGCAAATAGTTTAAAGGACATTGTTCAGGAGACAATGGGTGCATCTGAAAATTAAACCGTCTTTGGAAATACGCGGTTTTGGAATTTCATACAATTTAACGTCTTTTCAACGAGCTCCGCTAGCGTTAAAACTCGGGGATATTTTCATGAAAATGTGATAATGTAAAGCAAAAGTATACACACAGGATTTAATAATAGTAATATTCTAAGAAATGGGCTTGTAACCAGACTTTTTATGTCAAATTTAATTTTTACATTTTAATTTAAATATCAAATAAAATTTCATTATTTACTACTTTGTTAGGTCTCCTCACTTCAAAAGTTGAAAACAGGGCATTTTTCTAGGATAACTTCATTGTCGATCGTTACCTTTACGCTTCAAAATATAAAGTTGCAATTTACTTTAAAATACTCGAGTTTGTCAGCTATAAAAAAAACGAACTAATAAATCAATTCGATAAAAGGCAGCGACCGTTTAGATATGTCACTTTCTGAATTTGAGTAATAAATTCAGAATCATTTCTGAATGTATACTCGTACTACCGAAATTTCATGTTATAACTTTTAATAACCCTAGCTTTTAGCCGTCCATGTTAACAAATACTTTGAAATATGGCAACTATTCATTCCAGAGCGCTTGCACATAATATTTTGTGATAATTTAAGAAAGCGATCACTAGCCTTCTTTCGCTCAGCTCGAGATACAACGTGATATTGAGCGGGTCGCTTTGTAACTGCATGCTATATTGTAGTAATAAATCTCTGTACATTGTCTCAGTTTATTTGTAGTTTCGACTCTTTATTTGAAATTGCTGTTTTTATTTCTTCGGACTGTACTGAATCGCATTAAAACAAGATTAAAATTACAATCTTAATTTGATCAGAAAAGATGCATCGAAATTTTATTTATCATATATTTATAAAATATACGTCGAGATTCCGCTAATTGATATCACACACTCCTTTTGGTATCTATCTCTGCACACAATAACCCTCTTATTCAGAAACAAGCTAAAGTATGTTTTGTACTTTCGCACTTTACAATATTGACGTTGTTAGAACGAGACACAGCATGCTTTAGCTTAAAGTATACTTTCACAAACATATTGTGCACAGTTCCTATAGAAATCCAGATGTTATGAAACCGAGACAGGCAATATCGCCGACGCACCTGTTTTGCCTGCGGAAGCGCGGATGCGGTTCCATCCAATGGAAATGAATTCTAGGATATTTGACAATACAATTACAATATCAAACAATCAGATTGTCAGAATGTAAAATATATATTATTTGAATAATTCAAATAATATAGAAGATTTTACATTATTATATAAGAGTTTTACGTGTGGTTCCACACGCAGTTGACCACTTAATAAGAATTGTTTCTGGTTCCCAAGATACAGGATTCTCACTTGACCACTTAATAATTATGGTTTCTGGTTCCCAAGTTACAGGATTCTCTTGACCGAGCCCATATTAAATACCAATGTTTATAGCATACTTTGATAAAAAAGGTATTTTAATTTTTAAGAATCAGAAGTAAAACACAATGAGTCGCATTATATTTGTCCCGATCTTATTTTACGCGGAATTTTCCCGACTCCTTTTGACGAACTCTGAGATCCTGTACAAATACTGTGTGTGTATCAATATCAAGTCACAAATGACGCCACGCACAAAAGCCTTTGCCGTCGTTCGTAAGGATAGACGTAGGGTTGGCAGAAAGTAAATACTTTTGATCTGAAAAAAAAAAGAGTTATTTTTTTCGGGTGAATTTTAAAATCATGTTTATTTTTTTTTTTAATTTATCTTTATTTATTTGTGAAAGTCCACCAGTTACAATAGTACATTTGTGTTCATGTCTATGATAACTTCTTCTTCTAAAAGATTAATATATTTGATCACTAAGTATTATACAATAACAAATAATAAAAAACAAAAATAAAACTTAATCTATAATAAAATTGTAGTTATCGTCACTCTCTCTCTCGTTTGAGCACTTTCTCGGTATCTTCAACAATAAACCACTTCCATTTAACCACAGGCCTGATTGCCCCATCCGCCAGGACACTGTATAGTGACAACCCTATAATCGTGTTAGTTTTGGGACATGGTTCCGTCGCCGAGTTGTGAAATAAATTTAATAAAGCGCTGTCAGCACGCCTCATATTGAGAGTGCAGCCATTTTTACATGAATTTTCAAAAAAGGATAAAATTTTCAAACATTTTTAACACCCGACCGACGACGTACAGACGGGAGTAATAAGTTTGATACATCTGACGTGAATGTTGGTGTTATTTGTCATCCTCGCCGGTTCCCGGTTGCATTCCGGGCTGCGACACCGCGAACCCAGTAATCTTAAAAACAAACCTGAAAAACTTTGAAGCTTTGATGTAGAACCGGCCTCCTCCTTGGGAACGCTGTTGTTGCCTATCAGCTACCAACGCTATGCGCACCTCTGTCTCTCGTCTGTACCATTATACCTACCAAACGAATGAATCGATTTTGATGTAGTTATAATAATCTAAATTGCTATTGGCTACTTTAAAAAGGATGACAAATACGTTTTTATTATAACTTCTAATTTTAGCCGACTTAGAAGTGTGAAGTTTTGTGAAATATTGTCAGACGATCTGCATCACCAAAGGAAACAAAGGTATTCGTATATATTTCAGAGAATAGTAATATTATCTTTTGCATATATAATGTTACACGTGCCTTGCAAATCAAAATACTACCTATATTAAAATCTTATTGTAGAGAATGAAGCTTCTTATGCGTACCATCATCCTGAAGTTTATGATCTTTTCGCAGAACATTTTTTGGAGGTATAATTTTTTTTTTTAGTTTAGTTTTTAACCGTAGCTTCGCCCGCGTGAATTTCGGAAAAAAGAACATTCCACGGGGAATGCACCGTTTTCCGGAATGAAAATTAGGCTATGTCCTTCACCGTAACTTCATGAGAAATTTCAAGAAGACCGATATAACTTACTTTCGCATTTATAGTATTAGTTGCGATTCGCAAATTTGACTAGGCTATAACAACGTAATAAGGGAATAAAATGACACGTAAATTATACCACGTGCTGACCTAATTCTGTAGTGGCTCCGTTCCCGAGCTGACTTTTTGTGACAGGCTCGACAACCCGTCAATAATTCATAGTCAATAAGTCAACGTCAAAGTTGACTTGTGCAACCCACTCTGTGTGTGAACAAAGTGTTTATGGAGGCCTAATTTCTGCATAAATACTTTGCAATCCATCCATCTTTTTTCCCCATCGTTTGATTATCTTCCGCACAATTTATTACTTGCATGATTGCATTTTCCTTGCCATAGTGATATCTAAATATCCACAACCCCACCAGTGGGCATCACAATCTCAATAACGAAGCTCGAGTTTCATTTAAATTGCCTCGTTACATTATATTTATGAGTTTGTCATCCGACACCACATCACTTACATGTGGTGTTGACATTCGCGACTTGTTTCACGATGATGTACACGTGTTTGGGGTATGCTCGTGTAGCGCTGAGGTGTCACCTGTCTCCCTTTTCATAAAGTGTCCTATGGTAAAAACCTAAATCTTCATTTTAGGTAACTACGGATTTTAAGCTCTCATAGGTTTGACTAGCAAAGAATATAACAAAAATATTTTTTTTTATGAATGAAGACAACTGATTTATTGTTGAAATTTTATTATGAACTTGTCATGTAATACTAATATCCATCAACTGGTCAAACTAAATGTGTAATCAATATACATATTTCCCAACTCAAGGCACGAGTGAATAGGCATTATTTGAGCTTGCGTTTAATCACGATATATTGAGATCATATTCGAATTTCTAATACAAAATTACATCTATCAGAATTTCAGTCAATATATCTAGATATCTACATAAACGTGACACAACTCTGATAGCAAAAACCTTCAGATTGCTATGTACCAAACTAATGTCAACGTTTTTAGCCAACAAGTCCCAAGACCAAATTCTCCAACTAAATATTTGATTTAATTTGACACTACAAACAAACCTTTTGCCGTCCCCCGACACTGGACAGCTGACCTTTAGCCCCGCGGAGTCAATTGGCCTCGTCCAGATTTTATGGCCCCAATTTACGCGAAGTTATCGCTCGTGGCAGCTACCGAAATTGTCGTATGGCGATTATTACAGTATAGATAGGCAGGCAAGCGGCTGATTGTAGAATCCTTCCTTTTTTACACTGATCAAATTAAAAACATTTATTTAGAAATTAGGACATTCATGGGCACTTTTTTACATCATAATACTAGCCTAGCTTTAGTTCGCGGTTTCGCCCGCATGAATTTCTCTGCGAAAGCGGAATAAACATGATTTATAATATTAGTATTAAAGTATGAATTTCTCAATAAACTACAAATTACGGGCATTTTAAATGAATATTAATTCGGCTGAATGATTCGGAGCTGACGATTGTAATCGAAAATGATTTACAGAAATTTCACTATGTTATTACTGTTAATATGATTTGGTACACAATAAATGCCATTAAACTCTATATTTTTATAAACAAAGATACAATTTTAAATGATTCTGGAAACAGATAGTGGAAGGAAAATGATGAAACGCTCATTTCACAATAACAATTAGCCTAAATGTTACAAAGGCCAGACTAAACAATATTCTGTGCCATCTTTGGGAAACGACGACGAGCGACGACACCACAAACAACTAGCGTAAAAACGAGCCACATCGCTTACCACGCAGTACACTGCCCGCGTTCCGTGGGGTCAATCGACCGAGAATTAAGACCAAATTTACCCAAAAATATGGCCCATGTCCATATTGTCCATTGTAACTAGCTGGGCTGTTACATACAAATAAACAGCCCAGAAAACAATCGAGAATTTATTCTCGATTGTTTTCTGGGCTGTGAGGTTCCGAAGCGTTCAAAATAAACCTAAAGCTACGTGTTCGTGTGAAAAATAAATCTTCATATTTTTAGGACTCCGCTGTGATTTTACCACCAAACATCAAATATATTTGGGAATGCTATTGTTCTCTGAAGCATCAAGCCTTCTTAGATCTTTTTGCCTCGTACGATCTCCAAGCTAAGGATATTATCATCATCACTGACAGCCTTCTTTTGCTCACTGCTGAGAACAGGCCTGACTAAGTTAAGTGGTGATATCATATAGTAGTCTTATTTTAAGGCGGGGCCACACTCATATACAGATATAGTATCACGTTCTTTTCACTTAGACAGAGCTTAGAGTCGATCGAAGTTCGAAGACTACATTTACCTGGATTATGTACTTTAGATTCTGCTAAATGGCATGTTACTAAACCTTTTAAAAGCATACCTTTTTAACCTCGGAAGTGAGGGGTGTTTAAAGTTTATGTAACCTTATAGGTGAGCCAATTTATATTTAAAATCGTAATTTTTTTGCGAGTAAATTCTAAAATTAAAACAAATCAATCTATGAGTTGTTTTGATCGATAGGTATCTTGATCAAGAGTTCTTGGCCATTATTTAAAATCTTGGGTTTCTATACGTTGAGTTGATAGTTTTAAAAATACAATAGTAAACCAGTAAGATAATTAAGTAAGTCATTTCACCAAAACAGCTGTAAGTCGTATAAAGCTGCAGCGAATGTTCTTTGTGGTCGCCGTCTGGGTCAATATTACCGAAGCATTGTGCGCAGCCGAATGCATTGCTTGTTGTACGTGAGCAATGCTTGTGTTGTCGTTCTGTTTTTGGCTACAGTTTGGTTGAGCGATGAGGAAATTATTTCATTTGATTGATGAACAAATAATACGTCTGAACTGAATGCTTCGTTTGCAGTTTATAAAATTAGATTAATCATCATTAGTATATGTCGGATTTTGATGCGGGTGTTTTTAAAAGATACAGTGATTCCAGAGGAAGTTTTTTATGTATATAACATGCATAATATTTCACTATTGCTAGTTATTTTTATATTTAAACTGTGCAAGACAAATAAATTGTCTTCCACAGTTTGACATAAATTTTATCTCGTGGTAGTCATATGAAGCGACTGAGGGGAATTAAGCCTTGACAGTTGATAGGCAACCATGTATTTAGTAAGTACTTCCTACTAATTCCGTGCAGGCAACAATATCATTTAGATATTTGGAAAGTCAATAAAATTTATTTCAATAGTATTTAATTTATTTAAATGTATTGTTTTAGATTTAGATTTAATGTATTATCGACCAACAAATTGTCACTAACATTGTGCTGCCGATTATGAAGCAACATAACCTATATATGTTTCATTCCACGACTGTTATTACATTATCTCGGTGGCAATGTAAACAAGATACAAGAATTTGTGACAACCTTACATCCCAGTACCATAAGACTATCTTCACATAATGCCATAATAGTAACGATACACGACAATAAAACACAACATTATTATTGTGTGATTGTACCCTAACGACCCTCGCGTGAAAGGGCCCTCGGGAAATGTAGTTATAAAATCTTTTGCACAATGTCCACTATAGCTTTCCTATTTTCTAGACTTGTAATAACATTCTCACGGTTCCGTGCTTCAAAAAGAAAATCGGTCTCCTATAGGTTCACCCAAAATTTAATGAAATAGTCTGATTTTTTTTATTTTAAATGAGAAAACATTAAACTTGTAAATCAACACGTCCAAAAGATAACAAACACTGCATGAAACTCCTTCCCTTGTGAAATCGCAAATGTTGTCACATTTGTGAGCATATTTTGCGATTTCACAAGCGGATCTAAACGTATGGGCTGCTTCTTTTGTCCTAGAAAAATTAAATATATTAAATATATTAGGACAAATCACACAGATTGAGCTAGCCCCAAAGTAAGTTCGAGACTTGTGTTATGGGATACTAACTCAACGATACTATATTTTATAACAAATACATATATAGATAAACATCCAAGACCCGGGCCAATCAGAAAAAGATCATTTTCCATCATGACCCGACCGGGGATCGAACCCGGGACCTCTCGGTTCAGTGGCAAGAATCTTACCACTGCGCCACCGAGGTCGTCGGAACGGAAAAATGAATGATATGAAAGCGTTTAAGAATAAAACAGAAAATATGTTAAAAACAAATCAATTCTATGGAAACCTCGGTTTGCAAGACCAACTCGTACTTAACCGGTTTTTTATATAATGGTGTCAATCGAAAAGTCCTTAAATGAGTTTTTTTTTTCAAATAGGCTATTAGAATATAGGTATACAATATAAATTTGTACAATAGTGATTTACTTCAAATGTTAGGAGAGTATGATACAACAAAATATATTGGCTATCGTTATCAAACACATTTATCTAATAATAGATAAGGTTTGGATAAAGAACTGTTTTGGTGTACAGTGTGGGGCAAATGTAAACATTTATTCGCCGGAAATAGACTGCACCTAGTTATATCTCTTTCATTATTGATATAATCACAAATATAAACATTTAATCGGTAAGGCCGTAGGTAGTTCAAGCCATGCTCAAAATAAAAATTCATACTAATATTATAAATGTGAAAGTTTGTTTGTTAGTTTTTTTATCCTACTTTCATGTGAAAATACAGCAATTTTGTGTAGAAATTTTCCTTATCCATCCATAAGGAAGGCCTGTGCCCCAGCAGTGAGCACGGTCAAATATCTGTGAGTGAGTAGAAATAGTTGGAAATGTATATATGCTACTTTATATGGTCGGCGGAGCCGCGGTTAACAGCTAGACAGTGAACATATAAATGTAGCTACATTAAAAATGTAAGGGTGGGTTGCACCAACAACTTAGACGTTAACTTTAACGTGCGTAGAAAATTACAAAGTAGGTACGCCATTTTGTCTAAACGTCAGAGGAATGCAGGTCAAAATTAACGTTCAAATTTTTAACTCGGTGACGCAACGAACGTACATTGCGGCGGCGGCGTCGGCACGTCGTAATGCCACTTCTTCTTCTAATATTTCGCCAGTTGATATCAAGTTGCAAACTCACTGCGGCCTACTAGCGATGGGGATATCAAAATGGCTGATGATGACAAAATGAGTTGTGTAAAATGAGCGGCGATAATGGAGATCGATAAATTAGATTTACGTAACATCGGCTCGAAGAGCCCTCTTGATAAATTAATATTTCACCTGCTCTGCTTGTTTGATTATGTTTTCGTGATTTGGGAGGTAATCATTGTTCATTATTTATGAAACAAGGAAAATTTATTTTGTCTATATATTTATACAAGACGATGATACGATTTCCATCTTCAGACAACTACGTCTGTAACAAAACTAACTTTGTTATCTGAGATGACAGCTATATTTGCATGCATACACGGAGTTTGCAAGCCTTTTGTATGGATATGTATATGCGATTGATTTATTTTACAATCGAAAATGTATAACTACTGTATAACTCAATCGTTACACTTAGTGTTTTAGTCATTATTCTTTGTAATTATGTAAGTAATCGTATTTTGATTGTTTAAAGTCAGAATATCCTTTGTCATTACTTTCGTGAGCTTTCCATTTTCTTCCTCTTTAATATCTAGATGTCGTACAAGACTTAGCTTTCGCAGCTGATTGGTAACATTAGAATTCCCATGCAAGGCGGGTTGACGTCAGTCAGCCGACAGAATGTAAAATCTCAGCCGAATCTACTAAATTTAAAGGTACATGAACCTTAAAATTACGCTGACTAGTTCGCGTTAACTCCGGACGAAACATAGAAATGCGGAGATAAGAAAGATAAAGAGTTTTTCTATTAAATTAAACCAGTAGTGAGTAAGATGCCTGCTATTCTTTACGGGGGGAGATAGATTTCCACATCGATAGAAATAGTATGAAATTATCCACCGTTCAGTTTCAATAGATCGCAAACTGTGTCACCTGTGACGGCCACATCCGCTGGTACATGGACAGTTTGCGAGTCCCGATGGTCTTTTGTGCGGGAGTTGGCGGGTATAGGGATTGAACTTAGACAGCGAACGCTATTGACCCCGTCATAACTTTCTTTCAGGTGGGCCGCAACATGTACTATTTCGTTCACTATGCACAAGACTTGAAACTAGCGGTAAAAGTCATGTCAGATGCCTTTAGGCGACTTGAATAAAATATGACTCCTGTGTAAGAAATAACACATTCGATACATTAGAATGAAGATTGCAAGTCCCGACGTTTGCTTTTTTGAAGATGATGGATTTGTTCGACGGTTGAACGTTCTCATTGTTTCCGTATACGTTTTCTCATTTTGTATTTTTGTATCAGGGGTTTCAATTGCTGTATTATGTTTATATATACAGACTTCTTCAAGGATCTATATATAATTTAAGATATTTTATTATATATATATTATGCCTATTTGTTCATTAATTTGGTATTCATTAAATATCTAAATCATAGTTTACGAGTGGTTATAATAGTTCCTGGACTTAAAATGTAGCTACTAAAAGTTTCCTATATGCACATGCAAAGTAGACGTAATTTGACTATAATGCAATCTCAAACTCTAGCATTTTGTAGCTGAAAGAAACGAATTGTTTCCAACTAGTTTCAAAGTTTTACCTCGGCTTTTTGAAAGTTCTTCGAGAATTCTTAAATCCCTATCATGAAGGTCGATAGAAGAGACTTCTTGTAAACGAATTTGTTGAGCATTTTAGCAGTAGTGTGCTCTCCTTGTGTCAATTTTGATGCCTTCCTAAAATTGTTTATGAATGTTTTTTGTGAAGTATTCACTGTTATCTGTATATCTTGCCTGCGATTAGTTTTTGACTTATCAAGATATTTTACAAACTTTTATTTAGTTTCACCTATCCTGTCATCGACGTAAATACAACAGTTTGTAATCAAATCTTTCAAGATACATTTCACCTACTGCCGCTTGTTCAACAGAACTGAAATTGTCCGCATTGCTTCAGATTTTATGAAATGCATTATTATGATAAACATAACCAGATGGTACACCCAAGGACACCTCCCAACGAGAGAACACTTCAGTGGTTTACAGCACGGACATTATTTTTGCCACGCGTTGAACACAAACAAAATCTTTCTGACGACAATAATGGTTTGTTACAAAAATTATATTTCTTGCAAAAATGTTATGTCAAAATTAGATTGGAGAAATATTTTGTGTTCGGAGATTACAAATATGTTATTTAATCGCTCCGCTGTCAGTACCAAAGGGACCCTACCATAACCACGTGACAAGTGAAGAGCTAACACAATAAGGCGCTCGAAAAAGCCTTTCAGAGCAAGTGGCGGCGTCCTGCCTTGAGTGCTGGGAATTAATTAGATTTGAATCAAGTCTCATGACGTGTGCCACGTATTGTCGCTGGGATCATGTATATACTTTACTAGCGTTTGTCCGCATCTTTACTCGCGATCACCCCTTCGGAATGCAATTCCCAAAAATCCTTTCTTAGCTCAGAGTGCGGTTTCCTTACGATGTTTACCTTCATCAGTTGCAAGTGGTGGTCGATGAAAACTACTATACATGAGTCAGATTGGTATACAAACTCATGTAGCACGTGTAACTTCACGGCTATACAATTTTATTTTTGTTGTTTAGCCTAGGCAAAACTAGTTTATCCTGAAATCGGGTTTGGCCTGTAACATTATATATATATATATATATATATATATATATATATATATATATATACTCCCGTGCCATAACAAAGTTCAATCGGCACAGTCATTGGATTACGTGCGCGACCAATTAGCGACGAGGGTCATTAATAGTCTGTCCTTCCCAGCTCTCAGCCCTCTAAGGGTGTCACCAAACTGGACATTCACTGCAGTACCTCGATCAGTTCAGTTGTAGCGTGTAGTCGCGCCCTAGGATGCCCTAGAATCTGTGGATGTGGTTTAAAACGAATACTTTTAAAAAGAAGAAGTCGCCTTTCGCATCTGTCTGTATGAACGCGATACGGTTGTCATGTCAATGGATAATGGTAATTTCTGAGGACGGTTTAGCTTATATATTATTTACTTATGGGTCGCTAGGAAGAAATAAACATAAGCAACAACCTATCGCCGGTTGATTGTAAGAGATCTCTCACTACATGAAATAAGTCCGCCGATGTAAATTTCTTTCTTGTATAATTTTTTTTTATGTACCTACTTATATAATGAAGTTATTACAAACAGTTTTCTCAATAAGGGTTGACAGGCAGGCTAGTAAAATCACAAGTGGTTAATGGAGTTCTGGGCATCACAGCCGGGTAATTAATGATTAAATCGGAAGAGCGATAGGACTACTTAAATAATTCTGTGTGAGCGCAACTTTATGCCTTCTACACTCGCTATCACGGCTGTGTTGCTGGCAGCGTGATTGATTTTACACGACTATGATATACAGTAGCTATGTTATAGGGTAGGTAGATGATGTCCGGCCGATTTCGGTCATGGCGACAGCTTTGTGCGTAGGGCGACTTTGCTATTTACATCTCATCATCGAGTCGACTCGCAGTGAGACGCAGCTAATCAATCACAGTGCGCCATTGTGACGCAACGACAACCACACCGCAGTGTGATTGGTTCGCTGCGTCTCACGCGTCTCACTTCGAATCGATTCGATAGTGAGAAGTGAAATGCAAACCCGCGCTTCGCCCTTACGAATTTTGGACTAGCCTGTGCCCGCAACCGAAGAATTTAAATATTTTTTGCCCCTGTAAGAGTTTTAGGATTATGAAGACCCTATAAGTTTCTTACAAAATATAGCTATCACACTCGGAAATTTGATATTCATATTATACTTTTAAAATTAATCCAGTAAATGAGTACAATCAACAACTCATAGCCATCATTATTATTACCATCATTTATAGTTCTACGGAGAATAACATACATGCGTCGACTCATTGTAAATTCTTCAGCTTTATTTAAATGACTAGAATTGCTATTGATTTTTTAATACATATAAATTTACTAACATCGACCGGGGATTCACTCCTGTAGATGTTTCTGGATAGAAAATACCCTAAGTGCTATTCCAGGTTTCATTCTACCCGTGTACCGAATTTCAGCGAAATTTATGTACTTAGTAGATTTGGCTTGATTGACAAACACTCTGACACACATTAAAACTTTCACAAGGAAGTGGGATAAAAAGGAATATAATTTTTCCTATCATATTCAAATACAAAAATATATATACAATGGAAGGATCAATTTATGTGACAGTCAACCATTTTTAAGGTTTGGAGAGGGTAAAAGGCAACAGGAAGGGAGATCGGGGATAAATTATGAGATGTAGATAAAATGGAAGGAAAACGCTCGAGCAACCGAAAAATGAATCGTTTCATACGGACAGGAATGAAGATAATTTAAGGAGAAAAAATTAACGTCGAGATTAGTACTTATAGCAGCTTATAGCAGCTCAATTTGTAGAAAATCTGTTTCAAAATAGTTAGATTCCATCTGAAAAAACACAGTCACATTGAAATTTAAAAACAGATTGTTATCCTAACATATTATAACTCCTTTTCCGCGTCTGTCTATTTGTCTGTTCGCGTTAAACTCAAAAACGACTGCACGGTATTCTAACTAATATATAGTGTCATTCATAAGGAAGGTTTAGGTGTATCATTATTATGTGTTTACCCGAACGAAGCCGGGACGTACCGCTAGTATGAAATAAAACTTGAAAAATGATCTACATATAAAACAGGAAAGGTTTGTGTATTGCTGTTCGTTGTGTAACGAAACTGATCGCGGTGTCAGTTGCCGTGATGAACCCGCGCAATATAAATAAAATAAATCGCGTCGGAAATATTGTAGATAAAATAGAGACAAGTTCATCACTTTTCGAAGTTTGTAGGCAAATCTTTTGATTAATTTTCTGTAGGATATTTCTTTATAAATACATTGAACGATTGTTTATAAGTACATTGAGCGTAGGACATCCGGCAGCTAGATGGGTCGATGATGTAAAGGAAATCGCTGGCAACAATGGAGATGGCCCAGGACAGAGATGGTTGGCGGAGACGGAAGGAAGCCTGAATGGCAGCTCAATTTGTAGAAAATCTGAATGGCAGCATAATCAGTGGGTCACAGAGGGCTGCAGATGATGATGATGACATTAAACGATACATATAAACTTGACACACAATTATAAAACTACAAACTACTTTTTGCATTTTGAGAGAAATCGTACATTTCTGTTGTTATTTAAATTTGACGTAAAAATGTGTGAAAAAACAATTGTTTCATAAATGCTTTGACTTTGAAGTTTTCACAAATTAGGAACAATGGAAAGAAAATGGAAACAGAGTTAAACGTTGATTTTAAAATCAAAATATTCATAAGTTACCAAGAATATTCTGAACTAAATTATAGTGTACATTTAATGTATGTCTCAAGAGTTTCGTTCACTTCAGTCTGTTTTATACAAACAATAGCCAGTTATACGTAGATTCCAAACTCAGTAATAAGGGCTCTTTTAACCGCTCTTGGCTGTCGCACAGCCGAGCGTGCACCGCGAAGCGCCATCGATCAAGTTCGGCGTCAGCCACCGGTGTCGCGGTGTCTGATTGATTCGCGTACTCCAGTCGCGAGATTGATCGATATGATTTGCTCCAATTTGTCCAGGTTTCTGAACAACTTGGATTAAATTTTACCACTTATTCATTGTTCGAGTTTACACACAGACAAAGAAAACTAAAGACTAATAGGTATAAACCTGGCGTTATGTAGCCATACTGATCGCTCTGTCGTTGGCCTCATCCTCAGAGGACTTAATCCTCTGTAGTGTAGGACGGGGGTTGAACACCATCTGAATAGTCATTCCGTCATGTCATTCATTAATGTCTCAAAAACTATTACATACATTAGATTACAAATAGGAGAACCCAATTGGTTCTAAGTTTTTTGTTGGTTCTAAGAAAACACTTATTTATTTTGATTCTCTCAGCATGGAAATTGTAATACATAACAAAGTAACCATTTTATTAGCTACGCCAGATCGTTTCCATCGCACTCCATTGGCTTCGCAATCGACGTGTCCTACTTCCAGCAATTTGTTTATTACTGGACGTCCGCGCAACACTACGTTGTTATGTGTTATTAGAAAGTAGTTTCCCTTTATAGTGATAATGAAAATACTATAATCTACTTTTAACTCTCGTCGATTTTGTAAAAAATGTAGCCCGCCTGAAATTCGTATTGACGCCTCAACTTGATGTCCGGCTGTCAGTCATTATGCCAATCATTCAAATGCAATAAAAATAGTCCTCTTTTCAGATTTAGGAACATTTTCGATTTGTTTTTAGGGTACCGCGTTGTTGTGATAAAATGGGACCCTTTACCATGGATGGTAACAGACAACGAAGTCTTAGTTGTCTGTTACCATCTGTTACCAGGCCTTATCTGATGAACCGTGATGGTTAGACAGTTGAAATTTACAGAATGTATTTATTAACCGCTATAATAAAAAGACAGACGCGACAGATGGATTAATACGGAACCCTTCCTGCACGAGTCCGATTCGCACTTGGCTGGTATTATTTATGAAGCGCGACATTTTCCACTTCGTATTTGCAATATTTGCCATGATCGCGATGCGATGCAAATATCAGATTTGCCCGTGAATGCCGTTCATTAGCTGCTGGATTTTTCCGATATTTCCCTCTGGCAGTGTTTCCGTTTGCAAAATTGATGTTTATTTGTTTTTCTTTATCAAACAGGATTTGATTTGAAAAAAAATCCACTTACTTTATGCTTACGTTATAAATGTCTTTTTCTTTGTTTCTTTCTCAGCCATTAGTGCGTGTTGGGTTTCGCATTCCACAGAAGTTTCTTTCATTGTATATCTAAATTAAAATAAACATATATTTTCTGTCAATTTGGCAGTCAACTTAATTTAATTCCGGACAAGAGTCTGGAACAGAGGTCTACGAAAATTAATAGATTAGAACTTAAATTTCTCAAACTGAAAATTTGAAACAATCTCCGAACACGATGTTAAGCGGGTTCCTACAATTATACCATTTGTAACTTAAGTAATCCCACAAAGTTACGAGCTAGTGTTGCGAGGATTATCTGGCGAATAAACATCGGCCTTTTAGCGCTAAGTGTTTGCTTAAAGTTTAGAATTTTCACTTGTTTCCTTGCTTCGTGGGATTTTAGTTGGGGTATATTGTTTTTTCGGTGTTGGACTCAATCCTTTCTATGTTTTACGAGATTATTTTTAAAGTAAGAGTAGGTGGCACCAGTCATATTTGACCTGAACAGTAACTTGCGCAGAAAATCAGAAAATCGCAAAGTACCTACACCACAAACATCAGCGACGCTCAGGTTAAAATCAACGTCAAAGTTGACTGGTGCGGGGTGCAACTCACCCTGTTTTGGTTTAACTAGATCGTTTATTTGTTTGGGTAATTAGTTGTTTATTAATATAAATTTAATAAAAAAAAACAACAAACATAAAAACATCTGAATTTTTTCAATATTAGCATTAATATGTAATTGATTTATGACATTATTACGTACGTTTTGTATATATATATATATATATATATATATATATATATATATATATATATATATATATATGTATATATATTGGAATGTACATATATGTGTACATACATGTAACATATATTGGAATATATATATATATATATATTGGAAATACAACTTTTATTTTATTTATTCATTCAAATTTTGACATTTTTTTAATATATGTACTCGTATAAGACCTATATTTATTAATTGACGTCCTTGTAGAAAAGGCCGCGGTGAAGTTTGTTGCGCCGCTTCTTCTTCACTTGCGCTTTGGAAGCCGGCAGTAGACTTAGTTTAAGTAATTTTTTTGACGTCAATAAGTGATGTGTATCATCCTAAATTGAATAAAGAATTTTGAATTTTTTAATTACAATTTTATATAAATATTATTTTTAATTTTAATGGCTAACCGAGTGACATTGCTATTATTTCCAAAAAAGTCTTTTTTATATGAAAAAACTAGTTTAGAAAAAATGCTTTTTAGCATTTTACGCATTTTCCTTTTATAATTTACAGATCCCTTTCTTTTTGGCAGATTAATATGTTTTATTACACATCATTACTAAAAGTCGGGATTAGAAATTACCATCACGACTCTTCTCAGTGGACATACACCATTAATGTCACGCGATTTGGACCACTACAATTAATTCGCTTTGGGAAAAGTCCCTAATCCGATTGAGCTGTGTGTCAAACAATTTAATTGTTGAGATTGTTTTGTCTCGGCATTAAGCATGTGCGAGCAGGTGCGACTTACGTATTTAAGAATGTTTTGGCCATAGCTAAAACTTGGAGTAATGTTTTCATATCACTATTTTAGTTAGCTATGTCTCACGACACAGAGATTAATCGATCTGCAATATTATATATCAATTCCTATATTTCGTGAGTTGTAATTAATAAAATATTTTGAAGAAAATTTTCGATATTATTCTACTGAAATATAAAACCAATTTTATGAAATTATTGAATACCTATATTGTGTACAGCGGGTGTAAATGCAGTACATAAATACGACTTGATGATTTTTTTCAACAACGAAGATTTCACAAATACCTTTTCCTTTGTTGCAGTCGCATCTGCGCCCGCGGCCCTCTCCTCTTCACTTGTAAGGTAAAATTGTATTTATTTACTAACTATTTCGAATAATACTTGAACTTGATCTTATTTCAGCATCGGTACGTGTTCACTTTTCTTAATAATTTTTGCCTAGAAATCTTTATAATACGAGTACATAGAAATTATTTTTTCTGTTATTGAAAATAATAATGTCTTTTATATATAGGATATATGATAATATATCTTGTGACCGGCCATTTCTTTGATGTTAACCCTTTTTTTAAAAGCTATGGTTGCCTATCAGCTGCCTTTTTGACATCCACGGGAGAATATGGCGAGATCTAAATCTAGGGAATCCATTCTAGTAGGTAGACCTTAATTTTCATCTCATTCAAATTTATTTTTTGAAAGAAACTTAAGCGACTCTACCAATAACAGATCTCCACTAATACACACAAACGAGTTCCGGCGACAGGGTTCCATCTCGCGAACGCCGTCTATAAATTGAACCCTTGTCACTGTGACAGCTCAGAGTGAAGTCGACGCTTTTATCGCTTATACTATTTATGATGAGCAGGTCTAAGTACTGGTGGTTATACATTTTGCATGTTAAGGTCGTAAGCATTTCTTTGTTAGTAGGAGTTTTGATCCAACATAAGCATTGATTTTGTATAAAAAATTATGTGGCGATTAACTTGAGTGTAATTTCCATAGTTTGTTTTTAAAATTGCGCCAAAAGGCCACAAAATTTGGTACACCTAGTAGCCGAATATCGAAATTTCTCTGAGACCTGCGACCTCTGCGTATTGGTCGATTTACTAAAAGAGGGAGATGCGTAGATAAATGTTGCCAAGTCATTATCCTAGAGCCACCCCAAGATATTTTGATATACGGTGGTCATTATGGACAAATGAGATGGTAAATGATTCGATATTTCATCGGAACGGTTGTGCAGGTGTCCGTTATTGTATCTGGTGAAGTAACGAAAATATAAATAGGGGATTTGATGACCTTATGGGAAATTCCACCTTCCTTTATCACTGAAAGATCTTGTCCATCCTGACATACGGCGCTCAGGATTGGTCACTCACTGCGAACCAAAAATCCAAACTCAAGATTTATCAACGAGCAATTCCGCGCAAAGTATAAGGTGTCGCATGACTGACGACAAGGCAACCGAAAGTTAAGATTCCGCTCTAATTTTACAACTGTTGTGCAACCCTCTTTAGGAATGCTATTGTTGCCTATCACTTGCCAAGTTGGTGTCCCGTACAACATTCACTGGATGATATAGATTGATTCTATTAGATCGGGTCTCTAGTACCTCTAAATATGTTGCAAAAAGAAATAAAAAAATCAAATCAAATCAACAAAGACGTCGCGTACATGTGAACAAATAAAAAAGCCTTACAAAACTTGATAGGTTTAATTTCTTTTAACAATAATGAGGTAAAGGAAAAGTAATTCGGCAATTTCTTTTGAGTATAAACACGGGGGACCTTTCAAATGCCAGATACAGAAATACCTTTACTAATATACTCCACGGTTATAATGGCCGCCTATTTTTCGGGCAATGCCGGTAAAACCGGCGAATCCGATGGAGCAATCAGACTTACATAGTTACTGCAAGTTAATTATAAGCTTGTAAATTCAACTGTCATAATTTATGTTTTGACCAGCAAAGTTCTGCTCTATCTATAGGTACTTTATACCCCAGATTATAAAACGATAAATCCCCGAATCCCAGATCTTATCCACTCCCTCGACCGACCTAACTTGACACGTCTTACGTACCAGAGAATCCTCATAGCACAATAGTTGGCTCGGGATTATCGGAAATGGTTGAGGTGCAAAATAAATTAGGGCCCGGAAATTTTGTACAGCAGCGACCTTCCCTTTTGTATCTATTTCCTATATAATAAGGGCCATAAGTTTGGTTATGGCAGTTTGGTTAAGGACTTTCCTATAGAAGGCGATTATACCAGGTATGTAAAATGACGTAACTTGTCCTAATAGTCATTTTCTGGTTATAGGAAGAGGAGGTATTTAATAATATATTTATTTTAGAGTTATTTACGTGTGAATCTGTACAATGTTACAATCATAGTCTTTATTCCTCTGTTTTGTGGAATATATTAAAATAGTGGCGTTAGAAACAGTGCGCCTAACACGTTCGCTCTCGGTTTATTTTTCTTCGCTCATATTTTGTTCCATTTCATTTGTGTGAATTATATATTTTTAAACTCTTTATTTTTGATGGACCGCGTGGGCTTGTTTGCCGCTTTATTCCTTAAAAATATTACAAAATCTGTAACCCAAAATAAACATTTTCGGATTAACAATATAATTTAATGAATATAGACAACGCCTAAGTTAATAACAAATCCATTTTGCGTGGTTTCTGTCTGAGATTACATCGATAGGAGGCTTTATTCTATTATAGAGGTCACGACGTCGGGTTTGACCCGTAAATCGATCTCACTGTTTAAGGTTTATTACTCTGGTTGAATTAGGTACTTATACAAATTATCTTTCGTAACTAAAGGAGATAAATAAGGAATATTTTAATCTTATTTATGAAAAAACATTTGATATTAGATTTAATTGTTGCATCAAATAAACTAAAATATTAATTTCTTCGCAAAAGTTTTTCATTCGGTTTATAAATAGGAATTTAATTAAAATTTTGGGTGCTAAATAACTTATACATATAGTGAGTAGTGGATTGTGAATTTTGTGGGAGCTGGAGCTTGTACTAGATAACCTGTATTACAAGTCACCAGGCCCAACCTCTCAGAATGGCTCTACATAGCTGGAAGGCACAAGATTTTATTTTTTGTTTATTATACCAACGTTAATGGTCAATCGGAGTATGAATTAAATAAATATTATATATGTGTGTAGCTGTAATTATGGTTGTTGGTGTAGTTGAAGTCCCCTGCAACAGCCCTACGAATGAATTACTTCTTTCGATTGGATGACAATGCTGCTGAGCAGAAACAGGAGAACAAATAGTTAGTGGTTATACATTAAGTAGTTCCTCAGTTGAATCGTAATTATGGTTGAGAAGACATTGAGTGACAGCCGAGTAGAAGATATTGACTTACTAAGGATAATTAACAGGGCTACAAATTATTGTGATATACACATTTACCTACATTTATCTGTGGAAGTATAATTCTTTCTTGTTTATTCCTTTTAAATGTATACCATAAAGGTGTTTATAATATCAAAGCTTTTTATAATATCAGTGACTCCATCTAAAGGCAAGTAATATCTCGATATCTAGCAAAGAGCTTTATGTTATAAGCTTTAAGCTTCTCTAGCGAAGCATTTGTGCTCTTTTCATTTGGAAATAATATTTTATAGGAGGAACTTTATGTGTTTTAAAATGTATTTATTCGTATTGACTTATTTTATAATACTTTTTATTATATATTTATGTATACGATGAAAATTATGATGGTGAAAAAAATTGTAAACGGCGCTAGGTAAATTAGCAGATGAGAGAAGAAAATGTATGACAATATACTTTCACTATTAGTAACGGTTTGTTCCGCATAACTTAGTTAATCTATTATAGTATGGTTGAATTTGACTGAAAGTGAAAAGACCGTAGAAATAAATACTTAAAAACTATATTTTTCTTGATAACTCATACTTTTATTTTCGAAATGCACCAATGTTAACACTAGCAGACTGAGACAAACAGACTCTGCAGTGCTGAGAAGCAAATTTGTTCCGAATCAATCATATCTCGAAATGGAATGCTGCTGGGGATTGTGGTCTAACTTCTGTTTATTCTTGACGCTGGCTGTTGTTTCACTTATGCAATTGCTTTCATAGCAAATATAGTACATAGATATAGTTGCTAATATAGTTTCATGAAACAATATAAATTAAAAAAGAATTACAACATTAGTTGCGTATTTGTTTTAAGGTACATATGTAATAAATTAAATTCAACTTGGAATAAATTTCAATAAATACGTAGACGCATAGGCTGAATAGGTAATCGTTATATGCCTAAGTCTCGAGCCATTTTTGAGACTTACCAATGATAATATACACCTTAATAAAAAGTATGTAGATATATCTACTTTTAAAGAATACTTGAATTTTAAGGTGTTAAAATAAAAATGCCAGGTTTTTCAACTTACTTTGTGTAATACAGACAGTGAAATGAATTTATTTGAGACTACATTGTTGCATGGATCCTTTGGACTCCTAACAAAGTTGAATATGAAATATCTTCTTTATTTGTTTTTTTCTTGCCTTTGTTAGATCTCATTGTGGAGGAGGCGATTTATTGTAAGATAAATCAGGGAAATAAGATCTTCAATGTTTTTGTTGTTAAAATTATAAAAAGTAATATATAAAAAATACAACTGTTATACATAAAAATTAATTTTAATGACAAATTTGTATTCGTTTATAAAGGTTACAATCCAAAATTTAAAAGAAGCCCTATACCATATTCATGTAAACAAGTGTCTTAATATAGGTATAATTTGTAGTAAGTGTTTAGACTTACATCGACTTGATGGACCCTGTGACGACATCTATCAGTGAACACGATACTAGTTTGTGGCCTAGAAGCCTGGTTTTTAATTATGTTATGTATGAGTAAATTTTGTTTCTGAGAATATTTATATATCTATGACCAGTGTTTTGCTTAAAAGCTTGTTTTTATTGACAGAATGTTTATGAAGTGATGAGGTAAGTATATTGTTCACGATATATTTAAATTTATCTCTGAAAGTAATACTAAAATCTTTATTGACTATTTTCCCTATTCATATTTTATTTTCATAAAATATAATCGTATATGTTTCTAGTAATACCATTATTAACAAAATTTACTAGTAATACAATTTAACACATACATCTGTTATCGACCTGCAGGGGTAAACAGAGATTAAACTAGACTAATTCAAAGGGAAACAACATTAGGGGGTTGTTAAAGTACACAAGTTCAAGATTGTCACTTTAACCCCAAAAACCAGACAAGCGCTAATAGATTTCACGGCCCGCCGTCTCGTCAGTAAACTAGTTTCCATTTCTGGCGCACGCCTAAGGGCGAGCGATGACCTGAACATTGGGCGATCGATGGAGCTGGAAGCTTGCCAGAAACCCACAACCTCGTTGGCTCTACGCCATTTCTGCGCCCCTGGTACTCCAATAGTTCGCATACTCCAAGTTTTTATTATAAATTCAGTCGCTTGCCAATAACTTTGTCCGTTAAAGTGGGTTTCACAGCTATTAAACCCAAATGGCAAACTTAGTTGTATATTAAAATTATATTTTGCTAGTTCAGTTAAATGAGATCTGAAGGAGTTCTTCCTTTGTTCAATTTGTTTCGTTTGAGTTCGTGATTTACTCTTGTTATTTTTCTTATCGCAAGTCTTATGAAAGTCGGAGTTGTATAAAGTTTTTATTTTAAAGTATTTTAACAAAATACTTTTGTATTTTATTTGCTAGAATTCATATTTTGTTACAAAAACAAATGTGAAAAGTTTCTGAGCATTTTTACATGTATTTATGAAACTACTACTACTTTTTATTTATTAAAAATAGTTTTACTCATCAAGAAAGTAATTAATAAATAAATAAATAAATAAATAAATAAATAAATAAATATATTGGGACAAATCACACAGATTGAGCTAGCCCCAAAGTAAGTTCGAGACTTGTATTATGGGATACTAACTCAACGATACTATATTTTATAACAAATACATATATAGATAAACATCCAAGACCCGGGCCAATCAGAAAAAGATCATTTTCCATCAGGACCCGACCAGGGATCGAACCCGGGACCTCACGGTTCAGAGGCAAGCACTTTACCACTGCGCCACCGAGGTCGACGATTATCTATTATTATATATATGATATATATATATTATATGATGATATATATATATATTATATTATTAATATGATATTAATATGATATATATATATTATATTATATGATATTATATATATGATATATATATATTATGATATATATATATATATATATATATTATATATATATTATATATATGATATTAATCTTTAATTATCCTGTTTGATTTCTATATTTTATTTTTTACCCAACGTTTTAAAATATACTTCTAAGTAAACATGTCTCAATTTACATTAGAACGTAGTTTTACTCGGAAGGTAAGTCTACAGAGTGAAAATACGAAAGTTCGCGCTCTCACTACGTGTGTTATCAGTTCAGAAAGTTTATTCTTACAGAATACATTTTGATGAAAGCGGAATATAGACGTATTCGACTGGAGATACATCAAGTATTTAGGATATTTCATTATAAGCTTTTCTTTCTTCTTGAGGGTGTTAATTGCTAATAATTTTTATTCAAGTTGGCTACAATTATATATGAATAAATTCTTATTAATATGTTAGTAGGTAATATGTTTGTTGCACTTCCAATTTGAGCAAGTTTCCTATAGGGTAATATACGTAACATATATATCATATAAATCGTATACATATTATTTTCTAAATCTAAACTTCTACGAGAGCGAAGTCTTTTGGCACATCTGGATTGATATTTATTTTTATACTAGAAGTAATTTTAATAAGGTGTGGCTGAACATAATTACGTAGAATAACTATTGTCTAAAATTATAATTATAGTTTAATAAATATGGTGTACGTGAAAAATGTTTTGTACTTTCTCATCTTTCCCTGTATCGATAGTTATAAATATTTATGCTGTGTGCAGGCAATCTGTGGCACCATAAATTTTTATGCGCTTCTTCCAATGTGTGCTTGGGTAGAGTAAAACATTGGCCATACAATAGTTACAAAATGTTATATGATATTTGTATAACTACACAACTGACTCTTTTGTATAATACAATTAAAAAAGAGACAACACGAATTGCAAGTGAAGAGTAGATGGAGACATGTAATACTTGCATCTACTCGTGGCAAGTATTACATGTCTTTTTGTGATAAGGTTTTCAGCCAAGGCTTAGATGTGATTGCGAATCGGATAATTTGTGAAGTGTAATTAGGTGACTCATGGTTCTGGATTTTATATGCCAAAACAAATCGGAAACCCCCCGCTAAATTAGAGCATAACCAGGACTAAGGTTATCAATTTTATAAAACTCTTGCGTTACTGAGTGACTGACAGACAACGCACAGCCGAAACTACTGGGCGTAGAAAGCTGAAATTTGGTGTGTAGGTTCCCAGGACAGTGTGGGGGAGCACTAAGAAAGGATTTCCTGAAATTCCCACGGGAAACGGATTTTTACTCACATACGAAGTTGTGAGCAATAGCTAGTTTAAATATAAAATAAATTATTGGTCTTTAGCTTTCTGTGAAAATGACTTGTAGCATAAATTTCATCCCATAACTTATAATATCTACAGTAACATCAACTAAGTATTTAGCGCAAAATACAATAGAAACTTCTGAATTTTCCATGCGAATAGTCGTAAATCAGATTAGCGCTAGTTGGGAACTAATTTAGCTGAATGGAGCCGCTAATTGGCAAACTATAATCACTTCTATATGAATTCGGCGAGTTGTATTGAAATATATCGTCTTTTGCGGGATTCGATCAACGGATCCTTTATTCCGTTCCATCGAGGAAGTCACTGTTATATCACACACAAGAAAAACATTTTTCAAATTGGTCGTTTTGGTGTGTCTTAGCATTGAACCAGATTTTATAAAAATAGTTGATGTTTCGTTTGCGGTGGAGCATTGATCCGAAGTACGGAACACAACAGCCTCAACAATGAGGACACGATTCAAAAATATAATGATATTTTTGTTGCAGTCGCCGTGGTTGCAACCAGACTGATGTATTCCAGTGATGCTAGATGCAGTTTCTCAACATTATCTGAATATCTCTATAAGAAACGCTTATTTCCATACTGTAAAATTGTTGCTCAAAGCCATTGTATGGTTCTATGAATTACAATAACGATGTATAATATAATTTTAGAACAAACGTCTCACACAGCCGCTACAAGTTAGACCTACGTCTTAATGCAAGCCTCAAAAGGACCGGGCAATGAATCACCCGTGAATTATTTATAGAGACAACGTAATAATAGAAAATAAAAACGAAGTAAACCATATTTAATGTTTGAAGCTTTACTTTCAAGAAGTATATAAGTTCTTATAATTTACTTACATTATTTATGTTACCGTATTTCATACCTTTCTTAAGGTAACTATTTGTGCCATATTGAACAAATCCTTTCCGCTATATTAAACCACACCTATCCCTAACAATCCACATCAGTCCCTGCTCGTAGAAAAGTTCCTGCGATCCAACTGTCAGCGAACTTCCAATGATTCTCTACTTTTTGTCGCGGCAACTTTTAATTAACTAACTGGCTCGTCAGCCACTAACACTAATTCTCCAGCTGGAATTTTTGTTTTCAACTGCCCTTTTTCAAACTAGTTAAAATCAGATACTTTTTTCCAGTGTCAAAAAATATATTTAGCTTGCATGTCAGTGATAATGTGTCTAAAGTTTGGAGTCGAAATTCTTCCTAATTTATGTTAATCCAATAACGTACCGTTGTGTACCCGTAAACTGATGTATTAAAGTGACATTTAATAATCAACAACGCTTCAAAAATTCAATGCAAAACTATTACAAAAATGTAACCAAGTTCAGGCCATAAATCAGCAACTACAGTGTAAGGACGTGAAGCCAAACTAAAATATTCAGGCTACATTTTAACTCTCCATGTTTGCAAAATTGGAAACTGCACGCTGGGAAATTGAGTGTCGTACTGACGTGAAAATGTGCGATTTTGAATACCGTACAAACTAAACTATTTGCTTTTAATATTTTCGATATCTGTGTTAGAGGGAGGAGGTAGACACAAAAGAGATGAAAGTTGTGTGTGTGGATGTTAAATCTGTAGTAACAGATATGTAGAAAGCAGTTATATTAAAACCGCAGACCTATTTTGCTGTTTGGTCGAGAGGAATCTTGCGACTCATTATTGAAGCGGATCGTCAAGAATTTGTAATATAATATAATAAATTTATTACAGAAGAGTTACACATTTGATACCGACATGCCATGATTTTCATGAAAAAATAAATAATATTATTTTAAACATGAATAGCAACAAAACTTTACAAGATTCAGCAATTTAGAGCACAGACTATACGTAAATCTCTAAAACCTAGATTGTCGCCATATTTCAACTAAGAGAATAAGGATACAGACCGAGACGTGGGGATTCTGAAGCGAATGGTTTAAGTTTAAAGCGACATTCTTTAGAACTTTTTTTTAATTTGGGACTGTGTGGGTTTTTCTTCGCAGTCATTTTGAATGGAAAATGATCTTTTTCTGGTTGTCCTAAGATATTGTAAATGTAAAATTGTTGAAGTTCCGAACTTACTTTGGGGCGAATGTATTTTATAAACCACGCATGGTTTTCTGGTACAGTTTGCTATCTTCAAGTTTTGAGATTTATTAAAAGTACTAATATATTGATTACGATTGAAGGATGCGTATTTTTACAACCTTTTCTATTCTTTTGTTGTCAGAGTCTACGTCTCGCAACATCCAGTGAGTAATGACTTGCTACCTATTATATATTCTCGTTATAGCAAAATTATCTCGATTAGGAACATTACAATAGTGACGTCATTCCAACCAGAAGAATTACAAAGTCGCTGTGAATTCTTATCGTGCAGTAAATGTTAACAAAATCCGCTGGAAATTTCGTTTTATTACGTGTTTATTCATTGTAACTGCAATGAAACATAGTTCGCAGATTTTCTCATTCGACAAAGTTCATATCCCTGTATATTTTTTATCAGTTTTGATGTTTTTATATGCTCTTATCTTTTCATTATATTATTTTATTTAAATTAATGTCACACCTACATGCGTCAAATAATATCAATACACAAAAAAATTTCCTTGTTTGTTATTTGCTTTGAAATAACCAAGTCAAAGAATATTTTCTCATGTACCAAAATTCTCGCAATTGCGATTCAAAAAAGACATTTTCATCGTAATAGGATGAGGAAGGCATCAAATGATTACTGGGAAACCTCTAAAGAACCGAAAGAAATTAGCTTTCTGCGCTCCAATTCTCAGAATCATTCGTCGAGGGAACGAACAAAGAAAATAATTTAAAACGTCTTTTTGAATTTTTTAAACAACATAAATGTTATAATCTTAATTAGATTAATGAGCTAACAGATCGACATGACGATAGTAAAAGACACATTCTTAATTTATGAAATAAATAGATCTACTTCTTTAGTAAATCATTACTCTTGTATTTGAGTTAGCCATTTATTTTATTCGTACTGAGGCAAGTTGATAGCTTTTATATGAGCACTCAGCTTAGTGAGAGCTTAGCACGTTTTGTGGGCGGTGTAGAACTTTCAGGAAGCTTTTTTAAACCATTTACTTAGCAGGCGTTTATAAACAGATTTGTAAATATATTTTTAATTTTTTTTTTTATTAAGCATTATGGATTAAAATAGATATATGTATAGATACTCTAATTAATTTTATAAATGGGGTTAGGCCTTTGCTATATGCATTACGCGATATTATTATGCTCGTCATGGATACCAGCAACTCATAATGATACGCAAAGACAAACTAAGATACATTTTCAGAGATACATATAATTTCTGAGGCGGGAGGCTCACACGTGAATGCGCTTTAATTTTTTCTTTTGGTCGTATAATTTTGATTTATTTTTGTACAACTACGAGTTCCCTCAGAAACAAATAGATATTTACATATGTTGTCGGTCTATTATTGAATGGCTGTTCTCAAAAATAGATATTCATCAGATTTTGTAACTAGTCGTAAGAGTATTTTTTGGCTGTTTACCCAATCACCATGTAGAAGTAAAAATAGTAAATCTGGTACCTACAATTAAAAGGCTGAAATACAATTTTTTTTTCATAAAATTATAACCGACTTCCTTGCCACCCAAAATCATGAAAAAACATACGAAATTTGGTATTGATGCAGCTGATATCTTGGATTACCTAACACATGGGGTACTTTTTATCCCGAAAGTACGCAATTCAATTTGGTAAAAAAAGTCTTCGGCGCTCAATAAAGTAGATTACTACTACTACTGTGCATTAAAACGTAAGTATTTTTTTTCAAATAATTACGAGCGTAGCACCGCAAGTTGCAGTTAGTCATTTTATAAAATGCTTAAATAATAAAATAAATAATCTCGTATTCCTATACTTGGTGAACTGTGCTATAACTTAACATTATCGTCCACTTATTTCAAGCTACTAAAACCCAACTGAAAAATGTGAAATGATTGCAGTAACTTACTCCCGAAACTAATAGCCAAGATTTAACGACACAATGTGATCTCGAAGTCGTAATACGGAGCCATTTTTTAAATCCATAGGAAGCAATCGCAGAACTATTGGACAATCAAACTGTAATGGCGACGGTAAATCCCCGGGGATCGAAACCGGCTGTAAAGCATCGCAATAACTGAGCTATGGGGGACTGGAAGGCTATTGATATATTAGAAGTTGCTGATTCGTTGTAAGTTATAAGTACTTAACTTAATTTATTTTTTATTTCGCCCTAATTTCACTTAACAAAAATGATAAAAATATAAGAAGAGATGAGTTGCAACAGTCGACTTTTCATTAACTTTAACCGCGGTCTAGCCCTGACAGCGCGTCGCTGTCAGGGCTAGACCGCGAACGAGATGGCGGGACGATATGGATGGTGCCATACTGAAATCAAAAGAGATTTTTGAAAGAAGGAACAGGCTTTTGTCCAGTGGGAAACTACAAATAGCTTGGAGAAAAGAAAACAATTTTATCTTGTATTTGCATTCCGATCAACTGAAGAGATCAACTGAAGCGATCAACTGAAGAGATCAACTGAAGAGATCAACTGAAGCGATCAACTACATTTCACAATAAATAAATTTTTGGTTAGTATCACATGGTGCGGAAAGTTTGATCTTACATATATAAAAACACAATCTTTCACGAGCTCAGAGACGCGAAAATATTATTTATTTTGGTTCAAATCAAGGCCGTTCAACGTGAGATTGCGAGGAATATTTTATGTACTCGAGGATCTAAACATTTCAGACTGAGCGCGGTGAATATAGTGAGTATTGGCAATAAAAATAACAGAATCCGCGTCAATTGACGTATTTCATATATGAAACATTTGATTTAATCAAATAAAAACATATTTTTAATTTGATTACAGTTTTCAATGTATCATGTTCGCGTTATTTTTAGCAACACTGTTTACCACTCACAAAAATAAAGATGTGAATATTGATTTAAAAATACTTTAAAATCCTTTAATATATACTGAAAAAATAATTGCATATTTCCAGTAAAAAGCGATTGTAATCAGAATGTTTGACGCGAGACGTCTTAAATACTTTTCAGAGTTCGTAAATGTGCTCGTGAAATAATAGAGTACATAGGACGAGATTCAGCGAGGTTTGGCTTCAAGGCAGCAATGAGATTCTATATATCTGTTGTACAAATCCTTTAAGTAAATAAAGAATTTATTATTAGTACCTATATAGTTATTTGCTTTTCTGTTGTTTATACAGCATGGTTAGATTTGATGCAACAGTCAGACGCAGAAATCGAACCTAATTCTGAATGCGAGTTTTCAGTTCGAACTCCTTCGTGTTTATTTTCCGTTGCCAGGCGAGTTATATTCACTCATTTTATTTTATCACGTCACGTGACACACTGTGCTGCTGTGAAAAAATAAAATTGATCAAAACACTAGCAGACTTATATATTTTCATTAATATGCTAATGCACGGGAAACATAGATACGAATGAGACATGTTTGTTCTCTTCTCTTATCTTTTTTATAAGTTGCACCTTAATTTTTTTTTTTTTCAATATCTAATATTCCTACTTCATATTATTAGGTATATTATTAAGTTCGTATCTAAACGTTTTGTTATGAAATTTGGTACACGGGTAGATTATAATAACAAATAGGATACTTTTTATCCCGAAATACCCACGGGAGCGAAGCCCCAGAGCGCAGCTAATAAAATATATTTATCATAATCTGTATATATATATATCTTGTTAGGATATCAAGGGAAAACCCATATATTTTTAACCCCGACGGAATAATGCTTTTTAATTACGTATGTAGGCAATTTCACACGTCTAAAAAACGACTTTTCGCTTTGTTCATTCTTCCTTATTAAAAGGGATCTTTATACTGGCAACATTGGCGCTAAAGTATACACTCCCTAGGACTTTCGTGTAATTACTACGTAATTAGTCTTTGTTTTAGATATTAAATTCTCAGCCTTAACCCTTATCCCTACTCATTCTACATAACACACAGAAATTTAATTCAGCGCACAAATTATCACAATATGCTGTTGCGCCGGTTCTTCTTCACCTGCACTTTGGAAGTCCGCAGTAGACTTAGTTGAAGTAATTTTTGACGTCAATAAGTGATGTATATCATCCTAAATTGAATAAAGAATTTTGAATTTGAATTGGCTCGGTATATAGAGTACAACAACTTCCATAAGATAAACAGTGAAGGTCTACCACTGTGCTGTTTTATATCAGGAAGCGGTGATGGTCAAGTGCTTATGAACGTCTGCCTGTGATCGATAGTTCCCAGCTTTGAATCCTACTAGAGCGACATGAATTTGTATATCTATCTGACTCATGTGTAGTAGTTTTTATAGATCATCGACAAAACATCTTGAGGAAACCTCCACACTAGTTGACGGTTAGAGTGTATGTGATAACGTGCTACTAGACTCGGTAGCCATTCGTAAAAGTCAAGTTAGGTGCCTTTAGGCGACATGAATAAAATCTGACACCAGTGTTAGCAATTACATTTTCATTAAAATTCACATTTATATGAATCACAAAAGCAATCCGTACCGAGAACATTTGAATCATTATCTAAATTTCGAATAAACAAATAAAAGTTGTTGCTCTCCAATTCCGTACTGAATAATTTGTTTTTTGAAATTTGTGAAATACGAGAGTTGTTTTCAATAAAATGTTTGCAATAAAAGCGCAAAGGCGAAGTTTAAAACATATTAAAGTAAATAATTATATATTTAACCTATGTGTAGGTTCACACATAACTCAGTCGAGCATTATTTGGTACATTGTTTAGTTATATCAAGTGCTTGACCTCGGATCATTAACTATATACATTTATTTCAAATTTAATATGGACAGATATATAGATTAAATTTCGCATTACTGAAATATATGGTAATATAGATGGGTTTTCATTAGTGATATCAAGTAAGCACAAATTCTTTTGAAGATTGTCTTAGAACTTAATTTTTTTCATTTTTGATACCTACAAGGTTTTATTGTTGTCAGAGAGAACTTGCATTCAATGTGTGTCAAAAAAATATCATGCAATAAAATCTTGTAAAAAGGTTAGTGCTAAATCCTATTATAGGTACAAACTCGTCTTTGGGCTATAATACCCTCATAAAATTGGATACCAGGCCTTATTGGCTGACATAAATAATAGGAAAGCCCTTTACCCTAATGTGTCTTGACTTGTGCTCTAAACTAAATCGAGACTTTTTGCTACGAACCCTTGTAATTACACTTTAAATTCGTATGATCTCCTTTCAGCGATATTATCAAAAAATCTATGACTTATTATTGTTACATTGATATCTAATTTACATTAACTTCAATCCCATCGAAAGATGGAAAGTGGGCCAAAGAACTTACAAGATTGATTGAAAGGGACAGATGGAACAAAACAAAAGTGTGTAGAAACTTTTAAAGCAATCCTGTTTGATGAGTTTGTTTTGGAATTAAATCATAAATAATGTTACAACATTGTAATTAAATGTTCGTGTAAAAGATTTTAATTTAAAATTATACTTTTAGAATTGATCTATCTTGTCAATATCAAATTGTCTGTCAACTGTCAAGTATTGTTTTTCCCGCCTTTTGCGGTATTTTCCCGCTACCTATTCAATATTTGAATAATCAAATATATGCTTTATGATCTTACGTAACGTCCTTGAAGCAATATGACCTCTGAAACCAGAAAATCAAGGTCCAATATCGCACACGATACAAAATGCGTACGTAACCGAAGCATCAATAGCTACTTATCGGCCACTATAATATTCCATTTCGGTGTTCCCATTTGTATATTTTATTCAGAACAGAATGGTATAACCGCGATATACCTTGCCTTATTAGGTTCAATATCTTATGTGGTCTTTGCTATGTTCTTACGTAAGGTTCACAGAGAATAACAAATTTATAAACCAAAAATTTTTAATGTTACGATTTTAGGTGGATTAACATGCGTGGTTTTCCTTAGAAAGTTATCATCCTCGATTTTATTTGGAAGAAAATCAGTAAATTGGTCTTTGGATTAGGGACCATAAAGCCGTCGCATTCATGATTATTTCTCACTATTATTTTTCAAAAAAACATTTAAATTCAAAGTAATTTATTTATCAATAGTAAATTCTTGAATCGTACATTTCTATAATTACACACAAATTAATCTAATTAAGAAAGAAGAAAACCAAATGTTTAATTTCCCGTATTAAATAAAAAAATTGGTTTGTCTGGCTTCTTAATTAGATTAGTCTAGCAAGCCTTTTCATTACAACAAATAGACAACATCATAATATGATATTAAAATAGTAAAAAATACTTAGCATAATAAGCATTATCTAAATCGATTTATTTTTATTTGAGTTATTTTATGTTTATTACAGATTTTATTGATTATTAAAGAATATATTCTTGAATCCCAAAAGAGTGGATAATAAAGTCCACACAATAAAAGGAACACACGCAACTGCAAAAAATATCGGACGTTTCAAAGAACACGAAAAAGAGCGGGAAAATATAACCAAATAAAAATGTAGCGAGTAATCTCTCGCTCCGCTCCTATTGCTCTCTCTGACGAGGAAAAAACCATTTTTCTGTTTCAAATGTTAAAGTTTATTCAAAAACTTAATCTATACGGCACTATACATCTACGGGTCTATACATACCATATATGTATAAGCATAATTTATAATTTTGATACATACGTACTATACCGATAGTACCCTTCAATCTTTTTTATTTTGTTAAGTGCAATAATGTTATTTCAAACAAATATACATCTTAAACCCTTACGGGGTCGACAGAGCCGAGAGTTGCAAAGCTTAAAAGCTACATTTAGCTAGGGGGCTTGTAGGTGGAATTTACATTCAATCACAGATTTAATGTTTATATATCTGTGGATTCAACAGTGATGGGAAGCTAGTCTATCACCTGTAATAAGAATCTCCAGTTAATTAATAGTTCTCCGCCCTTTTCCCTTGATAGACTTCCATAATCTGTGCGAGAGGAGCGCATTGGTTTTGTTATTTTTTCTAGAATAGTATTGTAAACAAGATGGAGAATTTATACTTTTTAAATAAAAAGTCTATGCAATTTCCGACCAATTTTCATCAAAATATCATTAAAAGTAAAGTCAATTTTCTATTGAAACAATGCTGCACAATAACATTTCAACATTCTCTTTGTAACACTGTGAATACATATTCCTGAACTGAAAATACTTGAAACTACATTTATTGCGATCTAATGAATATTTCCAATTTCACTCTTATTCGATTGTTCCAAAAGCACTGTTTGAATTCTGATTGCATTTTGTACACGAAATAAAAAAGTTTTCTGTGTTTCGTTCATGCATGTATTGGAGTTCCATTCATCCTATCAGAGCAGGAATACGTTGTGTAACTCATGTTTGGAGAAATACTTTTAAATGGATATATGTAGTATTTTAAACGTAACATAAAACTACGATAAAATGTGCAAGTGGAGCTAGTGTACAGCTGTATTGTACACTATTAGGTATAGACATTTTGATGGGTTTAAGTTAAGTAGAGAAGTACACTGGGACTATGAACACTGGGACTATGAACACTGGGACTATGAACACTGGGACTATGAACACTGGGACTATGAACACAGGGACTATGAACACAGGGACTATGAACACTGGGACTATGAACACTGGGACTATGAACACTGGGACTATGAACACTGGGACTATGAACACTGGGACTATGAACACTGGGACTATGAACACTGGGACTATGAACACTGGGACTATGAACACTGGGACTATGAACACTGGGACTATGAACACTAGAACTATGAACACTGAGACTATGAACACTGGGACTATGAAATTTCAACTTTATCTTTATACCAACAGTGTTCTGTGACGAGGAGGTATTTTTCTTTGGCATACCGGTTTTGGCATATAATAGATTTACGGTATATAGGTATTGATTATTGGCATACAGGTTAATGTGGCATAATATACTTTTTATGCCAAAATACAGTATGCTATATTACATTATGCCTTAAATTGTTATGCTTATAGATAGAGACCCTTCTGACAGTCCCCTGTGTATTATGTTTGAGCTTTCAGAGAGAGGAGGCCTGCGTTTCTGAAGCGTTTCAAATATTTGATAAAGCCTTTTGTCTGCTCCACCCCGAGTTGTTAAAATGTCCGGCTCTCGGTGCTTTCCGCCTAAACCATCACGGGCAAAGTATGTGGTTAAGAATTCCCAGTTACGAATTGAGATAATTTCATTTTGTGACTACGAAATTATTAAAAACAGAAAATGTATCTTTTATTCCTATATTATAGCAAATTTTATAACTAAACTCGAGTGGATTCCATACTTTATAAATATTTCGTAGCACATCTACGTAAAGTCGTAGCGTCTCGTAGAGTCTGTAGACCGTCTACGAGCGCCACAAACTAAATTCACATAGTATCAGTTCAAGCAAGTTCAACGATATTTTTTTAATTTGAAATTTTGGTAAAAAATATTGGTCAAAGCCAAAGCTTTTGTTCAGAAATTAGACCAGACAAGGACTTTTTCATGACAAATTTTAAATAATATAGTATTACTTAAAAAGCTACAAACTACTGAATATTACTCACAACTATTTGTAACTAGATGTTGCCAGCTTTGCTTGGATTGAAATTGCTTTTTCGAATCAACAAAAAAATATCCCAATTAGACGAATAAGGAAATCTGGCCCAGCTATACGAGCTAAGCCATTTAAACCAAGTTTAGTTAATGATGGACGTTCGGCCTAATCCTCCACCTTAACACGCTCAAAGCTAGGTTCGTGTTAAGGCGCCGTTATCTCCAAATCGATACCGCCACGGTCAGCCGGAACAGATAACGTTATAGCCTGGGCCAGTGGGGTATCTGATACTTGTATTATTATAGTTTATAGACTTGATTTGTGAAAAGGCAATGGCTGAAGAAAACATACCTGCGATATTGGAATGTAATTCAAATCAACATTATTTACTGTTTTTATAACATACGAGTATATGCCGCAGACTTGGACATTGCGAAATATCGAAAATAAATAGATAGCAATAGACGCGCGGGAAATGTGGTGTTGGCGAAGGATGCTTCGAGTGTCATGGACGGAATTTCACACAAATGCTTCCATATTAGATGAGCTTAGCATCAAGCAGCTGTTATCAAGTATAGTACAGACTCGCATACTTAAGCAAGTGTTTGGTTGCATCGAGACAAAATCGTGACTCGATCGAACATCTCGTTGTCCAAGGCAAGGTTGAATTTCAAGGCCTCCCAGAATTAAAAAATATGTTGACCACGACCACTCTGTCAAGATACGAATAACACGATGATGAGCTATAAAAATAATAAAAATGCATTTATTGGCAGTTTCTTGGCACAATAGAAAAAAAAAAACAAAAAACATAAAACAAAAGTGCACCGCGTCGGGCGGACCATCCATCAGCTAACTCAACATCGAACTAGGCGTGAGCCTGTGTCTCGAATGGTAAACGGCATCATGGCATCATGTTCCTGCAGTGCAAAGATGAAGCATACACACAAACTTAAAATAACACATTTGAAAAAGGGTACAATAGTTCCCAAGCTAGAGTAATCTGTGCTTTGGGAAACCGTGCAATAGCATTAAACAATATAAAAATGAGAAAAGTAATAGGTATATAATAAAAAGTAGGACTATTGCTACAAAAATGCTCTCAGCCGCCAGTTCAATTTTTCTTTACATATCTCATTTGATTTTAGCCAATAGGAGGTTTGAATGAAAACGAAGAGCTTAAACTCCCATAAAAATTAAGAACTCGCTGACAATACCACGAATAAAAGCTATGGAGCCGATCACGAAGTCGGCAGCTAATCGGCGTGCGATCGCTGAGTTTCCATTCCATTGGACGCTGTGTTAAATCCTACTAATAGGCACTTTGGTTTGACGACGTAATGGATGTCGCATTATGGGAAATTTCAGTTCCTGATATAGAAATTTTGGAAAGCAAAAGATCTCCATTTTATTCCAGAATGTTATGTTTCGGTTTTCTGGCCCGAAGTTTTCTCAAAATTACATTTTGATTCAAAGAAATATGCATAGATTTTAACTAAAATTCTAAATTGTACCAAGTACTGAAAAATAATGTATAATATATGTTCATTTTTATATTTCGAAGGTAAACAGCTTTATACAAATACTAGCGTCTCGCCCAGGCTTCGCTCGGGTAAAATCATAATAAAAAGTAGGCCTATGTCACTCCTGAAGGTTTCGCTTATCTCTGTGCCAAATTTAATCAAAATTGGTCTAGTAGTTTTTGAGTTCTGAGTCTTTTCAACAAAAATACAAATCTTTCCTCTTTATAATATCAGTATGGATAGATGAAAGAAAAAGGATAATCGGGCGTTCATGAGCTATCAATATTACAAGGATACATTTTGTAATTCATTCATGTCATTTATACCTAAATATTATACACACATAAATATTATCACGCCTCAGGGGGCTGGGATGAAACTAAGGATTTCCACTTGCCACAATAAAGACCAATATGTCTTGTTTCTTCGATACTCAACACTCTCTTCATACATTATATCCTGATACTAATAAAATAATTATTCTATTTCACGATGATCCACAACTCGATCGTGTTTGTAATGTTAGTAGAACTAATCAATGGAAACTACCGTACTATGTAGTGTAGAACTTTATAACATAAGATTCCAATGGAACCGCGTATCTGCGGTTTTGTGGCTATCGATTAGTTCAGTATACATTGCGCTGTGCCTACTAGTACTGGATCTACATATTTATTGCTGAACGTCTGTCTAACTTGGATTGATGCGAGATTTTGATTATTGATCTGGTATTCCGTGAGTTATTTTGAAACAAATCTGAAAATAATATGATTTATTTCTTAAAATAAATAAGAAAATAAAATTATGCTAAAGTAACAAATCATATTAGATATGGTAAATACTTTATAATAAAAGAATATAAATATGTACCGTTTCAAATACGTTCGAAGCGGCCGGTGAGGTAATGGAGACGTCCGCCTGTGAACCGAAAATCCCAAGTTTTACTTGTGTCACATGAGTTTGTAACTAATCTTACTCAAATGTAGTAGTGTTCATCGACCACCACTTGCTTTGGAAATAAACTTTTCTTTGAGATGTTCCTAAATCCACACTATTTGATTAACTTAATGGAAATTACTTTAACAAAAAAAAAGAAACGTTAATGACAACTGCGAAGTTGTCCCATGTAAGGACCACTTCCAGTCAATCGAACAGCAATATAACATACTTTTATTGGGTCGCTGGTGCCCATGGACTGCGGTGTTTGCTTACCATTAGTCAGCCCGCTTGCTTGTTTACCCACTATGCTATGAAAAACATTAGGACGTCTTTGGTAAAACTACTTATGAAAATTCGCTCCTAAGTCACGTTTCCGGCTTTATTTTCTGTTTAGATTCACATCTAATTTTAAGGTCGAGTCTACAAACCCAACTAAGGTTATGATCTTGTAAAAAAGGACAGTCGTCACCCCTTGTCCTAGGTGAGCGACGAACACTGGAAGGCAGCGCGACGTGACGCGACACTATATTGGCGGCGACCCGTTATATTAACCTGTATCTTTTCAGAATGTAAGTAACTGCCCTTAGTAAGTATTATATTATTTGATATCATGCTCAGACACAATATCTGTGCCCATAATCTCTCTTCTGGCACATGCAGGGCACTCGGCGAAGGCTGGTTTCCACTTCTTCCTGGCAGATTGGGTAAATTGGTTAAATCCCTATGCTTTATTACTGCCCGTTTAGCTGGCAGTGTACTGACGCGATGTCTTATGTTAAAAGCAAATTTCTTTATTCTATTTATATTTATTGCAGTGGGTAAGTATTTTAATTTCTGGCTTATGTTGTCACAGTTGTAATTCACCCTCGGCTTTGCTTCGCGACATGTAGCGTTCAGTCATTCACCTAGGACGAGGTTACATCGGCCCTTCTTTCACCCGAGAATAAAATTGATGAAACGACACGGTTTATATGTATGCCCGTCACACACGCTGCCCGTTTGTGGAATACGGAATTTGTGGGAAGACAAAAGTTACGTGGGTTGTTTGTTTTTAGTATAAAATTTACTTTAGGGTTGACAAAATAGAGAAACGTTTATGTCTAAAAATTAGAGCAGTTTGTTATTTAAGTGTCCAATTATTATGTAGAACGTGCAGTCCAAATGTCTCTATAAATTATGTGTTTGAAAAATATAGGACCATTCTAACGTATTATAAAATGTTTTCAGATATTACATTGATAATTGTAACAAAAATAAACAGGAAAATAATATTTAGCATTGTAAAATCTACTCGAAAATAAACGAAAAGTAAACACATAAAAGATCGCAATTAAAATGTTGTATTTGGAAAAGTGTCGACGACGCCCTACACTACTTTGAAACTATTATAGAGTATAACTAAATCCATTTAAACTAGTAACTCGCATATAGTTTTCCAGGGAAATGTCTAATTAGAGGGACAATGCAATAAAACGCCGACTAACAGAGCCTTCATTGCACATGTCTGAGTCTATCCGGCGAGCTGTGTGTACTGATGCGAAACCATTCGACTGGGTTATGTTATGAATAGAGCGATGATTTGATTTGCGATTTTTCTTCGTTTCCATGAGCTAAACTTAAAGGTTTGCACGAATTGTGATGTATGTCTATTACCGAGTAATATCCTCAATTCCAGATATTTCACGAATTACATGTGAAAATTATATATTGCAAATTGGTTGCGGTGCGAATGAAATATTCCTATTTCATGTCATAAACTAGCACCGCCCGTTAGCGTTCGGTTCAAATAAGTTAAATTTTCTTTTGTTTTAGTCTTTTTTCAGTATTTTGTTTAAGAGTTTGATTTTTTTTATTATATATTGTTTCTGGCTATGCCCAGCAGTGGGCAGAAAAGGGCTGAGATGGTGATGACGATGGTAATATCTATGGAAATATTGATTTAAGAAAAAAAATCTATTTAGTTTATGTATGATGATGAATGTCTTTCACATTTAAAAAGGAAATGTGTTATAATTTACAAATTGAAGTTTTTACTACTAAAACATTATCACGCCCGCTTCTCGGCCAACTAGGGCTGAATCTATTCTTCACTTGCAATGACCCCTTGCTTCCTCCGCGTTTATCACTCTAGTACAATAAATGTCAAAATCCTTTGCTTTATGCGGAACTATATCATATTTCACACACTGTGATAGTATGCATACGACCCTGCTATAATAAATTGGGCACATTATAGCGTGGATCATATCAGGGTACAGCCCGTAGATCGCCGGATAGCTATGAGTTAGGTTTATGACTAAAGAAAGTATATTTTATTATTGGAATTAAAATGTATGACATTATTTATCATACACTTCATTCTAACATTTAAAGGAATATTTTCATGTATATAAACATAGATTAAGTAGATTACATTAAAATGTTGTACAAATCATTAAGAAAATATTTTTTTTTTGTCATCACAGGCGGACTAATCCCTAAAACATTAAAGTGGTGAACATTTATAGTATAAACTATTACACATTAGTAAAGAGGGAGAATTTGTAAATTTGTGTCTGTGTCTTGGGAGCTCCTCAACCGATTTAGGATTTTGGAGTAAGTAATTTATAACGGTAAGCAGTTTAATCTATCAAATTAATACCCATCCAGATTGAGAAATACTTAGACTATATTTAATGTCAGTAAGGAGGTCGGCTCCTTTGTTAAGGCTGATAAAGGTCAAGGGATCGAACGAGATAGAGGTGTGACATAACCTATTCTATTCAAGGGCAGGGTGCGCGTTCGTTACCAATGGCTAAAGGTATTATTTCGGTACACATTATGTACCAAAATGAAGTTTTTCTGTACACGTTTATTTACTTAACTACGGTTTCCTTTTTGTTAACATGGTTTTCCCACCTTTTTAGCACACTAGCTGAAAATATAACGAAACTTGTATTTTGATCGACTTTTGTGTATCTTTTGTCGATTGTAAATGGGTTGAACGCCACATGAGACATGCGTGTTATTATCATTAGATAGTCGGCTATATTATCAAAAGTCTAAAATAATATACTCATTATCAAAATTGATGTGCTGTATGCCTACAACGAATGAAAATTCCTTAACAGACACTTTCAAAGCTCTTTAATCTCTCGAGCAAAAAGGACAGGATTTTGTAATTGAATTACTATGTCTCACCATGCCGCTGTTGCCGTCACCGGAGTGCTCAGTCGCGGTACTATTTAATTCCCTCCCTTGCATTATGCACAGTCCCCAACCCCTATTGAATGGTAATAGCGGTGAATTTGAGTAGGCTGCTGTGCTGCCAGCTGTACAGGAATCGTCCAATTTCGTCGCAGCTTAACGAAGCAGTCTGCGGAATTTGTTATATTTCGAGAATTTTACCTTCGCGATGTGAAAATTTCTAGGAGCAGGAATTAAGAAGATACCAGAAATAATAAAATTGTAGTGTTAAAATTGAACGACATTAATAAATAGGTAATTAATAAATAAGTAATTAACTAAAATAAAGCGGACAAAATAATGTTAGGTTTTTGTTTTAATCATAAATTTTTACCATAAATAAATATAAAAAGTCTAGGTATTGCATATTACCACCATACTTATATATTGGTACAGCACATTGGTCATTAGGGGTAAAAACTGACCAACAAAAACAAAAGGGGAATAAAATCGGACCACGAGCACAAAAACGGAAATATGTTGGCACATATTTCCGTAACGGGGCAAAAACTCGCCACTCCACATCCATATGACGCGTTGGGGAACCTTCACAATTTTTGACTATGACATATTTTTTGGCAAGCAATACCAAGTATCAAAATGCGATATTCTGATGGCGGGAATAACACAGTTCAGGTTAGCCTGAGAAAATCTTATTTTGCATTTTCTTCGCTCTTTCCTTTCTTTTCGCGTGCTCCCAGTTATGCCGGCTCCACAGTTCGCCGAACTTGAATACGGATATACAGATACGGATTCGGCATACATAGCTGGTTTTTCATTGCGGTAAATAAAAGCACTCATACAAACTACGCAAGGTTGTCCTAACATGGAGTGGTCCTATTCTAAGCTGCAAACACATACCTTTGGATCTACCAATTATTATTCTTAACAATTATTTGATCAATAAATAAAAAATCTATTACAGTTTTGTACATAAATACAAAGCAATCTTGTAACAACGTCGTCTCTAAATGAGACATGCATTAAAGAACTTAATTTTAATCGCTGAGAACTTTCCAGTGTTCGTTATGAGAGCTTAAACGCGTTAGTGCGGGTAGTGGGGGTAGGTAGTAATGGCTGTAGAGATGCGGTCGGCTGTTGCTGTGCAAATTAATGGGGATGATTTTGCTTTTATTTAATACAAGTTGTATCCCGGGGCTTCACTCCCGTGAGTACAAAAAGATGTCACAGAGGAATATGTTGCTGTGAAAGAATTCTGAAAATCGGTTGCGTAGCTCCGAAAATTACCCAGACGAGTAACAGCTGATGAGATCACTTTGTGAAGGCTTGGACGTGAAATATGTTAATAAAAGTAATAGTATGGTATTAATTTCCTTTCGGACTGATAAACCGTCTTTTCAGAATAAATATTCGTTTTTCCGACACACTGTTTTCAGGCAAATGAACATCGAAAGTTACGTAACCTAAAGGCGAGGCCACACTGCTCGTGAGAACCAATCAGTTTTAATGACTTGCCGCTCTCAGACAGAACAGAATGATGTTTATAGCAAGATATTGATTGATAACATCGTAAATATGTATTTTGGTGGAGTAGTCCGCCTTGACTTTGCATTTCTCATTTTCAATCTTGATTTTTTTGTTGAATTTTCCCACTTACCCGACATCAAATTCATCTGACACACCATTGAAAACGTCCAAAGATATAGATTACTAGCTGCGCCCCGGGGCTTCGCATTTGTGGTATTTTCGGGATAAATAATACACTATATGTTATTCCAGGTTATATTCTACCCGTGTACCAAATTTCATAATAATCCCTGTTACAGCATTTTAGTCGTGCGTATGACGCTCAAAAATATTGATGAGCAAAATGAATTGTGGCAAAAATACATTTATTTTACTAGCAAATTCCAATCCTTCCAGTATTGTTAATTAAAAGTTATTGTTTTATGAAAAAATAAATAGTAGGTCGGGTATAAAATACAGTCTTTTATTTTATTTTCAACCTTAGCGGCCAAAAAAACATTATGTAATGATCGAGGCGGGGCGCGTTCAGACGACTTGACTCCGCTCTGACTGCTTCTTAAGTGACGTATATCTTGAGGGATTTATTTGGAGGGAATGAAGGCAATAATATTGATGATAATTGTGTCAATTTTGAATAAAATGAGATATCAAATATTACTGAAACGCTCAAATATAGTAATTACTTTAACGAACATATTTTAATTGGAATGATATGAGATTTTTCAAAGGGTTCACATTTTTAGATTATTCTTGAAAGATGAATACATTTTGTATAAAACCTTTTAATGCTGTCAATTGAAAACCTAATTGTACATTTGTCACAACTTAAAAAAAAAAAAAACAAACAAAATAAAGCAAAAGAGGTGATAATTTATTTAAATAAATAAAAGCTCTAACAAAAACAAAATGCGTGTACCTAATTAGTTTAAAACAAAAGTACTCTAATTACGATTGTAAAAGTACGGTAACGGCCTAAAAGGTCTGAATTGCTTCATCATTCACCACCCACGGGAGGAGTTTTTTGAGATTTTAAATTGAAATGACCTCTCTGTACACGTAACAATACCTTTACTTTTTCCAGAAGATATAGATAATAACTAGAGGCAAACCGTACTTCTTTTTATTAGATTTTACAGCGTTCTAAGTCAATTGAGAAGTATAGGAGGATACAGAGTGATCCTTATTCTATGGCTGAACCACTCGGCAACTAACGTGTCTGTATAACGAGAAATGGGGCTAGTAATAGTACAGTCCAGCTCTTTAGCTGTACTGCCCCATTAAGCGTGCAAGGTTGAAGTGCACTCAACTTTTTTATTATATTGGCCCATCACAGCTCTGAATGCAAGCGAAAACATGGAAAAAGGAGTGTGAGAACACCAACATAAAAAGTATTTACTTTTTGTTTTATTTTTTGGTTATCTGTATCCAACTCTCTCTTGTTCGTACATTGCATGTATGGCCACGTTTCTCCGTAGCTCCTGGATTTTTATTTTTACCAGCCTAAATCTACAGTCCGCTATATAATATTTTACGTTTTTATTCCAGGAGAGAGAGAAAACTCAGAGACACGTTAATCTTATTATCTTTTGAAGAATACAGATGTAATCTAAAAATCATATAGCCTGGTCTTCTATTTATTTAACGTTCCTTATAGAACTGCCGGCGTGAAGGTGTCCAAAACTAAGGCAATCACAACAATCGCGGAACTAATAGCAGGGTATTAATAAAGGTGATTCCGCTCCTACGTGAGGGGAATATTATAGGTTATTGTGGAGGTATTAGACAGCATTCAGTTCAATAATAGTGTTTCAGTGCTGAACTCTAGATATTTATTCTGTTTGTTTGTTTGAAATAACTTACGTGCAAATAAGCACGTAACAAAATACAAAAATGAACAAATATTAAGAGTAACTTAATAGGTAACGGCGAACTTATCCAATCAAGAGACATCTTCCAAACTCAACTTTAACCAACGGCGCGCAGGTCAAAGTTGACTGGTGCAACTTATCCTTAGACTCATCCTACCATACTCATGTTATTAAGAGAAAAGATTTGTATTTTCGTTTGTCGGCCGATTGTGAAATCACAATCAAATTTAAATTTCAAGATTATTTTTTTAAGCTGATCCTGGGCTTCGCGGAGTCACAGCTCCGTAACCGAGAACATGCAGAGTTGAGAAAGGGAAGCCCACTGGTTCGGCCGCAGTACCACCTCGCTGTTTCATATATGAGATGAGAGGAATACGAAGAAGATAAATAAAATAATAAATTACATCGTGCCACACACAAATAAAGTTACTTAGCTACTCCCGTTGCCTATCAGTGGCCAGTGTATTCACTAATTCCCTCCGCGCGTGTGCTGAATACGAGATCACGAAACAGGATTAGTGATCATTAATGCTTGTGCGGATCTATTGGTACATTGATATTGTGTGCGGTTTTGCTATGGAAAATCAGGCCTGCTTTTATTATAAGATTTATTTAACTTGCAATGTATCAAATGAAAGTGGCTTTGATCTGGTGGAATTTTGCGACTCTATTTTGAAGCTCTAATTTAAATCGATTAAACTGATTTGTATACGTTTAGTTTGGATGACAACTTCTTATGATATGCATGAGTTGATGGTGTGACTAATATTGTCTCCCGACGAGGTAACTCTTCAACGGTTTACTGCAGAGACATGATGTTTTTCTTACATATTGAATACAATAAAATCTCTTTGACGATAATAAAAGATTGAGAGACAATAAACGTAATTTTTGTAAAAATCTTATCGTTCCGGCATAAGAAAGTACCACTCCATATCCTTTCGTGGCTTAACTTTACCGTAAGGGGCAACTAAAGGAAATAATTTGACAGCTGAAATCTTAGCCGAACATGAAACAAATAAAAGTATATTTTTTACCTGCATAATATGTTTTTATAAAACGTACAACTAATTTTCCATCTATAAAGTTGTGAATCTAGTTTATCACCCAGTCTATCGTGTAAAAATAAAGCCGTGTTATGTAAGCATTATCCGTGATTTACGCTACATTCGCTTCGACTACAAAGCAGGTAATTCGTTAGTTTCGGAATTGATGAAATACCACCTTGTTTGTTTAAAGAATGCTATGAAGAATTAACTCAACCACTAACATTACTTATAAACCAATCTTATAGCGAAGGTATCTTTCCTAGCCTTCTAAAACAAACAATCATTAGGCCAATTCATAAAAAGGACAAAAAAAACGACCTAAATAACTATCGTCCGATAGCCCTTCTTCCAACCGCTTCGAAAATATTCGAAAAAATTATCTGCGATCGTGTTTATAAATTTTGTGAGAAATACAAATTATTTGATGAGTGCCAAAATGGTTTTCGCAAAAATCGGTCCACCACTTTGGCTGTATACAAGTATATGCGGGAAATAATAAAGATTTTAGAAAATAAACAATACGGCATTGGAATACTATTGGACATGACTAAGGCATATGATAAAGTCCAGCATAACATACTATTGAATAAATTATACGGAATAGGAATTCGCGGTACTGCACTAAACTGGTTTGCATCCTACCTACAAGACAGACAGCAGTACGTAGAAATCGAGTACTATGACTATAACACGAAGGAAATACAAACAATTCGTTCAGAAAGTAAAACTGTGAATGCATCTATCCCTCAGGGAAGTGTAGTCGGATGTCTTTTGTTTCTCATTTACATAAACGACCTACCAAAAGTTATAAAAGAACCGTGCGTCCTTTTTGCAGACGATATCTCTTTGCTCACGTCATGTAAAAATGGGACTAATATTCACAATAAATTACATTCCATACTTACCAATACTTCAAAATGGCTGAACGAACATAACTTGGATATTAACTTCAAAAAAACAAAAATTATGTGCTTCCACCCTCACCAAAAAAAGCCACTAAATATAAACTTTGAATTTAATGGAACTAAAATTGAATGCGTAAATAATTTCACTTTGCTCGGTTTAGATATAGACAATCACGTAACATGGAAAACACATATAAAAAAAATTCATTCCAAATTATCCAGTTTTGCGTACGCCCTTCGTGAAGTAAAGAAAACAACTAATATCGATGCATCTTTAACGATGTACTATGCTTATGCCTATGCCTGGCTTAATTACGGTATTATTCTTTGGGGAAACAGTCCAGACGCGCACACCCTACTCACCATGCAAAAGAAATTAATAAGAATACTTGCAAATATCCCACAATATGAAAGCTGTAAATCATATTTCCAAAAATATAATGTGCTAACAGTACCTAGTGTGTATATATTTGAAATAGCTAAATTTGTTAGGAATTATCCGGAATATTTTACAAAACTAGGTGACCTAGAAAGGAGATACCCACAACGACATAAAAATAAATTAGTAATGCTAATAAACCGTCTTCGATTAAATTCAACAAGTACGTTAATAATGTCTATAAAAATTTATAATAAATTGCCTAAACAACTGACAGAGGAAAAAAAGGATAAATTATTTTTGAGCAAATTAAAACAATACCTTATAAATAAAGCATATTATAGCGTCAATGAATTTTTAAATGAAAAATTATAAACAAATATGTAGGTTCGATATATAAAATTATTTATTTACTTATTTAATTATAATATCAAATGAAATATAAGATAAATACTGAAATAATTATTTAATTTAATATTATTATTTGAGTGCGACCTCCTCTTTTCTAACCATTTGCTGTGCCCGACAGGGTCCATAAATGTTCTAAAATGTATTGTTGTGATCTTATGTACTTTATGGTTCGCAATAAAGTATTGAGTATTGAGTATTGAGTATAGAGTAGATTTCACGCAAATCCGGGGCACGTGACTAGCTTGCGGGGAGGTGAGGCTGAGGTTTAGTATATCGCGGGATTTCAATTTACGTTTTTCGGGCTTTACTGTGGCAATGAGATATTTGATTTTCCTATCAATTGCGATTTATTTATTTTTATTTATTCAAATTTTATTTATCAAATTAGTACAAAGCATGGAATTAATGCTGATGTCTAATTTGAAGTAAATCCTGCTATCAATAAATGTAATAATATTTTAATTACACTATCCTAGCCTCAGTTATAACAGTTAACTTTGATGTTAACTTTAATGGCGAACTATGCGTTGTTAGGCGCAGTTTAAAGTTCACGTCAGAGTTGAAATGCTGCAGCTTTGCATTAGCTATTTAAGCAAGTACTTTTGTTGCGCATCATTAAAAATTAAACATTTTTTTCCTATGAAGAGCTTTTGAATCGCTCATCCGCAGTCAACAGAGCCGCAGCCGAGTGAGGCGCTAGTTTAGAGCTAGACGCAGATAAATACGCGAAACATTCCAACCTTTGTCCCACGTCCCCTGTGATAGGCGACGGTTATCAAAACGAATGTTGTTGGTTGCAACATGGAAATGAGAAGTCACTTGTATAAAATATAGGAGGTATATCACAAGGTTGGTGAGGTCACAAGAATCAGTTATAACAATAATTGAGACCTAATTGAACTGTTTTTAATAAAGCTCATGCAATTATTAAGTATTTTTCTTTTGCAGGTAAATAAACTTAGGCGAGACTCAGAGGTAAGTAAAAAACAACAATACAAAAAACGTAACGAGACGATTATTTATTATGGTTATTTATCTACTACCTGAAGCGCCCGCTGCTGAAGAGTTCACAGATTCGAATCCTACTCGTGCCGCATGAGTTTGTATACCAATCTGACTCTAGTTGAACATCAACTTGTGTCTGAAATAGAGAAGGCAATGGAAAATCACTCCATTTATAGTACCAAGAAAATCATTGTGTGTGTTTTATTATACGTAACAACCACGACCATCAGACGTGAGGAATACGACTATGAAGAGAAGATCTATTACCTAAAAATCATGTTATTTATTTTTCAACGTAAACGTTAAAAAATTTAAAAACTTCATTTCTCCAATACCTCGGGCAGAAAAGGGACAAAACAGCCAGGGAATTTACATCCAAATGGCCCCTGTGTCCCCACTATATTTGCATGCTGATACGAACCGATGCTCCGGTGGTTACTTACGTAACTGTTGACACGAATTTTGCCTGAAAAGGGACATCCTGAGATATTATTTTGAACTTTAGCCGGTTTCTGTATTAGTAGCTATTAACCAGTAGGCAGAGTAAGGTACCCCTAGCGAATATTGTGTCGTGGAACTTAGAGATAACGTTCAAAGACAACCAAGTAATATTCATTCGCTTAACAAGAGTTACACACAAATATTCACACATAGATATCCATTTAATTTCCTGTCTTTCTAGATATCAATACATCAAGATTTTATATGATCACGTATATTACATAGTACGATAGTATACGTGATTAGTTAATTCTACATTAAAACATGACCCAAATCAATTTTAGAAAGGCAATTAATTAGAATAAATTCGTTAAAATAATATACAGTTTCCCTTGTGAGTTATACAAAATATACATTTTCAATCCCTTTGTTACAGGGTATTCTTGTATTCTGTTATTTATCTACTAATAGGGTACAAGTTATTTCGGTTTGCTTGTTGTGAGATACAATAGATGTGGCAGCGCAGCGCTTTGTTATTTAATACTTACATAACAGAGATAATGTAAACCACCAAATCATCATCATTATTGCACTCATAACTTATTATGTGAACGACAATAATGTCTGGCCCAAGCATGGTGCAGTATCCTTATAACATATGTAATTGATTTATGTCATTATTACGTACGTTTTGTACATTTAGCTTTTTATTTATATATATATTTTGTGTGACAATTTTCAATAATTTTATTGGAAATACAACTTTTATTTTATTTATTCATTCAAATTTTGACATTTTTAATAATGATGTAAATTCGTCCTCCTAATTTTTAATATTTGTATAAGACCTATATTTGTTAATTGACGTCCTTGGAGAAAAGGCTGCGGTGAAGTTTGTTGCGCCGCTTCTTCTTCACTTGCGCTTTGGAAGCCGGCAGTAGACTTAGTTTAAGTAATTTTTTTGACGTCAATAAGTGATGTATATCATCCTAAATTGAATAAAGAATTTTGAATTTGAATTTGAATTATTGTCAATTTCTCAGGTTCTAAGCAACGTATCGCGACGAAACCTTTACCATATGCCGCTATACAACGGTGAACCGCATCTAATTCCATCCAGTAGTACATACAGACAGACAACAGTTCTATATAAATTTGTTTTGACCCATATTTTTCTTTAATACGTCATGTGTACAGACATAGTTCACTTACAATTTTATTGAAGTGAAAACTTCTTTAGCGGCGTTGTGCACTTTTTGTGATGTAAATGTTAAATTCGCGTCGGGACACGTGACTGATCAAAAATTCGTAAGACGTCAAAATGCACAACGTTAATATTCAAGTTTTTATTTCTGCCAGCACTCGCGGAGTGCGAACCCGGTTTTTTTATGTTTATTATATATAGTTTTATTATATGCATTATATTATATGTATAAGTTTCCATATTTCGTGGTGTTCGGTCAAACCTATTCAATAATACGTCAAAGCTCGTACATCGATAAAGGCATGTGTATAGTACCATTTATCAGGCTGTCACACACGAAACCTTATTGATATGGAGCTGCAGTGCAGCGCTCTCTATATTGCTGACAATTTATGCTATACAGGTCTCTGCACGGGACGTTTATTGGATTTTGTGTTTTCGGTGCTGTTCGTATTTATATGAGAGGTTTATCGACATGTCAACATACTTTTTTTTTGAGCGTGAGTATTCCACCACCACTTCATCTTTGCTCATCATTAGGTTAGATTGAAGTCAAACGTACCTAAACCTTTAAATAAAAAAAATAATACACTAAACAATTCGTAGATTTCATATCAGATAATAGGAAATCTAAGGAATTTTATTTCGACGACCTCTGTGGCCCAATGGCCATCATACCGGACTGCTACACTGGAAGTCCCGAGTTCTATCCCCGCTCAGATCAACATGAAAAATAACAAACATACATACATACACACATCCTTACAAACTGTCACATTTATAATATCAGTTAGATAGGATATATAATTATATATAGTTTTTTTTGAAAGTTAATATCAAATCTAGAGAAAATTTCAATACTTCGATACAGGAAAAGTGACGGGGATCTTTAAAAACTTCGATAACAAAAGTGACGTCACGGCGCCAGGTGGCGGTAACAAGTTTCCACTTACAAACTTTGTGTCGCCGGTTATGGGGAAACAAAAACAAAGAAGAGGGAGAGAGACATATAATGACAGAGCTACTATGCTAAAGCTACTTTTCTTGAGAAAGTTTGAATCTTTCTCGTTACTAAATATATGATACTAAATGAAGCGGTAGTGGTCCAGTGGTTAAGACGCTCGTTTGTGTTTTTATTCGGATCCCACTCGTGCTGCATGAGTTTGTATACTAAAATTAGTCATGTGGAAAAACCTGGACACTGGTTTACTTTTGTTAGTGTGTATATGTTACTAGATGGCGATAGATAATCACAAGGCATTTCAGATGCACTTGAATATCTGATAGTATTGGCAAGAATACACTCAATAATTATTACGTATGTTCTACATAAGTTGTACGAACGGACAATTTTTGTAGAACTTGAAGGCTACCTTCTTTTTAGTGCAAAGGAGTTTTTTACGCCCGTACTCCTAAGCAACCGCTCGCAACGAATTTTAAACTTTCACGTTTTATTATTAAACTTGCGGCCCGTCCCGTCTGTTCGCTCGGGTTAAACCGTAATAAATTATGCATCTATATCTTCCTCAGGAATCGAATAATTGGTGAAAATCGTACTAAAATCCGTCCGGTAGTTTTTGAGTTTGAGAGAGTTAAAGTTATGTTTATAATATATAAAGATATAAAAAATGTACAGGTATTAAACGCGCCCGTACCTTTTTACATGTCGGACGGGTCGTGGTCACCGAGCGACTGCCTTCCTGTAAAGGTACGTGCTTGTGTAATATATATACATTATTGATAATTAACCGCTCATCCACTAGTTATCTCAGCGCTCACAGGCAGACCCTGCGAGTGGCTGGCCCTGATAATATTGTTCCGCTGAGCTGTCAGCATCCTGGTCCCTTTGAAGATGTTATTCAACTGCCGTGACAGTTCAATTTGATTTATTTAGAAAACTTTAATTAACTTTGTGAATCATAATATAAGGCAAACACATCTGTAACAAACAGCAATAATACAAGAATAAAACAATGTTTTTGCGCACGAAACCGAAAAAATAATCCAGTCTAGCAGTCAAGAAGAAATTAATTTGTTTTATTTCCTTTTTGATCCTTATTTTAAAACCTGGTTGTTTGGTATGTACATAATTGACCGGGTAGGGTGTCCCAATTATACGCTATACACTATCCTATCGCCAAACAGTTCGCCGGATTCGGTATACGTTGCGGCAAATAAAAGGTTTTGTACAAACTACGCAATGTTCGTGCATTCGCGTCGGAATCAGTCCGAGTTCGGCGATAATATCCGGCATTACGGTGCCTGGTGCGTGGAATAAATCACGTGGCACTAATCCAATGCGGGTTTGAACCCGGGACATTTCTATGGTAATTTGAGCGGAGGTAGGCTGCCAGGGAGTGATGGAAAAGAAATCAACTTTTTCATTTTCCACTTTATGTCGACCATAATTATAATATTATAGTGTTTTTTAAACTTTCGCGCTTTAAAACATAACTGCATAAAATAAGTCTCGTTGGCAACATTAAATTTCTGTTAAACATTTGTTCTAGGCATAGATAATATAAATATATAAATATAAATGTTCTATGTAATGTATTTCCTGAATATTGGACAACCGATAATATAATTATTAACTTCTATTTTTAATATTATCACAACACCCTGACATAGTATATACGTGCATGTTGTACTGTATCGTGATGTATTATGTGTATATGTAAAGCGAATTAAATAAAAAATTATTCGTGTTAAGTCCCGTTAATATACGTACATATTAATATAGAAATGAAATTTAGGTTTGCGTTAGATGCACTACACAAGTATATCTACAAATTGCAACGAGGCTCAAATAAAAAGGGCCCAGGGGTTGTCAACAGTTTATTCATAACTCCAACCGGCCAGGCGTTGCAAGTGGACAAATTACTGGCGCTTGTTACAATAGCCTTTTGTAGTGGTCTACTGGATGCATTCACTGCATTTTTTCATGCCATCATTATTTTGTTAAAGCAAATATTAGTATATAACAAAATATACTCAATAAAGAACCGCTTAGGATCTCAAACTAAGTGACAAAACATATATTATTCCTTTGGTGGTCTTGTAGAAAACCTCAGCGCTTTATTAATAAAAAAAAATATTTCTGCTTAGCCTATAACAATTGTTTGTTTACTCTCTCTTCTTATCAGTATTTGACATTGAAAGAACGAGACAAAAAAAAACAATTATTATTAAGGAAAAATACGGGTCATCACTTATGATTCGCCGGAAAATCAACTCGCACCAGTCTAAAGTTCTGTGAGGCAACTAGTGTAGTTGCCTCACAGTTGTTCTGTGAGGCAACTAGTGTAGTTGCCTCAATTATAAACTTAAATATTATGTTGTATGAAATATTACCTAGCAATTTTCCTAAAAAAAGAAGAAGACCCAGCAATGTCGAACAGAAACACAATTTCCGCGAAAATACTTCAGAAAATTGCAACGCGTCGCAGTCAAACGACACCAGCGGTCGGCAACTGTTTATTTTTATTCACAATTTAAACACACTCCCGAAGTCGACAAATTGCGATGGCTGAAGTTGGCTTTTTACGTGTCGTTTGAGGTGTGATGTACTCGCTGCAATCACTATCACTACATAATTTAAAACGAAGTCGCCCTCTGAATCTGTTTTTAAAGGCAACGGATTCCGATGCAGTTTTTAATGTTATTTCGATAATTTATTCTCGAAGGTTTATACGTAGGTACATAAATGTCCCCATGTGAAGCCGTTAAATACTAGCTTTTTCCCACGGCTTCGCCCGCGTGAATTTCATTTCTTAGAAGTAGGTAACGAAGTAAAATCTCAGTGATTATTTATTAAGTAGGTACGTATCGTATCTGCTTGCTGACAATTCTGCGCATAAGTAATACGCGTATACTTATCAAATCATTGTACAGCAATCAATACAGATACATAAATGTGTTTTTATATACTAGCAAGCAGACAAACAGGCATGCGGCCCATCTGATGGTATAATCGGTCACCGCAGCCTATCGACGACGCCTGTAATGTGAGGGCTAAGGGCATCAGGTCAGAAATAGATGAGAGTGAGAAAAAATATATGTATGACTTATCCTTATTTAATTTTTTGTTTATTAAATAATTTGAAGTAATAAGTATTTCCCAAAATTTTTATATGCAAAAACTTTTCCGAGCTCATCAAGAAACGCGTAAAAATATGCGTGTTTTAACTCGAAATTCCGATGAAATAAAATATGAGAACATTTGAATACCTCATTTAACAAAGTTGGGGAAATCTCATTAATTTGATGGGAAAAAATCGTGAATTTTTCACTCGTGTCAGGGTTTGCCCCTTCGGGCAAAGAGTATATTATAATTCTAATGTGCAGAAGGCACGTTATTGTTATTGGGTATTAGGTACTGGATATTAGGAAACTGGAACAAAAGTCAAACGAAATTGAAACATATTCTTTTGACAAAAGTTTTTAAAAAATTACATATTTTTACACAGCGTCTACCTAGTTACCTATATCAACAAGACAAATCCAGAACAAATCCATCAACAACACGTATTGAAGGTCGGAATCGAATAGAAACTGTTAAATAGAAAATCGACTTTAGCATCGATTTGTCGCATCACAATTTTTGTAGTATAACACTACATGTATTAAGTTCTTCGTTGTCTTGTATAATATTATGTTCCTTTATTTTTCACAAGATATTTATTTTTTTTATTTCATAAAGTATATCAGAAATGACCCCATGTGGGGTATATACCTTTATGCCTCCATTTCAGAACGACGTCGGTCCGGTGGAGAGGGGATTACGTAATGCACATAATACACGTACTTTTGCGCGAAACAAACTTTTCGGGCGTCGAACTTTGTATATTGCTGTTTTTGTGCTGTGAAATGTTTTCGCTTCGGTAACAGTTGGACAAACAGATGGATTCTCGCCCTATATTATCCCAAAAATCCGGCGAATATATGTCTAATCTTAACTTCTTGAGCCGGATTCTTCGGGAAGAAATTGGGAATCGCTCTTTGGGTTATATTTTTGGCTTTGAGGCCAACAAGCCCTTAAAATTAACTTTACAATTTTAAAGCTTCGACTGGCCGCCTACCTAAAATCAACTCCTGAAAATCCTGAAAAACCTATTTGGGAACGTTATTGTAGCTTATCAACTGCCAAGGATTTATGTCCTTTAGTTTCCTCGAACGACATCCACGGGATTGGATGTATATGGATTGGTCCTATTCTAGGGCGGGACCACACGCCACAACAAGTGATCGGGAATATATACTGTATTCTGGGCCCTATTTATGTTAGACATGCGGAGAGCAGCTTTGTCCCCCAATTTTTTATAAAAAATAATTTGACATTACAGTAAAATATGTTGACTGAACAATTCGGCTACAGTATACAATTTAGTTGCTTACTTTTGTCCGCGAATTTTTCGAGAGATTTATGACAAACATTTTTATGATGTCTCGCCAAATGGCTCTGTAAAGTACGTGTCTTACGTCACTATTGCTGCATATACTCTATATTGAAGGTAGACTAAAGATTGAATTTTATTTCAAAAATTGCCAAAGGTAACCTAAATAAAATAGATAATTTTGTGGCTGTAGATTGGTAATTGGAAGCGGTGGTGGTGTAATGGTTAAGACGCCCACCTGTGGATCGAAAGGTCCTAGGTTCGAATCCTACTCGTGACACATAAGTTTGTATATCAATCAGACTCGTGTATAGTTGTTTTCATCGACCACCACTTGCTTCCGGTGAAGGAAAACATCGTGAGGAAACCTGCACACGGGTTGATTATTAACTTGTGTGTGAAATGGAGAAGGCAATGTCAAACCACTCCATTACTAATGCCAAGAAAGTTGTTGTGTGTGTATAATTCCACGTAATGACCACGATCTCTCCTCAGCCATGAGAAATACGACTATGAAGAAGAAGATTGGTAATAAATTATTTGCTAATGAGCTTGATTAGAGTAAGCCCTGACAGTTCCGATTGTCCCAGGATTCGGGGCAAAAAGCGTTAATCCTTGGACTGACACGATTTCCCTTGGCGCCAGTTTAACTTTATTTTATAATTTCATCTTAAATGGCGCTGCGAATTTTGATACTTTTAACCTTGTCTCTATGCATGTAGGATGTATTTTTTAAGGAGCAAAAATTAAATTAATTTATTTTAAACAATTTAATTAGGAGCCATGTACCTATTTGAAATAATCTTACAAAGTTTTATTTGATAGACCATACGAGCGAAATCAGCGATTATCTGACGAAATTAAGTTCTATCAGTCGCTAAGAGGTCACAGATACTGAATGTTGCTGACCCAATTCATAATGCAATTTTACTCTGATTCTCTTTACGTAGGCATCTAGATTTCTCACTAGTTTGCTTTGTTCCAAATCGATAAGAGCTCTGTCAGTTTCGTTGTCTCACAAAAGGTTTTGCACGATGGGCATCCTACACGAGGCCTACGATATTATATAATACTAGATGTTATCCGGGGCTTCGCTCCCGTCGGAATTTTGGGATAAAATATAGCCTATAGCAATCTTGGATAATGTACCTTTCTAACGGTGAAAGAATTTTTGATATCGGTTTGGTAGTTTCGGAGATTACCCGACTCAAACATACAAACTCCCAAACGCTTGACCTAATTTATAATAATTATAATAAATTCTACGAGATTACTATTTGGTCGAATTATAAAATAGCCGTTCCAAGTAAACAAAAAGAAGAGGCCTCATTTTTGAACTCCATTTCTATTCTCCTTTGTAGCGGATCGTATTTGAAAACAAATTCTCATTATCTCCGATATCAATGGATTGGAATTACAAATTTTGGAACCCAGCGTTAAAGGTATTTATTGAAATTATGCTGGACGGACTTGCCGCGTTCCGGTTTATGAAAAATGGGGTGGAATAATGACTATTTGAATCTATAAAGAGACTCACGACTTCGTCAGCGTAGAATAGTCAATTATGTCGTCTTTTCAACATGATTTTATACAAACTTTCAATAGTAAATTTGATTTTTATAGACAGTTTTCACATCACAAAATTTAAATTACATACCTAGTATGTCTCAAATAGGTATATAATATACAAGCATGTCACGTAAAACTCTGTTTCCTCATATCCCAGTTAATATTAACATTTTAAACGTTCAAATGCAAACAAGAAATGTTTTCTGATCATTCCTGCGGCAAAATATGCTCATCATTTCCAGTGAGCGATCATCAAAATCTCATTAGACGCGGACGAAAATATTTTATAACGCAGGTGCTAACTGTATATACTTTTTTGAGATGTATTTTTGCTTTTATATAGATTTTCTGTCTCTCATCTGAGCGATTTCTCGGTTCCTTTCTCAGCCGGTGAGCGTCGGAGCCCAGGATTTATAAGTTTTTCTGTATTTAAATCGTTTAAAATTTATACCTACAATCAAAAATATCCTTTGCTCCATTGTTATAACTGTTTGACGTTAACATTTTGATGTTACAATAGTTACAACTTAATGCAAAGCATTGTCCGTTTACCTTGCATGGGGAAGGTGATAGACTCACAATTTTACCTGCGTTTATCTTCTTTTTAACCTATGCTGTCCCAATGTTGGGCAAAGGTCTCCCCCATTTGCTTCCATTTGCCTAACCAAGTATCTAACCAAGCATTCTCTAGTGAGACCAACAAAACAGAATTGCTTATTGAAACGTAAGCAATTTACCCATAACCCCTTGAAACTGGTCGTTACACCCGTCGGGGCTGTGTTGGGCAATTAGTTTGCAATCGACAACCTTCAGCGCACTAATCCGGCCAATTGGTCGGCTTACAACCCGATAGCCACGCGAGCTGCATAGGGTAATTTATACATATGCCTGTTCATACTGTCGGAACGCTTGTGTCGCTTTTATTTCGCGTATATGTCTCATCGTGTCGCGGATAGCTTCAACGCAAGAAAACTAATGAATGTATTTTTACAGGCTTTTTTTTCTTCACCGACCTGATTTTGTCTGTTATCAAATATTGCAAGTTAAATTTCACCTACTTCCGCCTGTTTTATAGAGTTGATATTTTCCACGTTGCTTTAGTTTTCATGACAATTAATTATGATGGTAAGCATGACCTTATGGATCCAGGCTGTAAGCTCCCAATGAAGGAAATCCTCAACGATTCTCTGCACGTGTATGATATTTTTGTTACGCATTGAATGCTACAGGCTTTGACGACATTAACAGCTAGCGGCATTACATTTTTATTAATACTTGTTTTAAATTTAAAATCTGGCACTTCTACTGCGAATACAATTTCCACAAATTTTATTACACTCCAAATTTAGTAAACCGAAATGCAGCCATCTTAAATTGCCAGAGATAAGTGTCACAGTTTAAAGTAGGTTACGCTGGGAGTTAATTTAAATGGCAGTAGACCAAGTTTGTGGCACTGATTTAGCTGCACTGTGGTTGCTGCAGATTGAAATACATTCTGACTCGTTGGGTGTAATTTATGTAAGAGGTCTCTAGGGTCTTAAACCGATTTCACTGACTCCAATGCAACCGACACGGATAGAAGAAATTTCAATGAACACCTTCTATGTAGTCTGCTATTTGTTTGCTTGTTTCATAATCTTTATAGCACACTGGGCAAACGAGCATGTGGGTCGTCTGATGGTAAGAAAACACCGCAGTCCATATTAACTTTCCAAGTATGTTCACCAAAACTATACTAGTAACTTGTATCTATCTATCGATTGCTCCGTTTTGTGGTGAAAGATTAACAAACAAGCATGCAATAATTTGCTGTAATATTATTTTTTAACCTACTGAGCAAACAAAAAGGCATGCGGCCCATCTGATGGAAAATGGTCACCGCAGCCTATGGACCTAAAAATGGACCTGAAAATATTTTTAAAGAACTTTATATTATATTCTCTAAGCAACCGAAGGTCCAGGTTCAAAACTTGCCCGAGCCTTATGAATTTGTATGCCAATCTGACTGATGTATAGTAGTTTTCTTAGACCAACACTTGCTTCCGGTGAAGGGAAACATTGTGAGGAAACCTGCACATATCTGAGTTTGTCATATCTGAGGCAAGTAGTCGCATATACACTAGTGTATATGCGACTACTTGCCTCTAGGTGTTGACAAGTAACACGCCTACCAAGTCATAGTCGTGACCTAAAATCTCACAACAGTGTTAATAATAACTCACTCGAAAAAATGAAGAAGCAAAACCATGACATTCATTCCACAAGCTCAAAGTACGATGTTCATAAACTGATATTAAATTTAACATAGTATTTTTGATTAAAAGGCAGCTATTTACTTTCTGAATGGATATTGCGAACATTCGAGAGCTGCGGTTAGAATTTAATGCAGTGCATTAATGCACCGTTGCTTTTCTGTTTGACGAGCTTTCAGCATTACTGCATCGTGTCGATAGCTTGCCATATGAGGGATATTAACATACAGCTACTTAAATATTAGTTTATCTATTGGTTATATGTTACAGCCGTACCGTATATTACCTAATTTATAAGACTTTCATCGCTGTCATATTCAGACAGTTCAAACTAATGCATTTGGGCGGCTTAGAAGTTGTCATTGAAGGATGTTGTCGTTTTTTTAATAACAGCTTCCTAAAAATCCAGGATGGATATGAGTACCATTTTTTGGTTCAACATGACCAAGTATAAAATGAAAAGCACGGTTTATTACATTAATCTAATTGAAACATAAACCGTAATATTCTGGTTAACTCTCTGTTTGTGAACGCTTTATGCATTGAGTGAATTAATGCTACAATAGAATCCAAACCGCTGGAATATTGATATTAGTTGATCGCAATTATTGATTTAGTTTCTGTGCTGAACTGCATTTCAACCACAATTCCGGATTAGTTTCATGGTAACTGATGCGTAAATATAATAAATATTTATTAAAATCCGATGAGCTGGTGGTCTAGTCGGTTAATGGTCTAGTTGTTATGACGTCTGTAGTAGAAAAGTCTTCAATCGAATCCTACTCGTGCCACATTAGTTTGATTTAATTCCAATTCGACACATACGAGTATATTAATTTCATAGACCACCACTTGCTGCCAGTGAAGGAATTCATCGTGAGGAAACCTGCACACTAGTGGACTGTTAAGTTTACTGGTGTGTACGCCTCGACTGCCACTTGATGGCAGTAGTTGTAAAAATCATATGATGACCTAGTTATAAATCCTCCTTCTTCAGTCGTATTCCTCATGGCAAAGGGTCGAGATCATTAAGTGCAATGAAGCACACTTAACGACTTTCTTGGCAATATTAATGGAGTGGTTCGGCATCACCTTCCTTATTCACACACTATATGATAAATTATCGAGTAAAGTGAAGGTTTCCACACGATGTTTTCTTTCCTTGGGTGGAGGTGGTAGTCTATGAAAACTATCATACATGAGTCAGATTGGTATACAAACTCACGTGGCATGAGTAGGACTCAAACCCTGGTTCCATTTGGTTCACAGGCGGGCGGGGTCTTAACCATTACACCACCACCGCTTCAAGTTAGCTACCTATATAGATAAATTGAATCATTAATTTTGTATATTAATTTCACTGCAACAACAATCCATCATCGACATTCCGTATCGGTGCGGTTTCGGAATGTGCATTTTGACCGCATAGAGAATGGATCCGTTGTTTAAAATTTAAATACAGATATCAATAATGTAATTAATTTTTGGCAATATGTGTTCATTAATTCATATCATTATGTACTTTTTGTATTCATTTCCTATTTGTATCCTGTTTGTATTCTTGGATGTTTATCTATATATGTATTTGTTATAACAAAAAAATAGGGGAAACGGTATAGTTATTGGCCAGGTAAGTCACCTCAAGATTGAAAATTTTAATACAAATTAAATTAATAGTTGTGAGTAAATAAAAAATTATGTTGTGTCATTTTAAATTAATGTATTTATTTAAAAATACACCTCAAAGTCACTTTTATTAAACATTTTAGAAATAAAATTAACGTAAAGTCATAAAATCACAGTAATTAGCCATATTATTGCAGTTATTGGTCTTGAGACAATATAGTTAATGGCCACATTAAAAAATTAAACATAAATACTTTTCCACAAAAACTTAACCTTTTTAAGAACTAAAACATATCTTCATGATGAATTTACATCCTCAGACGGATTTTCATCCTCAGATTCATCGTTTAACAAAAAACAGTTATGCAATTATGGCATAAAAAGCTTAATAGGAATACAATTGTCGGGGTTTTATCGTGGGTTGGATAGTAAATAGGCACTAGGCAGTAGGTAGCAAAGTAAGTTTATTGTAAAACTTAAGGTAAGACCCTTATTTGGTCTGTTTTTATTATTTTATTTAATGTTTATAAATTTATCACGGCCACCCTCTTGCCTCGCTAGCTTTATCGTAATGTTTACTCGTCAAAGTGTTCGAGCGGATTTAAAATTTTAAAATTTATGACAGTAGATCCAAATGTGCCAGCGCAGGCGAAATACATCGAAAGAGATTCCAAACAAAGCGTAGCTGCGTTACACAATGACGATGATAGCTCATTTTACACGAACTACATACCAAGGACTTATTCTTAGCAGAACATATTTGGTAAAACATAATTGGTTTCTGTCTTATCATTAGTTTCTTCAGGACTTTTAGAATCAGTCTTGTATCACGAGTATCATTAGATTACTCACTGGGAAGTCCTAGCCTTATATTGTAACCAAGATTACTGGAATAAATGACTATTTTATTTTTTTATTTTTTAGTCTTAATGTTAATATTTTCTATTCCATTTATATTCCAATATGTTATGTTATAGAATATTCGTTTAGTTAGTATCCTATAACACAAGTCTCGAACTTACTTTGGAGCTAGCTTAATCTGTGTGATTTGTCATAATATATATTGTTCAGGATTGATGTTACACTGGCAACCAACAAAAAAAAGTTTATTTTTGCATTCCTTAATTTAAAATATTTTTTCACAATGACATATACAAATATTCCCGCCGATTGATTTTAATATGAAAATTGATAAATTTGTTATTTTTGTTGTAAAATCCAAAAAGACAATATAATTTCATTGAATGACTGCTACATAAAATCTAAATCTTTGGTCAGCAATAAAACGAAGTATTTTTTGCTGACCAAAGATTTTGGCCATAAATTTATTTAATATTTTATTTCCCAGTAAAAAGTACAACAACAATAATACAATCTCACACCTATAACACACATAAATAAATTCTGAGTTTTGTTCTTATGTTATAAAAACTTTACATCTGCCTGCAATCTGCACTAAGTTATGTTTTACATCGAGGAATAATGAACATATAACAAGATAAGATTCACAATGTATGAATTGCAATCGACACTTGTTGCCCTCAGCTTCGCTCGTGGTAACCTATGTTTGACCTTGGATCATTAACTATATTTATTACATACTAGCTGATGCCCGCGACTTCGTTCAGTAACCGAAAAGGCGTAAAGGCGTGTTCACTTCGCGCCAGTCGAACTCGGAATGTGAGCTCGAACGATGCGTCGCCCCCGATGTTCCGTTAGCACGTAATGTTTGCGACACTAGCGCCATCCGCTGCCGGTGCGGCAAAGTCACGTACTGTGTCTCGATATGGTCAATTGAGCCTCTTTTAATATTCGCGCCGACATATATTTGTTTACCATAAACTAATATAGCGAGATTTCCAATATGTCCCACATCATTCAATATTTAGAGAAAATCTGTTCGGATAGGATCGCGGGTGAGCGGAAATATGATGATTCTTGTTTCCTTACAGGAGATACCAATGGAAGGTTTTGCTTCATATTATATGAGATTTTTTCATTCCTTTTTCTCAGTGTGTATATTAACATTAAATAGGCGTTTTGGATCTCATCTTTGCAATTGCATCTGGCTAAATTGAGGTCCAACGAAAATATTATAAATGTGAAAGTAGGTTTGTTTGTTTGTTACCTCTTCTGCGCGAAGTATCTGCTGGACCGAACCAATAGAATATAACTTGGAATAACACATACAACATTTTAGTGAACATATAACCTTTTATCACGAAATTCCCACGTGAGCGAAGCCCCGCGCCGAAGATAGTTATTAATAAAAATATATATTCTAAATATTAAATAGGGTAGTCGTGTGGTGTCTTTCCTTCCACAGCTCGTGTTACACCTTCATTCATCTTCAAGGTTTTCTTATCTTCACTAATGCTCTTCCATCTTTTCTTTGGTCTTCTTCTCCATCCATCCATATTCATCACTTTTGTGCATCTTTTATTCTCATTCTCTTATCACAAACCCAAACCATGATCCATGATTTTCTAGATGCCAAAATACTTTGAATTTTAACGTTTTTAAAAACACAAATATATATATATATAACTAGATTTAGAATAGGGATTCTAAACTAGATAGGGATCTAGTCTGATATTTATATGTGGTTTACATTCTCCAATTTCAGGAATCCTTTGTGATACTATTTTGGCTGTAAATGGTACTGGGAGCTGGGCTCCTGTCTGTAGTCTTTGACGGCGCACTCTAGAATTTGAGAGGCGAATTTCAGGCAACTAGGAAATTGAAGCGAATTACTAGTGCAGTGAATTCTCGCTTTTACACAATAACACAAATGAAGAAGTGTGTAAAAAACTTCTTAAACTTCGGTTTAAAGAGGTTATAGATATTTTTATTTGAGATTATAGATATATTTATCTGTTTTTGAGTTGAAATTGCAAATAAATCAATCTTATTTTTACAAATTTTGAAAAATTATGTAGGTATTTTTTATTGGCAGAATGCATGTTTCCTGTTGCATTCAGGGCGGTGGCTCTATATACTTCAATAATATACTTACCTATTCTACGCTTGTTACTGCGGAACCCTTCATCCACGTCCAACTTGACCACTTTTGTTTTAATTTTGCGCCGTTTTAATAACCCCGACTACGGGTTAATTTAGGGTGTGCATGATTAATGGTGTCTTTTTAGGACTTTAATATATTTTTTTATGTTCCGGGAAAATCGAAAGTGATCAATATATAGTTCAACTACATTTAAACTTTCACGTTCCATCATCCTTACATATTATAATATAAAATCCTCTGCCGCGTCTCTCTATCAGTTCGCGATAAACTCAAAAACTACTGCATAGGTTTTCATGCGGTTTTCGACAATAGATAGCGTGATTTCTGAGAAAGATTTAGCTGTATAATTTGTTGTTTCTACGGGATCGAAGCCGGGACGTAATAGATACACTAAATCCATACTATATTCATGTATTTTAAGACTGGTGTTTAAATATAGGCTCCTTTTTTTGTAATTAACTCCTAAATGACTATATGGGGTGAAAATTTTTATGATAATCGTATCTGTTCTGCTTTCACAGAGAAATTCACGCGAGCGACGCCGCAGGCAAATGCTAGTAAATTATATAATACCCACACCACTCGTAGAAACATTTTAATTTTTTAGTTATTATTTTAAGAACTTAATGAAATTAGTTCTAGTTTAGGAGTGAATACTCTTATAGATATTGTTTTTGGTAATCATACATTGTTAACGTTTACAAGGGTCGTGTCATGAACTAACATTTTCTATTCAAATCTCTAAAAGCAAATCCGATTCCTCATGGGATGGGATCTCCGCTACGTTGTGTATCTGTCGTGAATGATTTGTTTTGAAAGAGGGAAAGATATCAAGGTGGATTACAATAGAAAAGGATCGCTTTATGCCTAAAAATAAATTTCAGAGCTCGTCCGGTGCTGTGAGAGAAAATAAAGCTTAAAATGTAGATGATTGGAGTGTGATTTTACAACCGGCCGCGTGCCTGATGTCGATCCTCATTGGGAAGCTTTATTATAGATAGATTATTATCTGACCGCTGACAAGGTTGTGTATCCCTTGAACGACTTATACGACATCTATGGAAGGATATGGACTGGTCCTATTCCAGGGCGGAACCACATGCCACAGAAAAGCAAAAGCACGATCTATATGAAAAGATTTCTTTTCAAATAATTAGCACCCTTGTACTAATTTTATCATTTAATTTCTGTAAGTTCTTTGTTTGCATAAATCACTACATATAGTGTAAAACATATCTCTCCGCAAAAATTCACCTCGTTTCGTTCGCAATCACCTGAATTACCTTCCATTTTGTCTAATGGCTCGTTGTAGGAGACCATTCTGTAATTGTTAACGGGGTCACGATTATACGATATTCTGTTAATCTTTGCCAGTGACGTTATGAGACGCTCAAATCAACCCGTCTCCTCATTAAGACAAAGTGGTGCAACGCAACGCAACGCGGGTATATATAATATAGGTTTTCGCTCTGGTTAAACCCTTATTAATTACACACCTAAACCTTCCACAGGAATCACTCTATCTATTACAAAACCCGCATCAAAATCCGTTGCGTAGTTTTAAAGATCTACACTTAGATCTTAGTAGGGACTTAGTAGGGACAGACAGACAGCGGGAAGCGACTTTGTTTTGATACGGCTATGTCGTCCCGTCCCCAACTAATACATATTATAAATGCGTTTGTTTGTTATCTCTTCAAACTTTTATCTACTCTAACAATCTACTTGAAATTTCATAGACATACTTTTCATTCCAAGAAAAAGCAAACTCACGCTGGCGAAGCCGCAGGCAATATAGCGTCAATTTCCCTCTCAACGGGTGCCCCTTACGACGAAGAGGTTGTAATTAGTTAAGTACAAAATCACCGCTTTTAAGAATTATTAATTGTTTTGCGGCTTCCTTTGTTCACGTCGACAAAAACGTTGTTTTTGTTGAGGACTTGTTTTTATGTCTTTTGTGGTTGTAATTAGAGATTACAAATTTAAGTGATTATGGGTTTGTGATGTTAATTAAATGTTACTTTTGAAAACATTCTCACTTTTCAAGTAAATTCTTGCAAGAAAAAAGAGTGAAATAAAAATATTGTTACTATCATTAGTTAACAAATAAAATCTAGCGAATGTACAAATATTTATTTGCATAAAATGTAGATACCGACATAAAAGCTATTACATTCAATATATATATACGATAAAAACGTGAATTATGGATTTTCAAAGAAAGTATGCATTCTTATGCATATTTTCTTTGACGAAATCCATTCAATCAGACGGAAGTCTTAAGTGAAATGGCAAATGACAGAGCTAAATGGAAGGAGTTAACATACTGTGTCGTACGACACCACATGACTGAGAATAAGGTCAAGAAGAAGATTCTATATATATGTTACTCTTTGGACACACTTTTTCAAGGCAACATTAAAATCTTGGTTGGCCGTGTAAATAGGCCTTCCAAGCGGGGAGGATAACTTCAGGTTCATAAGTTCAGACCAAATAAATTATGGTCATTTTATATTTCTGCATATGAAAACTTCCGCAAGTCAAAACCGCACTACTTCCAAAACAATATAAAGAAGGCACTTACCAACTATCACAACCAGCAACCAGCAGCTCCTGATGTCCAGGTATCCGCGTGCTATCAGGGGGCTTAGACTGGTTCGTTTCCTTGTGGGAAGTTATTTTCACTTGAACACGAGTCACAAACCAAACCACTGCACTTATTAACAGTAATAACTTAGGAGAATCTATGACGGTTTTCTCACAGAGGCAAAACGAGCAACTCCAAAAATCAACTGCGTATTATCAGAACATGACGGAGAACCCCCAAACAAAACACTGGTGACATTTGCCCCTTAAAGTCTATGGGAACTACTAGCCACCAAGAAGATCAAGGAGGTTCAGTACCTCCGTTTATAATGCCCGAAAGAAAGCGCTAGTTCAATCTTACGGGAAGTTTTCATATTATATAAATTTCTTATGTATAAAGAACTAAAGATGAAACCCATTGGTCCAACCAAATCTTTTTAAAATTTTTCTTTAGTGCAATAAAGAGTATTGAAAAATAAAATAATTATCTTCAAAGCTAGAATGTACGAGTAGCATTTTGAAACGAACACTGCTGAAAATTAATGCAAAAAATAAACTTATTTAGTAATGGTTTGTCCCTATATATCGTAGGTACGAGAACAGGTACATGTTTTATATTTTTACATATGAAGTTATAAACAGTTCGTGATCGAGTATATCTTTAATTACATGCTCTTGCGGTATCTATTTGAATTTTTGTCTGCCCCAAAACCGCAGTTATTTTGTTTAATTTAGAGAAATAAGCTAGATTGCATTGTGCTGTTCAGCTATGGAATTAAATTGAAAACAAAATGTTGATTCGCTAAATTCTGAAACCACACGCGACTAATTATTTGACTTCGGAATGATGTCTACTGTTTCCGAGATACAGTAAATTAAATTGCCCTTCTTTTATGAAAAAAATATACATTTATTTATATAAATTACATAGCATATAAAACTTACATATGAGAAAGTAAGCACAAAGACTAGCAACATGTGCTCAGTCTGAAAATATTAATATTACAACGTGTTTTCGTCTTCTCTGCTTCAGGTATCGACATTTCTACGACTTGGCCTTTTTTTTTTTTTGTTTACCCAGGGGAATGCTTGTTACGCACTGAGTGTGGGACTCCTGGGCCGCTAGTCGGCCCAGCCTACCCACTAAACCCCTGGGGCGTTTCCACGCTGTCGTTATGGGGGACGTCACGGGGTTCTACGACTTGGCCTAACGCAACCTGTGAAAAGGTACTTTAGCTTATCATTAGGAAACGGGTCTTTGTCGACATGAATACGACGAGCGACCCCAGTGCTCCGTTGCGTCGACGCAGCGCGTTGCCGTTCCGTTGTTTTACATAGCTTCCACATTTACGTACGTCGACATATCATACAAAGTTGTGTTGATCCGTTGGAGCGGGCCGCAGCGCAACGGAGCAATGGGATATGCAAAAAATGCCGCAAAGCATACCATTTGGCACATTTACGATATTACAATAATCTTTTCATTGGTACTTTTATAAAATATTCCTATTGCTGTAAAGACCCTCTACAACATATTTTTCATGGGAATTTACATCAGAAACTTATCATGCAGGGCATCAAATTAAATCGTTTTATTTGCTTCCAAAAACATACGTACATCCAAGATATAGGTAGTTATTTTTTAAAACATACCAATTCTTGGCCCTTCTTGCAGCTAGTTTTTTTTTGTAAAATATACGCCTCACGGCTATTATAGTATGCTCATACACTTTATATTACTTTAAACGCGTGTAGACAAGAGATAAAAGACATTAAGGAACACCACGATGATTTACCGACCTTGGGGCCCAGTGTAATGACGGGGAGATCGGCAATGATTTGCGAGTGAGCAAGTGTTTTTATATAACCAAGTTGAATTCAATGATATTGTTTAGTGACGGTTTTGAAATGTTATTGAACGAGTATTGGAGATTGTAGTCAGGTTCGCAAATTAAAATATAACTATGTTACACACAATTTATAGGAATAGAAAGAAAGAAAGAAAGAGAGAGAGGGAGTATTTATTTGCCAAATACATGAGTAAATATACAAATTGATGTTATAATGAATTAAACCAACATGTTTTACCGAATATAGGTATGCAAATATAAATGAATAAAGAAGAGCATGCTAGCCACTACAAGTAACAAAAAAAAAACATAAAAAAATATAAAATTAAAAAAAATATATAATTAAAATCTGACCTAATTGCATGCAACATGTGTGTCTCAGTCACACAAATTGGCATCGGTTCAGCACGATGTTGCTCAGACAAAGAAAAGTTGGAAATGCCAAATTGTCAGTGACACGAGAAACGATGCCGCTAGTATTATGGACACGTTTGACCCGGATACTATAAAGAATGGACTTTTAGGTTTGGTCGCGTCAGTCACGTGAACGTAAACCAAAATATCGCAAAGTACGAAATTTTATCTAAACGACAACGGCGCGCATTTTAAAGTTCACGCAAAATTTGACTGGTGCAAACCATTCTTAGAATGATATTTTTGAAACGCAGAAAGGGCCCAGAGACTTAACTGCGGAAAATAGTCCTTGAGGGAAGAAAGAAGTAAGTATGATAATTTAGTTCAATATTGACGATGCGTGTGGCGGATTTATTGTATTCCTTTTAGGTAATAAAATTAATTATTTAACATTAGACTTGTAGTAAAATGAGCACCTTCGTAAAGTACCCGGAATGTAATAATATTTAGGAGTCGTAAAGAAGAATCATCAGGACGTCGTTAACTTGGGAAAGGGATAATTAGAGGTTCAAGAAAGAGACGACGAAGTTGTTTGCATTGCAAAGGCGAAAGTTCAACGTGTTCCCACGGATAGGCGGCGGGCACGCCTTGGTATGAGACTTGATTTTAATTTCTCTTTAGTGTTTCATACTTTTAAAAGTTACGAATTGAAAATAAAACCAGACAAGTGCGCGTTGAATTCGCGCACAAAGGGTTCCGTACCATTGAAGTCCCTTGGATTGGGATTTTTAGTATTTTTTGTTATAGCGGAAACAGAAATACATCTCGTAATGTTTAACAGCACAGTGTTCGTAATAGGTTCCCATTTTACAGTTATATTTTCCAATCTCATAAGAATCAAAACCATAGAGACTTAGATTCATGAAATTTAGCAGGACGCGATATCTGACAGCGTACATATAACTGAAATCCCTAAATATATATGTTAAGATGGAAAACCGAGTCCAACTGGCACAGCTAACACAAAAAAAAAAACCTACCAAGTTAATACACGTAATAAATTCTGAAAATAAATACACAATACATTAAACAACATTAATAAATTATGTTTGCGCCGTTTTTACAACACCGCAGCGACACCTCCTCACAACGCGGTGCGGCTCTGACCAGTTTATTTCTTCAGTTATGAGAATAAGTGTTGTAAATAAAGATTTCTATGCTTGTAGTAATAAAAATTACGCATTTTTTAATTTTTTAAATCTTAACTTGTTACGTAACTTTAAAGAAATTTCTTTCTCATTTATTCGGAAAACACATAAAATCCACATAACACTAAAGAATAACAATACAAATAATAGTTGAGCATCATCTAATATTCTTCGCTTTACGATCTATTTTTTTTAACCTATTCTATCCCACTGCTGGGCAAGGGTCTCTCCCAACTTCCGGAAGGAGCCGTTTTACTATCTACTCTTATTCTATATTTTAAAAAAAACATATCTTCATCCGTTAAACTGAATAGGTATGTTTAACGTTAAACTGAATATACATGTTCTACATTGTATAAACTGTAGTCTCCGCTGGATGTATAGGCACAATCCCAGCTATTTAAATATATGCAAATGTAAGATTTAGCTTCAGAGTATGTAAATGTGTGACGCTCCTGGGCGGGTTCTTACAATAGAGAATTAAACACTCAAGCATGGGTTGCACCGTCAACTTAGACATTAACTTTAACTTACGCAGAAAAACGCATAGTACGCCATTTTGTCTATACGTTAGCAGCGCGCCGGTTTTAGTCAGCATCAGTGTTGACGTCTTAAGCCCTTTACACCGATGCGTGTGCAGCACATATAGAATTTCGCTCCCGTGGGAATTTCGGGATAAAACGTGCCATGTGTAAAATTCTATGATCCTTGTGGTATTGTAAGAAAAATTTATTTTTTCAATACAATGAATTTCATTTGAAGATAAACCTAGTGGTTTGTGAATAACTAAAATTTCTAAGAAGGTAAATGAACTAATCATGTTAGAGTAAGCGATGCGAACTTTTATTCATAAAATAAAAGTAATTTCTATCTCAGTTTTTAGGATATTTTTGACAGCAATTCTAACCTATTTAATTTTATTTCATATCACAATGTCACAATCAGTTATTAGTAGTTATCAGTTGTGATGTAATTTTTTTTGTTTTGTAGTAACTTGATAGTGGAAACTTGCATTAAAATAACAAATCCCCGTGGTTTTATCATAATTGTATATATTATTTCTTTGCAATAGTATTTTCAAATGGTGATTAATAAAAAATCTATTAATAAATTTGAATGTCGGTCCTAACACACACGGATTAGGAATTTGGTGAGTATTAACGACCGCAAACAGCCGCGAACAAGGGCTTAACGTGCAGTAGCACACACAGATTACACTTTGGACACCCATCCAATGACCGACCACTTCGAGAGTGATTTGACTGCCTATGTTACAGAATAACCGGGGAAACATCTGCGCCATTGGTTAGATATTGTTTGTTTAAACTGTAAACACCTCTTTGATTGATTTTCTCAAATATCTTCTTCGTCCAACCCTTCTCCTAGTTGAAGTCGGGTCTTCTCATACATTTGCGTTAGGTACATTAAATTTTCTCAAATAAAATATATGTATATATTTATATGTTCGTAATAACAGATCATTCATAAATAAATATTTTAGCAAATTTAAATCGGAAGCCAATGTTCATATCTCATACCAGAATTTGTCTACCGTTGTGTGAAATTTTGTACGTGAAAATTGAAATCCTGTGATGAAAATATTTACACGAGCTATTTCTGTCGAGACAACCCTGTGAAAGTTTAAACAGGCTGGGAGGGTAGTCGCTATTTATAAATTTAACATTGTGCAATATTGTGTTTTGCGTGCTCGATAGATCGAGTTATATAAAACATAATTTTGGGGTTGGATGACTGACTGTTGACGTCTTCGGAGAAAAGGCTGCGATGAAGTTTGTTGCGCCGCTTCATCAGCATCTGCGCTTTGGAAGTCGGCAGTAGACTTTAAAGTAAATTCACGCATCGTGTTAAAAAGGGAAATGTGCGGACGCAATGATGTACTACGTGTTTTATGGTTCATGGTGGACCCCATTACGTTTTATATACTGTATTCTTCCTTCAGCATATGATCTTGCTTAGAAAGGAATTTCCTCCAACGTGAGCAGTATAAAACCGGCCGTGGTTTTCCCCGGAGACGCTGTCTGTATACCTATGCAGAGGGTTGCCGGTTTAGGATTGCATGCCCTTTCAAAATACCTATTTTGAAAGGGCATGCAATCCTATTTCAGGGTTGGCAATATATATAAAGACATTAAAAACTATTGCAGTACTATTTTATTTATTTATTTAATTACTTTGGAGCTAAATAAATCTGGGTATTGAGTATTAAATTTTATTCAAGTAGCCTAAAGGGTTTGCTTGTTACAGATTGATCTGAATCTTGTATGTATATTTTTATAATACAGTATCGTTGAAGTCCATAATACGAGTGTGGAACTTTCTCAGAGCTAACAACGTAACATAATGTGTGTAATTTATCCATACATATAAAGTTTAAATTTATATGTATGAATAACTTTAAAAGTTATTTACTTAGATAATCTATTCCAGTCTAAACCAACCGGTTATTGTCGAATAATGCATATTGCATCAGTACGAAAATCCCTTGTAATTGGAAAACGCCGTGTTCTACTTAGCGTTATAGTTTCGGTCTAACACCCTCTCCCCGTTTGACCTGTTTAGATATTCAACAGCCTAAAATCTCTGAGCTAGGAATATCATTAGATGGATCAGGTTTTATACGATTTCATTAGTAATATTATTTGATTATTAATTTCATATTAATCGAAAATTGGCGCAGTTTCACTGCTGCTGCGCAGGCGGAGACTTAGTCGTACAAGCGTTTACTATTAAAATACATTGATTGATATAATGTATAGAATCATGCGAAAGTTGTGCTCCGTTACGACGACGCAACACGTTGTGGCTCCGTTATTTTTTAACACGTCAGTCAGTGTCAAAACCTGTACGATTTATACGTTTTTTTGTGTTGATCAGTCGATGGACCATGTCCATCACATTGATGTTAAAACTCGAACCGTACCTATTATGAATAATCATGAAAAACATATAGAGAATAAAATGATCATAGGATTTCGCTTTTTTATTGTAATATATGGAAACCTAACAGAAAAATAATGAAATATGCAACTGACAAAATATTTTGGTAAAATATTTTGACAGCGAGTAAAATACTATTTAAAAGAATCAATTTTGTTGACCGCGCTAACTAGTTTAGCTGGCTGGCCGTGCTATGAATATGCAAAATTGAATGGATTCCGTTTTAGATTTCACTAAATACAATTTCACATTTTACGTAAATTATAACATACTAGTACTCCGCCGGTGACTTCGTCCGTGTAGTCTGCGTTACTCCTCAATGGTAAAACGTTATCTTTACAGTTACGTAGGTACATTCTACAATATCGTTAGCTATCCAGAATTTAATTAGTATAAATTGAATAATAGAATTTGAACTTCAAATATTTACGTTAATTAGTTTACTAATCATGTTTATGAGAGTCGCGACTGTTCGGTTTAATTAGTTTCCAGTTATGTAATGTTATTAAAGTAATTAAAGTGGGAACAAAACGAGGGTATACTGAATCTGTAGCTCGAAAACAAACAAGCAATGAAACTGCTGTCGTGGTCCAAGTCACGGGATGAAGCGTTTCGATAAAGTCGATATAAAAGTCAAATGTTTTGAAATCCATATACACTACATAGTATAAGATAAAGTCGCCCGCCCTCCGTGTGTGTCTGTTTCTTCCGTGGTTTTTAAGCGTTCTTCTTTTAAACCAGCCAAAGGATTATCATACACTTTCCACTGTTATTCAAATAATTTATTCCCGAAAGTTTATAGACGTCGTGCGAAGCCGGGCTTAGTAAAATATACTAATTGTTCACCGCGAACTTGATCTCGAGAACACACAACAAATTTTCACAAAATTGTGAATATTTCAATAACGACTTAACCGATTTTGTTTCCCCACGAACTTAACAATTCTATTGACAGATCACACACCCACCTTTTAAAATTTCATCAAGATCAGACCAACGGTGCGAAACTTATGGCGTTACAAACATACATACAAAAAAAAAATATTTTTGCCCCAAACTGATTTGTTGTTTGTATCACGGAGGACACAGGGCGTCGCGACATCGAGGCGCCCTCGTGTCGGGACAGGCTTTGTATTGTGTATACTCAACGACGTCTCAGCTACACTTTACTATAGCGATGGCCGGCCTATGTATACTTCTTACTTCACTACGAAGTCTTAAATCCATCTATACTAATAGATGTGTGTACTATGAGTGCGAAAGTTTGTCTGTCTGTTCTGCATCATGCATTCATTTTGATGAAATGTAGGATGCACGTGGTTAAAGACCCATCTTCAAACACTTTTTCAAAAATCAATCCCCAAATGACTATAATGGGTGAAAGTTTGTATGAAAATCAAGTCTGATAATAAATTAATGAATTCACGAGGGCGAAGTCGCGGGCAAAAGCTAGTTAATTATAAAAGGGCAAGACCTTTAAAAGGTACAATTTAAAATTTGTACGTAAGTCTCTAAGGCACCTTTATCGACGAATTCGGTAAAAATAAAATGCAACGATGCATTCCCACAATAAAACGTGATAACCAAATGTCATTTTGACTGATAATATTGCAATAATGTTTAAGTTTAATTGTAACCCTTTTTGCCTCCAAAAAAATGTGACGTCAATTGTTTTGCCATACAAATTACGTTATACATTTTAGTTTTTGACATAAAATTAGACATAAAATTATTTTCATTATTTATATGATTTAAAACTTTGTTGCACGAAATTATAAGGATACAAAAGGTATCAAATTTCCTTCACCGTACACAATTCCTGCAAGATTTTCTTAATATGACTCTTACAGTCAGTATCAGACCTCTAACGTAACGGTAGGCGTTTGTTCTTTATTATCTATTCATAAAGTCTCTGTAAAAATATCCACACCATCCCAAATTGTCCCATTACCATACAACGCGGCCATTTTAAAAAGCACCTTATTACAAGATCGTCTCATGTTTCCAACGCCCCGCGCTCTCGGCCGTGTAATACTTTTGCAAAACATATGGTAATGTTGTTTACGCCTCAAGTGAAAACAAGTTAATAAGATTGTACATTTATATGTACATGTATTCCTGGTTGCCTGTAAAATGAGTTATTTTAAGTTAATGTGTTCGTTCAAAATAATGACTGTATTAAGTTTTAGACGCGCATTTTGCCTTGAATAACGTAAGGAATCTAAAAGATCGTATGAAATGATAACATTATCCGCGCAGTAGCGGTAAAGCATGATCGTTGTTGCACGTGAAATTCTAACTATCCTAATTCTTAAACTTGGCCGTCATCTGTTCAAACGGTGTTCAACTGTTTTTATAAAGAAACAGCTTCATCAAGACTTGTCTAGATTGTTACAGAATGTTTTTAATGGGATGTCTTTTACTGCTTGTGTTTCGCACAATAGAGACTAAATAAATGACACACAACTCCAGTTCACTGAGAGCTCACACGGCCCTCTAATTAGGGTTCAAAGGTTCGATTCCAGATCCAATTAGGGCGCACATGAATACTCCTGTTCATCAAATTAATCTTCTGTGATTTATCGGATTGCATGTACTCGCACTAGCTGGTTCACGAAACGACATGGAAATTTGAAAACATATATATATTTCGGGCAATAATAAATTCATGTATAATAATAAAATAAATATTACATACTAAATTAAGAATATTACATAAAAAGTGCCTCTAACACACACGTAACATTGACTTTACTATAAATAGCTTGTTGCTAAAACGCAAAAATATAATATTGTCAACCCTTTCATTGTTTCAGGGTTTATTGAACAATGTCGACGCTGAAATAGCTGAAATATTAATTAACCAACATTCCTCTCTCAGATTTCTGATAATGGTTGAAGCATAGAATTTGATTAGCTGCATGGGAGATAGCCCTTTGCCGTCTAAGAGATACGGTTAAGTAAAAAATTTGTTTGGTTTTACAAGCTTTTATTTAGTTTCTTCTGTCCCGATGTCTGTTCGTCTAATCAAATCTTGCAACTATAATTTTACAGAGTTGAAATATTTCACGTCGCTCTTGTAATGCATTATTACGATAAGAATGACCAGATGGTGCACACAGGTCAATTTATGTCTACATATTTTTGTGAAATAGAGTCATTACCTACAACCAAACATTGACCCGTCTCATCTGTACACACATACATTTTGAAAAATCAACGAGTTCGTTATTATAAAACCGAAAATACAAACAAATCTTGTTCCCGAACTTTTTTCTCACAATGTAGACGCACACAATGGTCCCATAATGTTTAAACTTCGTCGCACGTACCCCTATTCTATGAGGCGGGATAAAGCCTTCAGAGCCTTGGGGATTTTTGGAGACGGAGTATGTGACGTCAGTGGGCTTGATAAACAAAAAATTGGAAGAACGTTGTGTAGCGCTTATACCTGTCGCTTTGAGTCAGTAAGTTAAAATTTGTGACGACAATTAAGACATGATTGAATCTTACGTTAATTGGATAGTACTTCTTTATAAACGGTCCTGGTCAATGCAATGATGCAAATTATACTATATATATTTTTTCTTATTAAATACTGTGTAACAGGGTAAATATTGTGTACCATTATAAATAAATAAGTATATTTTGTGTACGGTGCACACAAAAAAACACAGATCGCATGCGTAACCTTTCCCCCCGAAAAAACTTTAAAGATTTGAACAGAAAGTAATGACAATGCGTGTTCATTATAGTTCGTCCGATACATCAGACCGTCGAGATCCAAATATGAGTAGTAGTAAAAATTCTCACTATTTGGTCATTGAATTCCTTTTGCTTTTTTATTTATTATCACGCTATACCTTTTTTGGGCAACTGGGCAATTGATTCTATATTATTTTCTTGATAATAATAACAAGCTGAAAAATCGTCATAAAGTCAATATGCGTTTGTTTGTTTGTAACATCTTTATTGTACAAAGAACACAAGTTACAAGTATATATATATAACAAGAAAGTTTATGGCGGACTTATCCCATAAATATCCAGTCTAGCATTTATTTAGAAATTAGACTTTCACAGGCACTTTTTCAAGTAAAATTTGAAATCACATAGAATTTCTTTAAACTACTGGCATTTCGGAACGACCACTGCTGAGGAGAAATGCCGAAAGAAACTCATTTAAACAGTGACCCTATCATGCCAGAAGGGCTTACCGTTATTGTTTTTCATAGATATTCCATGCGATCTATCTCACATAACAGCCACGGTAGAACACGTTCCTAAAAAGAAGTGAATCGTATGTAATTCCGTCGACGTTCCCAGAGGGCCGGAACTAGAGGGCTCCAGAAAGCTTTTTACTATTACGGTTTTGGGTTTCTCGTGTGGTGAATGTGGTTATACCTGTGCAATAGAGTCAAAGTCGAAGCGTTTATTCGAAAGGTTTCATTTCTGAAATGCATCGACAAATGAATATTGTAATATAAAAATAGAAATTTGGACCTCCATTATCATTTATTTATTATGAACATTATAAGAATATAAAGACATCTCTCTTCTCTCTCTTATTGTTGTGTTGCTCATACGAGTAGCTGAGGCATCTTGGCGTTCGTAGTTCCCCCTGGGTCCTACTATCAAATTATATTTCTTAAAATCACCTCAAACCAAAATAATAACAATATTTATAAATCGTAGCATTCTACGATGGCGTAGACCCACTACGAAAGCTCTACGAACTAATGCTACGATACATCTATATAAAACTCTATTTGATTTCGATTCTATGTACACAATAGCTAGTAATGGTTTATCATAGACTCCTTTTCCTTGTCTATTTGAAAGGTAATTATTGTATTGGGACTAATCTTATTTATGTTGGTGTAGCTCGTAGTACGGTGCTACGGCGTAGAGCCTCTACGAATATTATTTATTTAATCAAACTTTAATTTTGAAATTATCTAGCCTCCGTCAACATCTATATAGGATTTAAAAAAATCTAACTAGCTGGCTACCTAGCTTGGAAAATTTGTTATATATTTTCATGTAAAAAAAAAACCAAGCGAAGCTCGGCAGATGCTGTCCTCTTACGCTACCGCCGGTTGTTAACTGCGAGAAATATATTAAAAAACTTGAACATCGCAATACCAAATTATATAGAAACTATGTTCAAAAGAAGCACATTTCAAAAACAATACAAAGTAGCTAAAATTCAGCATTTTACGGCGACCATCGTGAAGCGGCTCGTAACTTTACACATAAATTCATATCTGACGACAAAGCGCGAAACTTCGGAATAAAACGTGTGCGAAACGGAACGTGAGATAAAAGTGCGATTTGTTTCGTTTTGTTTTGGGACTCGTCCACTATATGCGCACAGAACGTACAAGGTGGCTTTCAGAAGAGCGTTTCGACCGCTGCGGCCGTGTGAATATCTCTTTTCCAAATAAATGCTTTGGCTTTAATTTTCGAAACGCGATGTTTACGCGTTGACAACGATATCGATCCGGCGATCAAACTTACAAAAGTCATTTTGAAATGACATTATTTACAAATTTAACAACAGCAGCGACTCCTTCGCCGAGCCATTTATTCTTGTCCATCTATATGTTCCTTATTTGTGTATATAATACATATATCTATACAAATATGCTAAATATTCACCGATAAGTTATAGAAAGTGATTTCATTGAGCTCATTTAAAGCGCTGAGAGCTCTTTGACGAGTCTCTAGAAGAGAATCATGCCTGCTTAATTAACAAAAAGCAATCAGTCTAATGTCTAAGGGTCAGTTGCACCAGTCAACTTTAACGTGCCGCTATCGTTTGGACAAAATGACGTACGTTTGCGTTTTTCTGTGCAAGTTAAAGTTTACGTTAAAGTTAACTGGTGCAACCCACTCTTAAAACACCGCATTCAACCTCATTTACCATTCCAATAAACCTAAAGCATTCACAAGGAATGACGACATAAACAGCGCGAGGTAAACTTCTTAGGGGCTCTAACATGGCGCACGAGGCTTTGAACCCCTAATGCTACATTTTATCGCCCGCTTGATATGATAATAAAGCGAGGTTATGTTCTTGGAATTATAATATCAGTTTAAAAGTGTCATAAATAATAATAAATAAAAAAATATATATAATAAATAAATATATACATTAGGACAAATCACGCAGATTGAGCTAGCCGCAAAGTAAGTTCGAGACTTGTGTTATGGGATACTAACTCAACGATACTATATTTTATAACGAATACATATATAGATAAACATCCAAGACCCGGGCCAATCAGAAAAAGATAATTTTCCATCATGACCCGACCGGGGATCGAACCCGGGACCTCTCGGTTCAGAGGCAAGCACTTTACCACTGCGTCAGATGTGACCCCTGTGGTGTAGTGGCCACAGAGGTTACTCTCTCATCTCTCTCTTCCTCAGCTGATTCCTCACTTTGCAATACTTTCGTCTCCACTTTGCACGATCGTAGGCAATCCTAGTTGACCATCAGACCATTTGTCACAACTGGAGTTATTGGGTTCGATTCCCAGCGCGGGCAAATATTTTTACTTGGGCTGTTTTGTGCCCGTTTCTATGTTTGTGTTCATCCAATTAGCGATATAATATTGAAATTTATTGAAATAAATTTACAGCTCACAATATATTATGTAAAATTACTAACTTACGAGTATTTTAGTGGGTTGCACCAGTCTACTTTTATCGTCATCGTTTAGATAAAATAGCGTACTTTTCGTTGTTCTGCGTACGTTAAAGTCAACGTCAAAGTTGCATCAAAGGTACAACCCAGCGCAGCCTAAGTAATTAAAATCAAAAATCTTTCTTTTACGTCAGGATTATGTATTTCATTTATATACGCGAAAAATGTACTTCGAATTAAGTCTACTGCCGGCCTCCAAAGCGCAAATGAAGTAGAAGCGGCGCAACAAACTTCACCGCAGCCTCTTGCGAAGTCTTCGATTAATAAAAGCGGGTCTTAGTCTTAACTTGATAAGGAATTAACTTCACAAGAAACTTACAATTACGTTGTAAAAGAGCTGTCAAAGAGACATTCTCAAGGAGCATTGTCAAAGTGTGTCACGAAAGGTGTTGCACCTTACAAAGAGATTGTTACCTGGCTTCCCAGGTAAGCGACGGAACGCTGCGTGCCTTGAGGCGACGCTGCGCGTGTATGCGTTATTACGGCCATGATATAACGTCAAAGTCGCAAGAAGATGCTGGACGCACGCTACATTCAATACGTATAGAGGAGAGGCCTCTAATCAGGAGGCGATTTCATGTTCATCTGACATATATTTTGGTAGCCAACAAGTAAATACTTATTCACCACGTATTAATATTTTCCGCTGTCGCCGCTCACCTAGATCGCCAGGTTACAAAGAGGTTGTTACACTACGCAATTACTGCTTTGAAGCATGCGTTGTGACCTGTTTTCTGCATTAGTGCCTATTATGTACGAGTGAGGCTTTGAGCGTAGCGACGGCGATAGCTTCTAGTGTTAAAATTGGATTAAGAGCTTAAACTGATTTTTTTTTTAAATTTAAGAAAGTTCTCCGTAGTCGCTGGCATCATCTCTACTGCCAGCGAAGAGATTCCCAAAGGGCTTAACGATACATTTAGAAACGTAGATAAGAACAATCTCGATTAAATTATCTTTCAAATAAAAAAAGAAAAAACTAGATCAAAATTGGTTCAGCCCTTTGGCTATCATGATGCCTCGGACAGACATACAGAAACACAGACATTTAATCATATAATTCTCCTCCTTCTGACGTCGGGGGTTAAAATACGGGTCACTTGTAAATATCGACGAACTGGCTTTTACCCGCGGTTTCCGAACTAATAATTAATTATTAAATTAACATAAATTAACGTAATTTCCCAAGGAAACAGTTATTTTTCCGAAATGAAAAGTACGCTATGTCCTTCTCCGTACTTCATGCAATGTTTCAAGAGGAAATAAGGTTAAGCGGATAAAGCTTGAAGAAGTAACAAAGAAATTTTCTTTCGCAATTATGATATTAGTTAGAATAGATATGGTGAATATACATTTTGATATCGTATTACTTCTTCGTGTACGCAAGGTCGCGCAACGAAGCAGTGAGACCGCGCTTTTAATGGTTACTTTTTTCTATCGAGATCGAAACTATACTGGACCTCTCCGTCGATAAATTACACGTCAGCGACCTGTATTTTTAGTTTATATTACAATTTGTTAGATTAAGTTTAGGAGTATGTTTATAAATGTTAACTTGTACATATATTCTTAACTTTGCAGATGTTTCATTTAACTTATTGCCACTCATTGTTTCAGGTAATCACCACCTTCTATTCAAATAGGAGATAAAAAGCTTACAGGTAATTAAATATTAGTTATCAATCCCGAGAAATATGCTTAATAATTTATCATTTTCCAACGTGATTTTTCTTAGATAATGTCATTACTATGATTATATTGAATCAAATTTAAATAATAATAAAAAGTTAAAAAAAACTACAAAATAAATAGACTACAAATTTATCTTTTACTTCCCCGTATCTAAATTGTTAACTCGATCACAAGTTGATAACTATGTGAAGCAAGTGAGAACAGAGTAACAAACTAAGTTTTTGGACGAAGTGAATTAACGAAATAGTTCATGAGTTGTTTCTTATGTTGGACACTATTTTATAGCCCTACTTGCATGTCTGATTGGGTTACGGGAACAAACTTGTCTGCTCCCGGTGGGCGTCGCTGCTGTTGAATAAAATTACTGTTATAATTGATTTTTAAATGTTTTCAAGTATTCGGCGAACTAATTTGATGCGTCGTAATGAAAATTTGTCGTAATGAAACTACGTGATAAATCCCTTATAATAAAATTGAAACGGAACGTAAAAACAAAATCCTGTCACGAAATAAAAAAAGAATTTTTAAAAAAACCGAATCTAGGCATTACTAAATTGAATACAGTCGCATTTTCGAACACAAACAAACCTCTACAATCTGAAATGGACTTTAACCTAAAGCCGATAGATTTAATTTGCAAACGCGGCGCATTTGAGAGAGGTTTTTGGAATTACAGGGCCGAGCTGATGGATGCGGATGGAGTTAGATAAATTGAATACTGCTGTTTCGACTGTATTAAATTTTTTTAGAATAATTAGATCATATCTTTCAATATAAGTAATTTTCGACTAGTACAGACCAAAATAAAAGAACGTATTACGTATGGAACAAATGTTCGGATATCCCACTCCCGCCCGGCCGTGGCAGAACAACTATGGTTGCCGAAGACCGTGTGAAGTGGAGAAGAAGAAGTAGTACTTATTAGTCCTACTTAACACACCCAAGAAATGCTGGCTTTATGTCGTCAAAGTAAAAGTGGTCCCATATTAGGGCATAGGAACCAAACACCAAATTCATGATATTTTCATCATCGATAAATTGAATAAAATTCCTATCAATGGAGCGGTTTTCATTTTACTTTGTTCCGTGCCATAGACTTTTGTCTCGTCTTCGTGGCTTTCCTTTCCCTCTTCTAGCTTCAATTTTTCCTTCGATCATATACTTCATAAAGTCGTCATCAAACATAATTCCTCTTCTTGTTTCTATTGATTTATGTGACTTTATTCGAAAAAATAGGTATTAATTTAATATAATTATCTGTTTAAATCTAATGCGTACAAATCCGGAAACAAGTAGGAAGCGGCAAAGCGTGACGTCCTAATTGTTATTCTTTGGGCGCTTTGTGCGGCTGACAGACGGACGCTTGCGGACGGGAGTGACGTCATTTTAGCATAAATTTCCGCAAGTGATGCCCTTTCCGCTGTTTTCATGTTGGTCATATTGGGGATCCGTAAATCCTAATCTTTTATATGATTTTTGTGCTTCGTGAATAATCCCAATCCTATCATATCCTCTCTCTCTTCTTTGCGCCTCATTCAAATTCAAAAATTATTTATTCAATTATGAAGAGAGAGATAAGAGATGAGAGAAGATGAGAAATATATATATAGTACGGGGAAGGATTATAGAATACCTTTGCTGGTATGAGAAACGCGGGCAAAACCACTGGCAACGACCAAAAAAATGACCAAAAAAATGGTCCACAATAAAATAATAGGTGTTTAAACGACGCTTTATGCATATGACGGACGGACGTGACTTGTTTGGTTGTTCTACGCAAAATTAATGTCGGATTTATTAATATTTTGTCTATTTACATATATACTTCTCTCTCTCTCTCTCATTCATCTTCGCATGTTCCCGGTAACATTCGGAGCTGTGACGCCCCGAAGTCCAGAGTTTGCTTGAAAAACAACTATCAAATTTATGTTTCCATAAAAATCAACCATCAAGTTACACAAAACTAGCGGTCTGTTCCGGCTTCGCTCAGGTTAAACCATAAATGTAATATGTTTCATCTGTCTCTTGTGCGAAATTTCATCAAAATTGGTTCAGTACTTTTTAAGTTTATTCATTACAAACAAAGCAAGAAATCTTTTCTTTTTATAATAATAGTATGAATTATCTTCATTCCAAGCAAAAATGAAGCTATAAAATTGTCCAAGAATAATCGTGTGCACGTAACGCTTTTCTCATTCTGTTCGCGGCGTGACATTTGTCAAGCCGGTGACGTCACGGGACGCGACGGCGGCGTGATATGATTAAACGGATGCCACGAATATTGTGACATGAAACTTTAATTCTGTTGGGTTTATAAAATCTTACGGGGTAATGTGGCAAAAGACCCTAGGACAACGCGCGACAATTCTAAGGCGGAACCACACAACACAATGCGTTGTGTGGATGAAAGTAGTTCAACTAACAAACCTAAACATTTAAGCTAGGAATGCCTAAATACATTAAAAACACACATTTTCCAAACATAGCTCAGAACATTCTCGATTAAATTCCGTATCGAATAAAAAAAATTGTTCCAAATCGGTCCAACCGTTTATATGCTACGATGCCACGGAAAGACATACTGATACACAAACACGTTAAAATTATAACTCCCCTTCTTCAGTCCACGGGGATTAAAAATGTAGTAAAAAAGTGGTTTATTTTTCATATCTTATTAAAAGGACAAACAGTTACACGACGCGCTGGAACGCCGGCTGATGTTGATGAATGGAGTTATCAAAAGAAATCTTCTCCATTGTTGTGTCGAGTCTCTTGATTAGGGCGGGATTAATGATTCAGGAATTCAGCTAATATCTTTATAAACTTGTTCTATAATACTACATTTTGTCCATGTAGAAATTCGTTAACTTTTATAATACAAATATATTTTTAAAAGATTAAAAAACTGAGATTCGTGATGGCCGATAGAATCCTCAACATTTTCTTAACCGATTATTTAAAAAAGCACTTTTAAATGTCTTTGGGATTTTTCAAAAACATTTCAATTTTAATTGGAAGAAACCGAAAAAACGCTAAAATGAGAGAGAAAAAGAAAATCACATACCATCTGCATAATTTATTAAATGCAGAGATTAGAAAAGCATTCTATGTGTAGATGGATATGTCGTAGTGGAGAGGCAGCCCCCTCTCGCTCTTCATGCGGATGTTGACGAAGTTGTAGCCAAGTCCACCCTGGGTGATGTTGGCGGACGCTTGGCTGTGCTGCAAGTCGTACGCCAAGATACCCTGGAAAGATATTATTTATTCATAACTTCTACGTCTCGACAACTAATTGGACTATATAGCCTAAGCCACAATGTCCCTTAGCCATCTTGTACGACATACGCGGGTGGATGCGCACACGCATGGTGGCACAGTCAGAGGTGCAATAGATATACGTGCAATAGATAGGCATATGAGGGTAACAAAAATGATAATAATTTGTATAAAATTAGAATAAAATAGAGTATATAGAAACTAGTTAATAATCTAAACCCACTTGTATAATTTGCAGAATAAACTCGGGATAAATATAACTATACTTATAGGTTGTACGCGAAGATACTTATTTCAATGCTTAGCAAACTGCCGGTTAAGTATATTGGAAACTTCAAGTCAATTAAAAAAGTAATTTTAAATTCAGTATTGGCGAAGCCCACACTGGACTGATTTTTACGTTTATATTGGATTTTTTTTTTAAATTACCTTAATAGAACGTCGTTCTCTTAAAAACTTCTCTGGCAGCGAGTAGTAAATGTTTTCAACTCGTTTTTGAAATATTTTCGCGCCATATTCAGCGTTGTGGTGATACACCAAAGGCCTCAAAACGCTTGTCCCCAGAAACGTATGACCACAATGTACTATCACTACACCAATTAAAAACAAAAGTATGACGCACTTCATTTTCTGCAATGGCTGGTAACGGCTGACTGAACCACAACTAAATTTAGGAAAGTTTAAGATATAATGCACGATGTTTATTCGGTGTACATAATTTATACAGATTTTTTATCTCGAAGAGATAAGGTGGTTCTAGTTAAATTTAATAACCTTGATTATAATGGTTTACAATTATTCGCTAAAGACCTAAAATGCTAAATATTATTTTTTTGCAAATAAATGTTATCTTTTTCCTGTATATATATAAAACATTTTTATGTTAATGTTAGGCCCTGGTACAACTAACGTGTTATCCATTCAATAACATGTATATATTGGTGTTCAGTGGTACGTTTGTAATCGATTAACAAACATTTTTTAAACAAAAAAATATATATAAAGTAAATATTATGATTATTTATTTATTCAGCGAAAAGACAAAAAAGAATTCATTTACTTAGATATATACTTAAAATCATAATATGTAATTATTTATGCCAAACGCATAAACCTTTTTGTTATGAGTAAAAATAGCCTTGTGTGCCTAAATACATCATTTGTTTTTATGATTGAACTGGGTTAATGTTTTGCTTGCAGCCATTTTGGATTTCCCGTAGGGTTTGTTGATATTAAATCTAAAACCTTTTGGTTTCCGTATCCGCATGGGTGTGGATACATGAGTGTTCTAAAAATAATATTATATCAGCCTATATATATATACATATAAAAAATCTTCTTTAATATGAACAATCTCTCAAATAAATTGAAATGTTAAAGAAAATAGAAACAATATGGCCGAAATCAGTAACTATTTGTAAATTATTTTAATATTATTTACTATTAAAGTGATAACATGTGTGAAAAACTCATTTGCCCCGGAGTAATGGAAAATTTCGTGCTGATAATCTGAAATATGTTGATCGAAGGCTGACAATATTTCATGCGTCGAAAACCATGTGCCTAGCGTGGAATAAATATTGGTGCGGTGAACTATACTGAAAATATGTAAATTAAACGGTTGGCAAAGGTTTTTATGACATGAAATATCATAACTACTTTTTTTTCACTTAAATACTGTCGCCAAATCCATTAATTACTAATCAAATTTCCAGCAATTGTAAGACACAATATCACCGAACATAAACAAAATACAAACAAATCTGACAAAGCACTACGCCAACAAAGCAACTCTTGATCCAGTTAAAATATTTAAGACGAAAACAAAGCATTTCCCAAGTATTTAGCATCAAACAATGCGAGTCGCATACACGAGCAAAATTGCCCTGTCTTGGCCCGACAAAACAGAAACCCTTGCACAAAGAGTTATCTGAAACTAGATGGCACAACTTCACAAAATTACTTAGAACCGGGTAATCAACTATTTCCATGCATACGATTAAGAAAATCGCCATTAAAAAAAACAAGCTCACAAGGCTGGTATAATTTTGACCAATTGATTATTAAATTGGATATTAAATTTTGACAAATTGATACTTCATAATCTTGTTAGTCTTTTTAAAAAAGTATGTCGTCGATATACGAGTATATAGGCTGAATGAAACGCGACAGGTGAATAACGACGGAAACTTCTTGTGATGTAATGTTGGCCCATGACACGTATCTAGTCTAATGTAAATCTATGTGTTAGTAAGTATTTACATCTTACATCAGCGAAGGATTCCCACACAAAAGGCTCCCTTCTGCGTTTCTTTCGCATTTGAAAAGTAAACCTTTTTTTACAGAATAAAATGAAACGAATAGTTCGCATTCCATCACATCCTCCAGGCGTGAGTGTAATTGAAAAATGAACCTTTTCTCGCCCGGAACTCTCCTTCATATTTCACAATCAATACAGAAACAATTTGGTGTTAGAAACATTGGATAACTTCACACAGTCAACTTTATCTTCAGCTTTATCGTGAAAGAGATTGCCTTTTGTGCAAAAAATATATACAACATAGAAAAAAGTCACAAATTAATACCAAGAGGGAAATAAATAATAAACTTCGCTTGAGTTGTCGAAAATCTGAAGCCTCTGGCTCTGCTTCGGTGCTTCCATCAAATCGATTTCGCTCCACGATAATACAAAAGACAAAAGTTGAACTGAAATAAAGTACACAATTCTATTTCAATTAACATTAACAGGCTTCGAACACCGATTGCAGTTGTCTACACTATTGAATACACATCGGTTCTGATAACTTCGCTATTATGTGTAGTATACAAATATTTACACTGATGATATCATTATCTGAGCGCACAAACTCCCGTCACACAATTATCTGGGAATTGGATCACAACGTGGTTTTCACAGCCATGAACACCATTGTACATTTCCTTTTAAATGTAAATTGTTAATGTGATTAGATTCTGTTTGTTTTCGACGCCTATTGTTTGCAAAAGTGGAAATAATTACGGAATAAAGAGAAATTTATAACGTACAAAGCGAGTCCTTACCCTCTTGTATTGAAGCATGACTTGAATTCGTTATAGTTAATGAAAATTTCGTTTCAGAAATTCCCATTTCTGGACTATGAGAGAAAAACACATTATTTTAGTTACTGTAGTTTATTAATAAGCCTAGATGGTATGTTATGGTATAAACACATCAACCATTATTATATTGAACTTCTAACGCGTCTTACCTATTCAGTCCCCAACAACAACAAACTAGAAGTAGGAACTCAAACATACGTCCAAACTTGTTTAATTGCACAATAACGTCTTTGACAGTCCACAAACAACGCTCCCTCGAGATCTGATGGTCCAAGAATAATGTTATATGTTGTAAATTGTACGGGTTTTGATTGTTTCACTTTTGTCTTTTTTTGATTGTTCGTGGCGAATCAATTATTTATTTAAAAAAAATAAATACAATGGAACATTACACCTATATGCATATCGGTTATTAAAAGAGTATTTATAGTACTCTCTAGTATTTAATCTATTGAGTTTCTAGTATATATAACTATTTATTTCTTTGCATTAATTTTTCTATTTCTCATTTCTGTCTTACCTGTGGAGACTTTTAATTGGGTTTCTGTTTCATATTGTTATTTCAATATATATAAATAAAAAAAATATATTAGGACAAATCACACAGATTGAGCTATCCCCAAAGTAAGTTCTAGACTTGTGTTATGGGATACTAAACTCAACGATACAATATTGTATAACATATACATATATAGATAAACATCCAAGACCCGGGCCAATCAGAAAAAGATTATTTTCCATCAAGACCCAACCGGAGATCGAACCCGGGACCTCTCGGTTCAGAGGCAAGCACTTTACCAATTCACCACCGAGGTCGTCAAATATTTGTTACTTAGTTGTAGGTTTTCGTCAATAGCACCTAATTAATAAATAAATAACTGTTGAAATAATATAGAATAGTATACCATCCGTGCGTAGTGCCAACTTGCAATTGTTCAGACGATGCTTTGAATCTGCACTTCCATAATTTTGGGAAATTCTCAAGCATTTTGTATTAAATTGTTTGCATTTGCAGTGTTCGTGGAACTGTCAGCAGGAATACCAGATCTGTCGACATCTAACAAATACCTGAGTCTGCAATGTAGTTCAGAAATCCTTTCAACCTACAATTCAAAAGCGGGCCATCCGTGTGTCGGAGTATTGTTACCTTGCAATCAACTCGATACAAACTCAACAACGTTTATTCGTTTTAAATTCTTCGCGTTCAGTTCTCAAGGTTGTACGCGTGATTTAAGAAATCATGATTAAGATTAAAGTAGAAGGTTATTGTCTTGTCTATGATGTTTTTTTAATAAATATATCTCGAAGCATTGGTAACTTGTTAGTCAATAAGTTAAGCAATACAAAATTGAATAGTTCAAACAGTATTGACAAAATATTCGTATTTTATTAAACAGAGTACACGGTCGTGTGGATAACATGCTTGATAGCATCTCAATTCACCATATTGCATCAATCAACACACATTGTGATAGCTCTAGAGACAATATCCTGAACTCGGCAACACGACAACATCCAGCTAGCTTGAGATTAATCGTCAGGGCTGTCAATAGCTCCAACTTGATCTACAGTGACTTATTTGTTACTGGCCTTAGAAGATAAGTCCTTAAATCTAGCTATTGTAGCTACATAACATCGATTATAACCCGATTTTAAGACCAAGTTGAAATTATTGAGAATAAAATTCTAAATTCACTGTTTATTTTAAAGACGACGTAGTTAAAAGTCGTAGCAATTTTATTGTTACGTAAAATATGAATAATCTTGTTGGAAGTAGAGTTGTGTTTGTATATTAATTGACTGTTGAATTACAACCCCCAAAATACGACACTTTGACATAAATAAATCAATAAACTAGCACGCAAAAATTTATTCCCCAAAAGTTTATACACACATAAAAACCCTCCGTGCGAAACCGAGCCAAATCACTAGTTATATTATAGATGATGATCTATAATTACTTTATATAATAATTGATAAATACAGTTACTGACAACCCTATATAAAGCTGCAAACACCTAATGCCGAATAGCGTCGAAAACGGAACGAGATTCGTTTGGAATTGATTTCACGTGTCGCAATCACAGTTGGACGTGACATCCGTCTGACGTGTTCGACGTGACGTTTGACGGGACAGACACCATTGACGTGTGGATCACAGAAACTAGAAGATCGTTGAATGTTTATTTAAAACAGTTTGTACTTCTAACAAGAGTAGAAGCTTAACCAGTCTACCTCTGAACGAACATTTATCGTGAATTATTTATTTATTAGCTTGTGTAAAATGCAGATAAACCACTGCATCTTAATTGATATAATAATACTACTATATCGTATCGGTAGATGCATCTAGATGGTAATCTAGTAGCAATGTCGATAAACAGCTGTTTATCGAATCTGGTGTGCGGGTTTCTTCACGATATTTGCTTCGCCGAATGATAACTATCATTCGGCTGTGTTTGGTACAACTAAAATAATTTTCCGATACATTTGAATGATTGATTAAAAATAAATGTAGTAACTACCAAATTTTACTCAAATTGTAAAGAAAATATTTTTTGGTTTAGAATGATGAAATAAATATCCTTTTCACCCATTCGCAACTATACCTTTGATCAAACTGACAGACAGACAAGTCACCCGCCTAACTGATACATAATCTGACAGATATATAAAATTCGGACGGGTCTTATACTAGACAGATTATTTATTCGCTTTTTGTCTAAATCCAGTTTTAAAAAGCATTGATTTCTGGTCGACCATATTCAACATTAATTCAAAATAAAAATTTCTCCCTCAAAAACTAAGAAGGAAAAACAAACACAATAGAATATGAAAAACAGACTCCAATAATTCAAGTGAATATCCACGACGAGCAAACACAAGCCGACTTTCAATAAAGAACAAAAGAAGATGCAACCCCGATGTTTAACGTAAAGCCTTGGAGCCACAACAATGCGACCGCATCTACAAATAAAAAGTCCGCTCTGATCATTCTATTTGCATCGAACTGGAATCCAATATCTTCGACATTGAAATTTCAACTCTCCGCCCTTAGAGCAAAATTGAATTTTCAATAGCAGAGTTACATAGACTTGTGAATATCTAGATCGGTCTTTCAACAGTTATTTGTTCGGAGGGTTCGGAGTAATGCAATCAATTTTGAATTTCTGCAGCTCGTTTTAAGAACTAGTTTCGCTTGATAAGGTTACGTTGTGAATCAATACAAAAAGGATTGCTAGCTCAGTCTGGCATTTTGAACTGCAAATGTTTCATAAGGTCATAGTAAAAGCGCTAGGCAGCACTTTATTGTGTCATCAATCGAGTTTATGAGTAGTACCATTTTATGTCTTGAAATAAAGTTGTTGTCTACTGATGTTGGCTTCATTAGAATAGTATTTTGAATTGAATTGCAATTTGAAATAACTTTTAACGTTATATAGGTACCTCCCATGATTACTAAATTGAATTTTTATAATTAATGCCTTTCGATGTTTATCATATTTTTAGAGAGAGACAACTGGGCGGATACAATTTAGCGATTGTCAAATTTAAGAAACATTTCGTCCGAGACCATGAAACATAAATAAATATTTCAAATTGTTGGCCTCCCCTCTGCATTTCTCACTCATATAATGCCAACCATTAGTTTTCGTCGTAATCTTTCATCAATTATTCTATAATAATATATCTGCCCTTTCAGTTATCTCTTATTTCGAGACATTATTTTATAAATCTGCACGATGTTCTACAGGTGACATAAATAACATTGCAGAAGTTGAGACGAACAAAATTACCAACTTGATTATATCAAGATTAATCAAAGAAGTAATTAACTCTTAAAAAGTTCCCGAGTCTCGCCCGGATTTACATCGACATGCTAATTTATGAGACAGCCAGGAAACAGTATAAAGACGTGTACAGACGTTACAACTTCGTCAGTGGTGGACTGTAGCGTGAAAAGTCTGATGGAAGGCAAAGATGAGGTCTAGGTTATTACAGGCAAGCTCAAAAAGCAATAACAGAACTAATTGATAGGCAATCAAAAAATATATTGAATAGGTAATGTAAATAATGATTTTACGACCTCGGTGGCGCAGTGGTAAAGTTCTTGCCACTGAACCGAGAGGTCCCGGGTTCGATCCCCGGTCGGGTCATGATGGAAAATGATCTTTTTCTGATTGGCCTGGGTCTTGGATGTTTATTTATATATGTATATATTTATATATAGTATCGTTGAGTTAGTATCCAATAACACAAGTCTCGATCTTACTTTGGGGTTAGCTTAATCTGTGTGATTTGTCCTAATATATTTATTTATTTATTTTAATAGATTGAAAAAAGGTTTAATTTGTTTGTCTTTTGATTGTCTTTAATTCTTAGTATTTTCAAAATATCAGTATGTTATGTTAGTTACTATTTTTCCATTCTTTTACAATTCCAATTCCAATTTTTTACTATTTAGTTATTTTTTCTTAATCTTGCTTATTCAAATAATGTATTTATTTTCACTCATAACCCTTCGCCCAGACCACCCGTCACGACAACAACAGCCCGTCAAATTACTTAATGATTCGAGGTGCTGTTAGTTAAGACCTGTCGAGGCTTATTACCTTGTCATCTACATCCACAGAAGGATATACAGAGGTCCTGTACTAGGGCGGGAATCAAACGCCTTAATAACCGTTGTCTGTGCAAGCCTTAAGGAAGTAAACAGTATAAATAACGCGAACAACTTTTTTGGCGATGTATTCGTTAAAAATTAATTATGTATGAGGAACGAAGGAGGAAATTAATATTTGTTTACCAGCGTTTTTTTCCTGTTGAAACGATGTCCAAATGTATACATATTTTAGCTCTTTAGCCGATAGTAAATATGGAAAACATTAAACTGAATAGTTTTTTAGCTGTATGTGAACTATTAGGTTGATCGAACTAGGTATGAAAATTCTATTATATCCAACCAAAAACCACTGCTTGTAAAGTGTTGCATTTAAGCGTTGCACAATTACAGGTAAAATTGGGTCAGATTTTATAGAATGTTATGTTTGAATACTGTTACTGATATATGTATAAAATGTCGCGGTGAAAGGGTTAATCAAATTAAATTTTGTGACTTGACCTTTTCATATAGCCCTTCTTCTATAAAGGGCATAGGCGTTATTAGCCCATCGTAATAAGCAGGTCACTGGTTCACGCGAAGGGATTACCCGGGATAACCACATTTAAATCTGTTGATTTATCTCTTACTTGAGAAATTCCTGCAATTGGGATTCATTATAACAATATTTGTAAGGAATAAAACCTGGCCAAATGAATAAATTACCAGACAAGGTATGGACATTGTTAAAATTATATTAATATGAGCTGCACAACGCGGTATATTGCCTGCAAAATTATTTTAAAAAATGCTTACGTTTTTATTGCACAATAGCGCTCTATTTTACAAAGTGCCATTGTCTATTAGACTTTTTGAACAAATCTTACGGAAATCGAGTATTTTCGAGATTAAAAGTTTATGTTTTATCAAATAACTCGATACCAAATTTCAAAAAAATGTAACCAGCCATTTGCGCTTGAAGAAGTAATAAAGTTACTCACAAACTGTCGCCTTTATAATATTGGTGGGCGGGTATACTGATAGATTTCCTTTAAAATAACTCATCTTGCTATATTTGGGGTTGATTTATTAGAGATTAGGTTTAATCAAACTTTATGGGAAAGTTTGTTTCTCGCTGATGACGTCAAAAGGAGGTACAATTAGTATGAGGCGTTGAGATAAGACCAAATAACGCCCAAAAAGTTACATTGTTTTATTGTTTACCTTCTATCTTGAAAAATACTATGAATTTTGTTGTAATTCTTTCACTGATGGAATCATCAAAGAAATTTTGGTGTGGTATCGTATTAAACAATCGCACCACTATTGAATAATAGTGGTGCGATTGTTTAATCTACTAAAAATATCTTCTGGTTCATGTACATGTTTTCCGAATTACGCCTGACAAAAATCCTATATCCGTGCTCTGTAAAGCGTTGAGGAGTTCCCTCGTTGGGAGCCGATGCTGGGTGCATTACCATGGTAACTTAAGCGACGTGATAAATTTCAACTCTGTAAGACAACGGGAAATAGGAGAAATATAACTTGCAAGATTTGATTACAGACAAGCAAACAATGAGACAGGTAAAACCTAAATAAAAGCTTGTAATAAACGTAAAGCTTTAAAAGTTGCCTAGCCTTTGACAATTCCCAGGTGTTAACACAGCCTGATAATTAACGTTACAATTATAACAGTTATAACAGTTTACAAACGTTAACCGTTGCCGTTATTTTGCGTTTAATTAGTTGAACTTTTCGCAACGATGCAATTTGCAGAACTTTGTAGGCCGTAATTTGTTTACGCGACGTTTTAACAACGTTGCGATGTATGGGTGGTAGTTTGTACCTAATTACGGCTAAAAATGTTTTTGGTTTTGTACCTACAAATGATTATTTTTAAGCTTTTGAATTCGAAGCAAGGGTTTTTCATTAATTTTGAAAATTAATAATTTCAGCGATAGGGACACATACCGTTACAAGAGTAACACTAACACTCCAATATTAAAATGTGGCCAGTAGCAAATAAATCACAGTTGAATCTTCAAGATTTGAATTTCACAATCATTACATAGTCCTCTGCCGCATCTGTCTGTCTGTTCGCGATAAACTCTATAACTACTGCACGGATTTTCATGTGGTTTTCACCAATCAGTAGTGTGATTCCTGGGGAAGGTTTAGGTGTATAATTTATTAAGGTTTTACCCGAGTGAAGCAGGGAGCGGGCCGCTAGTTTTCTATAAAAGGTTTTACGGCTTTTCAGCCAAGGTGGAGTTAAACAATTGTATTAGTTTAGAAATAGTCTAACAACGCGTATGTTCCATTGAACTGAAATCTGTTAAATAATGTAATATATACAGATATAACAAAAGATTGGTTTAAAACAGTATATTATAAATTCATTGGGTACATATGGTATCTCAAGCGAGTGCTTCGGAGATATAATTTTGTACCATCTGCAACAATATTGTTGAACCCTCGATTTCATTTTCATTTGTTTCATATCGAAACTCGATACATTAGTGAGGTTCATTCTGCTGCAATATTGCTTTTAATTTGTTTTATTTTAGTTTAAAGTTAATCGAATAGGTCAGACTATTTTTAAATTAAGCTGATTAGATTAGATTCAAATGGTCGACAATTTCTTTTATTTAATACTAACAATAAAATTTGTAGAAGTTTTTTTTACAAAAATGTCTTTGACTCAAGCTCGGCAGAGAGATTTAATTCAACGCGTGACAAAAAATATAATATCTGTGTAAACAGTTGAGGAGTTCCCTCATCAGGAGCCGATTCAAGTGCATATCAGATCGCCCATATCGTAATGATACTTTGTCATCTAAACTGGACGTGTAAACAAAATTTCAGATCAATCTGTATCGAGTTGAAATATTACACCCGAATAAACATAGTAATTATCATTCGTAGCTTTTAATATAAAAAAAGTTATTTGAAATACCGTTTCAATTTTGTTGGCTAGATCTGTAAATACATAAATACATACGAGACTCTTCTCAATAAAACTACTAGTGGGTTATAGGTTCGATGATAAACTGTAACTGTTATTTATTATTGATTAAACATAGTTTATATACATATCGAAAATAGAACATACGGTGGTGATGGAGGGGATATCCAGGATGTTTGTCTAGATACGTGATCTAGATTATTGTTCTCAATGTAATGAGTACATAGTACGTAGGACATTTATTAAGGTCTCGAGTCGTCACACGATATACGACGACTGTTTCTTGTAAAACAGTCTTCGTTTCATATAGTTTAGTATAGTAAATATTATTTGGTCTCTAATATGCTTAGAATATTAAGTTAAAGTGTAACAACAAAATAACACCGTTACCTCGCGCTACAATTGCATCAATTCTCTTACAAAGCAAAATTAATTTCACCACATGTACTTCTTAATGTATATTCGTAGAGATAAATCTTTATAAATCCAAGTTTTACTGGAGTTAATCAGAACATGTCCTTAATAAACACAATATTTCTACCACAGAACCACATTTCTTTAGTGCTGGGAAACGAGTCTCGATACCATTTTACCCTTGTTTTGAAAAGTCTCAAATTTTCCAAGTCTCACAAATAAGCGTTAGACATGAGACATGACTTAATACCGCCATTTCATGACTTAGAACTGTATTGGATGAAATTAATATGGGGTACTATTTAGACAATTATTATATGGAAAAGAGCTAGAATATGTAGACAGTTATATATACTTGGGTAAAAAAATGTCCTTTGGTGGAAAGAACGTGGAGGAAGAGGTAGACAGACGTATTGCCATGACTTGGAACAAATTCTGGGCAGCAAAGGAAATTCTCAAAGCCGACTACCCAATACCTTTGAAAAAAATTGTCCTAGATACGAGCCTCTTACCAACTCTGAGCTATGGGTGCCAAACGTGGATATTTACTAAAAAAATTCAAGATAAAATAAATACATGCCAGAGATCTATGGAAAGGAGTATTCTGAATATCAGGAAAATTCACAAAATTAGATGTAAAACTATAAGGAAAAGAACTAAAGTAATCGATGCACTTTTATATACTAAAAAAATGAAATGGCGCTGGGCAGGTCATGTAGCACGTTACAAAGACAAACGTTGGACAGCCCTAACGACTATTTGGAAAGGGCCTAGTGGAAGAAGGAACCCAGGGAAGCCTAAAACTCGTTGGTCAGACGACATTGTAGACGTAGCAGGCAAAGATTGGTTGCGTAAGGCCCAGGATAGAGAGGAATGGGGCAAACTGGAGGAGGCCTATACCCAAGAGGGATCCATTCTCAGTGAACTAACACACTAACATCATAAAATAATTACTTAATACAAAAATAAAAGAAACTGTAAATGTAAAAAATAACAAGAAACTAATAAAAAATAAATAAGATCTATTAAATCATATTAAAATATAAGATAGGAGTAACCAATAATATTAACTAAAACTTTAGACTAACACTATTATATAAGATAAAACAACTGGGAATTGGATAAATAAAGGCTTTTTTATTTTTATTTTTTATTTATTTTATTTATTTAGACAATATTGGTGTTGGACATTAATGTAATTTGTATTTCCGATATTAGTCGAGTAAAATATTACAGAAAAGAATGAAGATTTAATGACGATGATCTGGGATATGTTAAAATAACAATTTTACAATTTCTACTACTCTGCTAATGCTAGGTAGCAAACAGCTTGTCAACTTTAATACCGGTTTCCTCTACAACACAGTTTACGAGAACCATGTCTTTTCGGAGTGAGTTTCAGGATATATGACATCATGGATATTCTACAAATTGATATACAATTAGGACTTGAAATTACTGGGCACTAGTCTTCTTTATAGATGGGTAGGATGGGTTTTGTTTCGCATCAGTCTCATTGTATATCAAAGTTTTTCTTTAATATACCTAACTTTTTAAATACTCTAGTTCCCGCAGCAGTGGTTTTTTCGACTCAAGTTTACAAGAAACTCGAGTCGAGTCGCATCACTAGCTTTATATTTGCCGTGCGCCAACAAATGGCCAGACGGAAACGGCCGGCATTCCCGGGATGTGCCTGAAAAATGAATGTAATGTGCCCATCCTACTACCTGTGTGTGTGTGTGTCTGTGAAAAGTCTTTGATTAAAAGAGGACCATATTTTTGCAAGATTTATTGTTAAAATATGGTGTCTAAAAATAATATATGTTGTTTTAAAGATGAGAATTAAATGGGAGACGTAACTTTTGTAGTCTAAAAAACGTATTAAACGTTTATTAGTTCAGGAAAATCGTTATGCTATGATAATTACAAAAATAAAGACTACTATTTATTGGACAACATAAAAACCAACGCTAACGTCATCATATGATAAAAACAATAATATATAAGTAAATATGTATAAGAAAAGCAACCATTACAAGCCATTATTGTGTCTGCCAGAATCCATGTATCAACAAAACTAAATTCGTGACAATTAAGAATGGGAGCAGTGAATAAAAATCACTCAAGGAACACTTAGTTTAGCACAGAGTTTTTGTAGTTTTATATATGCATCATGCTTGTATTTGATTTTGACTAAACTTGATCAATATTATTCGCAAATAGCAAGTAGTGACGACATTAAAATTTCTTTAGATTAAAAATCCAAGATGTTTATTAAACACGTCAATTTTCAAATTACAAAATAATGTCAAGTCTACAAACTACTAGCGTTTCGCGACGACCACTGTTGGGAAGAAACATTCATCATCTTAGCTGTACTGCAGATTCTCATTGTTCTTTACATTTAATTTAATTATTTACTGTTTTATTGTCTTTTGAAAATACCTGTTTTCAGGACTATTTTATACATTTGTAAATACTCAAAAACATAAAAGCAGGAGGCAACCTTAAAAGACTTGCATTTAATAAAACTCTTAAATTCTCAGTTAATAAAATACCTAACAGAAGAAAATCTCAGTGATGTAATCAAAATCAATCAGAATATAATTTGCAAAATGAGCGAGTTGCAATCTCTTGCATACTTTTAAAATTAAATTGATACAATTTTACCTTCAAAGAATATTTTCTGTTGTAGAATTTACTAAATTAAATTTCTCATGAAGTTATTTCCGTTGCTTTGAACTGGAAATGTTAACAATTTCACTACCTACTTATATACTACAACGAGTTCTGCAAAAAAGGCGTGATAAAATTTATTCAGGGCCGGCAATGCGCGTGTGACTGGCCGCGGTGACCACTTCCTATCATTTGGCCCGCAAGCCTGTTTGCTGTATTAGATATCGGATATGAAAGTATGGGTCCAATATGGCGGAACATCCAAGATGGCGGAATATTTCTTTCATATTTCACTCCTAAAAACACCATAACGAAATTGAAGCCAAGTGGCTGACTGGCGTCAGGTCGTCACGTCGCGTCATGAACGTGTAAATAAAACGCAAAGAAAAATGATATGCTCTTATAAAAGCTATGAAATGGAGTACAGGAGTAACGAAACGCGAGGGGCGGATTGTTGAAATATTATATTGTGATGTCGGATGTAATGTAAGGTATTATAACATAAACTTGGACGAATTCCTGTTTTTACAGAGTACGACTCGAGTATATAATAAAAAGAGTGAAAATACGTTTAATAAAAGGTAAAAACTAAACGTTTTGTTATTATATATGATAGGGACCAACACTGTTCAAATGAGTTTCTTTCGGCATTTCTTCTCAGCAGTGGTCGTTCCGAAATGCCAGTAGTTTGTAGCTTGTGAGAAATAACTATAAATATAAAAATTGACGAGAAAAAGTGCCTGTGAAGGTCTAATTTCTGAATAAATGATTTGAATTTGAATTAAATTTTTCTCTGTGAGATGTTTTTGTCTGTCCGGTTATTTCCTCAGCTATAGCACGTCGGATTCCAGTATCCGCATTCGTCCTATTTCATCTGCGACTGCCATGATCTTTGGTATTCTTGTTTTTTTTAAGTATATCCTACTAATTTTATTTTATTTTGTTTCAGGTAATTTATGCAAACCTTAGCTGATTAGAAATTGTTTTAAAACGGGGTTAATAAGGTAAAAATATTTTTATAAGGCACATTGTGTCTCGGAGTGGACACGTTAGAATTCGAAGATTTAAACTCAAACTAGAATTAACATTTATTGCACACGAGCACACGTGGCTTCAATATAGGAAGACAAGGGAACTGTGAATGTAGGTAGTAAAATTATTATAAATAAGTGGGAAATAGTTTGACTTGGTTAGTTATTTTCAATTTCTTCTCTGCGCGTCGATGGCAAACGTTATTTGCAGAAAGGCTGCGTTACACACGTTATGTAATTCGGTTAGGTTTATGTTGGTTTAGTTTTAGGTTAGTTTTCATGCAAAGGATGGTTTTTGAAACATATTTTTATGTTTTAATAATTATTTTATCTTATCGTATCCTCATATTTGGTATAATAATGGATGGACCATATTGAGCGAAGTTTTGTGGACAAAACATCGCTCATCACAATCGATGCGATTCTCATCGAGTTCTCGTCGAGTTTTGATAGTACAGTCCATTCAATTTAAGCCTTTCCGATATTTCACTCCACGTCTCGTTGAGTCTGTCGCGTATTGTGCTGTAAATGCGATAGTGAACTCTAAGAGATGGACTGAGAGACTGGTTTTAAATGGCCAACGTCTAAATGTACTCTTGAAATAGTGACATTTCAGTCGACAAGCTTGTGTGAATTGTAAAGATTTTTTCTTTTTTGAGTTCCAAGGTTGCCTATTGTACTTACAGCTTGTATTTTGTACATTAAAGGTTAAATAAATAAATATCACACCAAAAAATCTTAAAAACTAAACAGGTCGAGATCGCTGTTTGTTTATCTATAAAAAGCAATGAATCTCTAGGTAAAGCTAAGACAAGTCTAAAGTAATTCGTTACGTCTTAATAGTAATTTGTAGCATTTTGTGAAATCACCATAATATAAAATTTGACGTGAAAAAGTGCCTGTGAACGTCTAATTTCTGAATAAACTATTTTATGGGATACGTAAAAGTATTTATTACCTTTTTCTTAATCGGGTTAAGAACAAAAGCCGCATCACGTTACCGATCCACACTCTCTAAACAGATTTCAAAATCCGCTTGACCAAATACTTGAAATAATTCGTCCCTTTCGCAAGCAAACCCTTAATCACAGCTAGTTCTTGACTTTACTTTCAATCGAGTGTTTTACTCCTCTCGAGGACCCTTTGAAGGGCTCGAGAGGTTACCAATCGAACCCTAACTGACGATCAAAGTCATTTTATATGTGGCGTTATTATTAAAAACTTTTTGGTGGGTGGCACCAGTCAACTTTGACATTAACTTTAACCTGCGCAGAAAAACTGAACTTCATAAAAAAAGGCCCAGCCGTTGAGAGCGAAGAAGTAACAACACACAAACTCTCGCCTGTATAATATCAGTGAGATTCTGAAACAGAAAATCTCATAAATAAACCTATAGAAATGACCGCTGGCTAGCAGCCAACAGATTGAAATCTAAACACGGCCAGTCAGATCTCCCAGGTCACCGGCTTCCAATAGGACAGCTGTGTTGTGTGTATTGCAAATTAATGGGCGCTCTGCTTTTTAGTCGATAATTGTTTGTAACGTCCATGTACTTTTATTAAACACACATCATAACTGCAATTATGAATATGTTATTTCACGATTTCCATGGTGTAGAAGTCACCACCGCTCGCCTCACGATTTTTTTTTCCACCATTCTTCTTCTCCCATTAAAAAGCTGCATAATTGCTTAGTGACATACGCTTTTTACAGCAATATTTCCACAAGAACGAAGTCCTGGAAAGCAGTTAGTATTATAGTATTATTGAAATGTGAAAAAGTTCATGTTAAGGTCTTATTTCTGATTTTTAAGAGTTGTAAATGCTACGATTTTAATGTCTTTTTCCGAAATTAAAAAAAATATATAATAAATTTTAAAAAATTAAGAAATGGTTCGCACTTCTATGTGGCCAGTTACATTCAAAATCGGAAGTTACAAGTTTCTCCCCCCTTTGGGATTCAGGCATGATAATACAAACTTTGCAACACCGACCAACTGGAATCAGGTTATAATACATATCTGTGTACAGCAGGCAATTAATCTTGCACACAACCCGGGGCAACCCGGCCGCTACAGATGAAGTTGTGATCAAAGGGGGGAGGGGTGTGTTACGATAAAACTCTTATTTTTAATTGCAATAGTCTGTTTCAAAGGAAAAACTATGGACAATACAATACCCTTTTATAAAATGATAGTGAGATGATAGATGTTTTAAGACATTAGTGGCAAAACGAAATGCTAAGAAATGTGGGATGGGAAAATCTCCCAGAATCCCGGAAAAGCGACGTAATGGACTGGCGAATGGTAACGCGAATAAATTAAAAATAATCCCCGAGCAATGTTCTAATATCGAGCACACGCTCGCCCCATTTGGCCGGGCCTTCAAATCCTTTAAATTTATTTAAAAAAAGCCTTTAAATCACGCGGAATAAGCTGTGGCATTGTGGTTGAAATGACGAACGTGAAATTAAACTTGGTCGAGTTACACATTCGACCGAGTTTCTTGCCCAGCAGTGCGGCGCTAAGATGCTTTAAAATAAGTGAATAATATAAATATAAAATCACTTTATTTTACAATTAGTATAACATACATTTATTTTAAATTTAGAGATACATTTTGTAATAACAAGATAACAGAGGAATGTCGCATCTTCTGCTATCGCTAACAATAATTTGTTGGAGATAACGCTGATTTTCAGACACCCCTGATAATTTGTACGGGAGTTAATGTGTTAGTGGTGGTCCAGTGTGGTCAGAAGAATGAAAACACTTCTTTCTGCGCTGCACTCGATTTGTAGTCCGAGTGCAAACATAGTACAAGGTGTTACCTCCAGGAGGTACTTCAATTTACTTAAAATTTTTGAAATGATGGTGGTGTAAATGTTACTCGCGCTTAAACTGTACATGAGCTTGTAGCTGTAAATCTGACTCATGTATAATAAGTTTTCATTGACCACCACTTGCTTTGAAGTTTTTGCGTTGGTGAAAGAAAATATCGTGAGAAATCCTACGAAAGTTGTTTGATTGTTACCTCTTCACGCTCAATCTACTCAACCAATAGGGTATCCCGGAAAATGAACGCGGACGAAGTCGAGGACAAAAATTAATTCTTTATAAAACCAATAGCCTGAAAGAGGGAGATAACATCATAAAATTTAATTACCGTATGGAACGTCGGAATAAGAGCTATCGTTAAAATTTACTCGAACCGAGTTGTGATTAAAAAGTGTTCGCCAGATTTGCGGAAGTTTCACGTTGATCCAAATTGATTGGATTTTCCTGGATTTTTATCAAAGTCGTTAGTTTAATTAATCTGTCGAGATTATTCTTGCGATATTTCATTAAAATAAATTAATTTGAATAGCATTAATATTCGTATATTATTACTAATTATATATTATATAAAATAAAAACCATGGCCCATTGCTCCGTTGTACTCCGTCGCGTTGAAGTCCAATGTAGAACAACGTAGAAATTGTATGAACATACCTCAATGTCAAAGCCCATAGAAGACAACGGAGCGCAACACAGCTACAACGTGCTGTGACGTCCCAACGGCGCACGACTGAACAATGGGATGCACCATTGCTCCAGAAGATCTTAGAAAAAAAAAATCATTTTGATTTTCTAAAAATCATACACTTACATTACTATGTTAATACAAAAACGCGTCGCTGAATAATGTATTTCTTCTGTTACTTAAGATTGTGTTTATTTCGATACGATGAACATGTAAAAATCGTAATATAAATTGTAAAACGTTCCGGACACTGCGATACAAGCGTCGCTTAGTGCAGAATCCATAATCCAACTAACTTATAAATTGTAAATCTACCTTCTAAAATGATTCTGTCAACTATTTTTTTATTCTAAAATGAGATGGCTGCATCTGTAGAGATCTATCCCTTGGCGTACCATCGGGGAACACCAACGGCAGTCCCCCACAGCTGCTAGACTATTGCCGAGAAGGGATCTACGTGATTTGGACTATGTGTACGTGATGTTAGTGGGCTAGATTTCTGGTTTATGGAGTGAGTGCGGACATCTACCTTAAAATTACTCACTAAAACATTACGTGGTTATTATTAATTACAGCATTAGGTAGACATTGATAAGGCACTAGGAAATAAAGAAAAAGATCGTTTATTTGGTACAATGTGAACAAATAAATTTTGAAATGTTAACGTTGTTGTTCACCTGCCTGTGAACTAAAAAGTCTTAGGTTCGAATCCTACTCGTGTCACGCAAGTTTGTAGACCAATCTTATTCAGGTATTAATAGTTTTCATTGACCTTTGTTCCCCGTGAAGGAAAACATCGAGAGGAAACCTGCATTTTACAAATATATCTACTCATGTGGCATGAGCTTAGAATTAGAGTCTGAGACCTTCCGGTTCACGGTGTCTTAACCACTGGACCACCACCGCTATATTAGCCTATCAAGCACAATATATTGACAGTTTAACGAAAAAAACAGTATGTTCTTAAGCATAAATTCCAAAAATGGCTCCATATTGGAACATCCCCTCCGAATGGCCTCCCCTGATAATAACTTAAGCTAAAGCCCAATTTTCTCGACACGCCACGTTTTAATATAACAGATGGGAATTATTATATACTGCCCTGTGATTTTACCTGCTGAACATTTTGATTCCACATCTATTTTGTAAGAATTGCAAGTTCTATCGTATGTATTCTGCCTATCAATACATATAAAAGAACACACTGAATGACTGACTGACATATCAGCGCACAGCCCAAACCGCTGGGTCTCGAAACTTCAAATTTAGCACGTAGGTTCCTTATGTCTAGGGGTGCACTAAGAAAGTATTTTTCAAAATTCATTCTCTAAGGGGATAAAAAGGGGGTTCAAAGTTTGTATTGGGCTAGCTAGGAAGGTATGTTTTCTCCGACGAGTCCTGAAGCAAAAGCTAGATTATAACTTAATAATGTTCTTCTATATTTCCGGATAAATAAAGAATTCCTTTCTTTGTATGCAGGTATAAAAGTAATTCTGGGACAGAATCTGCAACCTTTTGTTCTGTTTCATTTACTCTTTGATTCGTTTGAAATCTTTTTCAATTCTAGTTCTAGTATTCTTTAAATTGGAACTTGTGCCTGAGTGTCCGGAGGGTGAGACTTATTCTTTTACACTGGATTTAAAAAGAGACACGACTTTAAGTAAATGGAGTAAGTTGTATCAAAACATAGCATTTTCATCTTCGAAAATGTACATAGTTTTTACATATTCATGAATAAATTATCCCCGAAGAGAATAGCTGCTATTTTTACTTTATTTATTTCTTCTTCTTTCTTCTTTATCCTCGCTTCCCGCTATACGGGGTCGGCTTTTTTAATTTCGAGACGCAAACTGCTCTTTGTAAAAGCATCGTCTTCAGAAAGGCCTTACTGCTTCATGTCCCGCTGGACTCTTGTCAGCCAAGTAAAGATCCTTCCTTCTCTTAGGTCCTCCCTTACTCTCACTCTAGGTTTGGTAGACCATGGAAAGACACTTTTTCACGACATGATCCTCGTTCTGCGCATCACGTGACCATCATAAATTGTTGTGCAAAAATAAATAACAATTATGATGACAATTAGAAAGATACATAAAATACAATGGCGGATTTATCCCAACTAGGGATTTATTACAATCATATATATGTAATAGTGACCCGTAATTTTTCAATAATAATGTGAAGATTTTTTATAGTACAGATGTAAATAAAATCTCAAAGCGTATAAGATGCAGAGTTAAACTATACAACTCAACATATACGAGTAATTCACTGACATGAAAACTTGAACAGTAGATGTGGCTATTCATTCCACTCTTATTACGTAGTTGAATAAAAATAGGTCAAGTATAGGCTTTGTCCTATAAGCATAAGTACATGCGACCTTAAGAAGGCGTTAAAATGCACAAATATTTTGAGACAGATGTTTGTCACACTATCAAGGATAGTAAAATCAACTTAACTGATTTTGATGAAAAGTACTCTGGATTAACACTAGATAATTTTCTAAACTAAAATTCGTACGGAAGTTAGCCATGGATTGAATCAAGGTTAGATTGTAATTGGCTTATAATGACTAGCTGTTGGCCGCGGCTCCAACTGCGGCAAAAAACCAATCCAATACTTCGTTTGGACCTCAATCCAATACTTCGTTTGGACGTGAAAGTAGGACAAAGAAATAAACACAACACATAATATTAGTTGGGTTTCAAAGAGGCTTGACGTCAGACTGCCAGTCGGTTGTAAAAGCACAGCCAAATCTCCAAACGTTCATGGTTGATTTTTACACGAACCCTGGGCGTCACAGCTCCGAATATAACTGGGAACACGCGAGGAATATATTAGTTAATATTAGTTTGGGTTCTGTAGTATAAATGGGGCTGAAAAAGTCCAGTTTGGGTCTGGCCGATGCCCAAGACAAAACAAAAAATGTCTCTTTTGTGACATCCATTGTGTGACGCCACAATACTTGACGCCTAATCAAGAGCCTTTACTTTCGCGGAGAAAGCTTATCTTAATGCTTTAGACAATTTTATTTCATGGCTTTGTGTTTCTGACGATAAATTTGTTTGGATTAAAAATATAAATAGAAAAACTTTAACTTTTTATTTTAAAGGTAGATAAACATATAACAACAGCTTGTCATCAAATCTTCTAACATTTATGCCTGCAACTATTATAGTTGAAAACATAAAAACATTCTTTTCAGTTGTAGTCTTTGTTTAATTAATTTATCGTAGTTTAATAAGTTTGTCTGTTTAGTTTACAGCAACATACCAATAACGATCATTTTTAGGAAACTATAAAAGAAAATATACGCTTATTCAAGTTCAGTCTAAAAGTTTCAAGTTAATATAACCTTATACAAGTTCAGTCTATATAGAATTTTTGTAACGTCATAAATCATTAAAATTTAACCTTCCTTCGTAATACACCTTGACACGGGAAAAAGTGAAAACCTTCTGCAAAACCCTGTCGAAGAGTAATTAGTGAGCGTCCATTCAATTAATCTTTAAAAAGAAAAAAAGACGCTCTGAAGATATTCTTGACGATAAAATAATTTGGTAAAATAATTTTTAATTAGCGAAATTAAAAGTCGAATTAATTTAGGTTTTTTTTGTGACGATAAAAATAATAGGTACATTATTTTATATGTATCGCGATAAAATGTTCCCTGTTTAAAGTGAAATAATAAAAAAGTATTGTATTTAAACTACATTTTGTACGTATATTTGATACTTTATCCATTCAGCTTTAGAACTGTTTTATATATTCTGTAGTTAATTACTTAGATATGTACCTATTTAGTTGAACTTAAAGATTAGTGTACATTGAAATTCTGCACAGTGTGCACTGTGCAGCCAGTTTCATAAAATAGTTAATAATTTTACATAATAAATAACATATGATCATTCATATGTTATTGATTATGTAAATTAACTGATTGGTACTTTCCCGTTTGCGTGCCAATTGTCTGATATCTAGGGAATGAGAAAGACAGCGGTCCTTGGAATGGGGAACCGGCAGGTGGCGCAGGTTAACATTGTGCTCCGCATATTTTGAGTTTAAAAAATAGTAAAAGTTTCGGGACATGTTAAGTGATTGCGTAAAAACAATTATAAAAGTACAATAGTCAAGTGACAGTGTTTGTATTGAAATATACTACCGTGGTAAAAAGAATTCATACAAAACATAGTGCAACCAGATATATGCAAATAAAGTGAGTGACTTTAATTTAATTGATATAATTTTTACGCACAGACAATAAGTATCTTGTATCTCACCAGTTTACACTAAAGGAAGGCACATTTGAACAGCATAATAGTGATTAATTTTAAATTTACCAAATTAACGTACAGTGATATGCTTGCATAACCAGCAGCTTCTGCTACTGGACAACAGATAGCGTTGTAAAGTGCGCCATCTACAGTTTTAGTACGGAACTAAATCGTAAGATCAATAAGTATTCAGCTACTCAGCAATAGAGGGCGCTAGCTGTGTCAGAAACAATGCAGTCAACATCTAAATCTGGTGGACCAGAAAATTGTGCAGGATGTAAAAAATCACTGTTAAAGAAGGAACACCTTCGCTGTATCGCTTGCAAAGCAGCATATGATATTCTATGTTTGAATATAAGCAGTGAACGATATCGCTCATTCTATTCTGCTAACTCAGAACGTAAGAATAATTGGAAATGTCCTGAATGCCTAAGCAAAATCCCGAAACAGGGAAACCTGAATACACCCGTTCGTGCGAATCCACCAAGCAGCATTAGTACCGAGGACGTTCTTGATATTGAGTCCCCTATTGACAATGAAAATGTAACATTACGAAGCAGGTCCACCAAAACAACTGTGAACGAGTCTTTACTATTGTATGACCTAAAAGACGAAACTGAAAGCTCACCAAATTCTTCGAATTATGTAAAGGTTTTTGCGGAAGAAATGCGTGCGATGCGACAGGAATTAAGTCGGATGTGCGACAAAATTACCAGTTTTACAGATGCAATAAATACGCGAATGGATAGATTGGAGCAAAGAGTAACTGTGATTGAGAACAGAAAAAGTGAACTAGAGAGTTGTAAGATACAGGAGCTAGAAAGCACAGTATCACAGTTACAGAGGGAGTTACAAGATCGCGAACAGGAAGCGCTAGGAAGCGACATTGAGATCGCGAGTCTTCCTGAAGTAAAGAATGAAAATTCGATACACGTTATCTTGACCGTGGCGAAAAAACTTGGTGTTGACCTAGAGGAACGTGATGTGGTGCACGCTCAGCGTATGGGACCTGCTGCAGCGGCGCCGGCGCCGGGCGGCGAGGAAGCGGCCGAGCGCGCGCGCCCCCGCCCGCTCGTCGCGCGTCTGGCTCGCCGCGCTACCCGCGACGCTCTGCTGCGTGCCGTGCGCGTTCGCCGAGGAGTTACTACCGAGGGAATGAATCTGCAAGAACGAGCGCCTTTTCGCTCTTTTTTTGTTAATGAGAGACTCACAAAACGTAACCGGCAACTGTTCCAAAGAGTACGAGAAGCCGCAAAGCGTATGCACTGGAAGTTCGTATGGACAAGAGAGGGTAAAGTCTATGCAAGGAAGGAGCAAGGGAAGGCGAGTGTACGACTTCGTTGTGACAAGGACATTATTGAGGTTTTTGGGGACTGCACTGTTGGTCCTACTTAAAAAAAAGTGGGTTAATTAGTTTCAGAAATAAACTTTACATTGTTCTCATAGGTTTATTATTTTATATTTGTTATTATGTTGATGCCGTAAAGCCGAAATGTCTGCCTGATTGTAAAATGTATTCTTTGCAAATGGTTCTTTATATTTTAATTGTCATTTTAGGTTTAATCGTAAAAATAGAATTTATTGAGAGTACCAACCATTTGGCCTATTGGTCTAAGGAGTATATTTACATTTTAATAGGATTCAGGTTGCTGTGTGGTTTAGATCGATTTTATTCTGTAATACATTATTTTTGTTTGTATGCGATTGCTTTGAAATTGATATTTTATATACCTAACTTTGGTGAGTCCGATAATAATTGTCTTGTAATTCTCTGGATTTTATTGGTGCAAGCAGTTTGTATTTCAACTAATCTATGTATATTTTATTCTTATCTTACTTTGTATTTATTTATTATTAATGAATTTGTTTATTACAATAATTATTTTATTTTATGTACTAATAATCATAATGAATGGGTACTGGATGTTGAACGTATGATTTTTTTTCGACTTGCATGGCGTCATGTTTTGAAGTTTTATTTAAATAATAGCATTTACATAGAAATTTCTTATAGTTTTATAATAGTATTTATTAAACGACAACATTTAACATTAGGCCTATTAAACCCTGGATCTCTGGGGAGTCGTCGTCTCCGTGACGAGTTTTTAGTTACCATAGAGCGTCACGCGGTGGATATACTTGCCATTAATGAGACATGGCTTAAGGAAGACTAAGATGCACGCGCACCAACAGTGCCTGGCTTTAGGCTTCGTCATGTGCCGCGGTCTGTACATGCACCACGCACGGGCGGTGGAGGGGTCGGTTTCTATGTGCGACGTGGAATAAGTGCACGAATCCTTGAACACCCACCGTGTGAGCATGTGGAACAAATGTGGTTGAGCATAAAGCATGGTGGCTATAGGATCGCTATAGGGACTGCATACCGACCTCAGTGGATGAACGTAAAAACATTTTTGAATGCAATGACAGAGTCAGTAAGTCTTTTTTCAAGATATGACCACGTGATTTTAGTTGGAGATTTTAATATAAATTTATTGGAGCCTAATGAAAGTAACGCCAGAAATCTTTTGAATTTCATCGATTGCATGAATCTACGCCAATACGTAACAGAACCGACACATTTCACTGACCACTCCGCTAAATTGCTAGACGTCGTTTGTAGCAGCACCGGGGTCATAGACCTTGTGGTTGATTATGTGCCAGATTTGAGTCATCACGCATTTGTATCCTTTGAGTTGAATATAAAAAAGCCAAAACCAAAGCCCAAACGTATAACTTATATACCACTGAAGGATATTGATGTTGATGCCTTTGATAGGGATGTTGAATCTATACAATGGGACGAGTTGTTGTGCGACAATGTAAACGATTCTCTTGACGCTTTTAACAAACAAATAACAGCACTGTTTGATCGACATGCCCCGCTTAAAACTTCTTTTATAAAAGAGCAGAGTTATCCTTGGATAACAGATACTGTTAAAGTAATGATGAAGCTAAGGGACGAGGCGCACGCTAAGAGTCGGAAAACTAAATTAGATAAAGACAAATCAGCATACAAAGAATTGAAAAAGTTAGTTAATGAAGCATTGCACAGTGAGAAATCGGCATATTTTCGTCATAGAATAAATAAAAATATAAAAGATCCACGTAGTTTATGGAAAAATATAAATCGTCACTTAAATTTTAATAAAGAGCAATCAGAAATACCACCGAATATCGCTAAGCCTGATGATATTAACAAATATTTCCTAGACGTTCCCGGAAACACCACTTTAGATATGGAACAATTGATGTCCCTATGGTTTAACAGATTTAGCCAGTCGATTTTTAGTTTGGTTCCAGTTGATGAGGCTACGGTGTTTAAAATAATTAAACAATTTAGTTCTAATGCTCAAGGTGTGGATGGCATTTCAATGGACATGATATTTCTCACTTTACCACATACCTTACCTTATATCACGGCGCTGATAAATATGTCTATCGAAAGCGGTGTATTTCCAGATCAATGGAAACACGCTATAGTCCATCCACTCCCAAAAGTTAGCAATCCAAAAGAATTAAAGGACCTCCGGGCGATAAGTATATTACCTTTCTTATCTAAAATTTTAGAAAAAGTAGTTACTCTGCAGCTTGTTCAATACTTAGATGCAAATAATATACTTCCTTCTAAGCAGTCTGGATTTCGCCCTGGCAGAAGCACGGCTACAGCTCTCCTGGACGTGGTTGACGATATATTGGCAGGTAGAGATGTTGGTGAAGGTGCGATCCTCGTGCTGCTGGATTACAGTCGTGCTTTTGACACCATTAATACAACCATACTTATGGCTAAGCTCGTGTATTATGGGTTTGATGGTTTAACGCTAAAATGGTTCTCCAGTTACCTGACAAATCGCTACCAAAGAGTGGAAATTACTTCTATTGATGGGACTAAATTAATTTCAAAAAATGAATGTTTGAATAAAGGTGTCCCCCAAGGATCAATATTAGGACCCTTATTATTTATTCTTTATACAGCGGACTTGCCGAAGATCATAAAAAATTGTAAATACCACCTCTACGCAGATGACCTGCAAATCTACAAAACTTTCAATGCAGAGAATACAGACATTGCGGTAAATCAGATTAATAGTGATCTCTCACAAGTAGTGAAATGGTCTGATGCCAATGGATTAGTAGTGAATCCGAAAAAGTCCATGTATATAATAATGGGCACTAACGCACAATCCTCTAATATCAAGAGTCATACACCCGTTATCAAACTGAAAGAAATTGAAATTAAAGAAGTTGCAGAAGCCAGAAACCTTGGTGTTGTAATGGACAGTAGACTGCTATTTGAAAGGCACGTCACCGAGATTGTAAAAAATTGTTACTACCGCCTGAAAGTTCTCTATCAGATACGGGATTATCTGAATGCGGAAACGCGGATTTATTTATGTGAAGCGTTAATTTTGTCTAAATTAAATTACGCAGACGTTGTAACAGGAGAGTGTTTACTTGCTCGTACCAAAAAACTCATACAACGGGTTCAAAATTCTTGTGCAAGGTATTGCTTTGCCATCCCCCATAGAGCTCACGTAACACCTTTTTTGAACAATAATGATCTGCTTAAGATGGAGTCCCGGCGAACACTGCATTTTGCAGCCCTGCTCTTTGGTGTAATTAAGAAAGAAAGCCCACCCTATTTATTCCAAAAACTAAAGTTCACTGAACGTGGTCGAGACCCTGATCGCCTTATATATCCCAGACATAAAACCGCAGCTTTTAGGGGTAGTTTCCGATATGCTGCGACCAAGTGTTGGAACAACATCCCACCACCTATTAGAAAGAGCATGACATTAAAAACGTTTAAAAATAAACTAAAAAGACATATTCTTAATATTCAAAAGACATAAATCGCAGCTCCATAAGTAATTACTAAAAATTTTTTGTTATATTTATTTATTATATAATAGTATATTTTATTTTATTGAAGTAGGTACATCACATTACAAATTGCTTCACCCAGCACAGTGTAGTATAGCGCCAAAATAACCTTTTATTTCTAGTTTCTGTGTTTTGTATCGTCAGTGTTTTTGTAGTTTTAAGGCATCCGCGGAAGACCAGCGTTGTAGCTCACGCTGCGACATATGCTGAGCGGAGACCTTTTTGGTGTTTTTTTTTTTTTTTTTAAATATTTCATTGTCATGTACATTATGATATGTTGGTGTTCTATTGTACATTTAAATTGCACCGAATAAACATTTTTCTTTCTTTCTTTCTTTCCTTGATTTCCAATGCTCAACGTCTGAGGAAGTAACGGGGTAATCGCTCAGATGAGACAGACAGAGAGACTAGAAGGCCACAAAAAAAAGGCAGCTTGAAATTGAAAATTAAAAATCATCGTGTTTTATACAAGACCATATAAGTATGTCCCTAAGCACTTGGTTGAAATCCCAATGTTCCAAAGTTCTGTTCGCTTTCTACGACAGCCAGCAATGAGAGAACAATATACGGCGCGGAAACTACTGCGCAATTAGCATGGCCGTAAACAAAAACTGGGCGCGTTTCGGCTCGGTTTATGAGATTTTCGTAGGTGTAGTAACAGGACTGACAGAGTTGCCCAACAGCTTTGATGTTGTCCAAAAAGCCAGCTATGTTTATGACACACTGTGATTGGTTAGTCTGCTGCGTCTCACTGAGAAAAGATTTAATTGTGAAAAATATTTTCTTTTTATCACTTAAGATGAGTTGGACAAGATAGCGTTGCCGTTTAGGCAAAATAACGTTTTTTTATTGCATTTTTTGCGCAAGTAACGTAAGGTTGACTAAGACAACAAACTCTTATTGTTGATTTGGGATATGAGGTTATTTCGGTTACTCAGAGACTACAGTATAAACGAAATCAATGGTTTTACACATGCTGACTTATATATAGTTTGTGCAAATCCACATAAAAATCAATTAAATCCAAATTTATTTTAGCTTTTTCGTAAATCTCAAGCACAAAATATCTGCTCTCAAAGCACATCTCCCAAAAGCAATATGCGAGCTTTCGATTAAAATCTAGACGAGAGTGGTGCGGATTGGCGCAGGTGTGCCGAAAGCTTAGCTACGAGTATTTTAGCTTAAAAAATACCACGACGTAACCCTCTCGCGGATTAAAATAAGGGCGAATATGTGAATGTGTAGGCTTCCGATCATAGCACTGTTTGCGGCGGTAAGATGACCATATACGGTCTTCAAATATTCATAGAATTTCATTATATTTTACAAAATAGTGGTAAAATTTCAAAGTTCCTCGGCAATCGCTCCTCAAACACCCGGACAACGCTCGCCCGGGGACAAGGCTCGATCCATCAACTCGATTATCCAGCTGCTCTGACAAATCGAGTTATAACCCCACTCATGACATATCGGTGGTACAGAAGAATAGTCTATTTAGTTTTAACACGGTGTTAAGAAATTTGCTAGAATTACCACACTAATACCCTAAACTAAATTGTTTTTATTTCTCTTTTATTTGATAAATCACTGTATTATGCCATCATTAGGGTATTTTTTTAATGTAACTAGGCATATATATTTTTGATTTATTATTTAGAACTCCATAAAACTTGACCCCAAGCGATAAATTTTCAAAATCTTTTTATGGTCAAATTTTTGAAAGGGTTTTTCCAGCGCTGATTCTTGACGTATAATCTAATGTTTAATACAAAGAAAACTTCTATATTCACATTATTTTAGAATGTCCAACAGTTTTAATTTATGTAATCCGTATGCAGCGATCATTAAAATAATTACCTTATTCTGGTCTTTTGTTGTTTTGTTACTACATAAAAAAAATAGTAAATTATACACCTCGTAAACCTTCCTCAGAAATTACACTATCTATTCGTGAAAACGACATAAAAATCCATATTTTTTCTCGGAACTTTTTTATTATATATGTATAAGGAAGTAGAATACAAAAAGTATGCTAGGATTTACGATTTAAAAATGAAAAGTGTAGCGGGGCGTCTCAATCAAACAACGTATAGACGACGACTGGTTTATTCGATTGAGGTGATCTATTTAATTCCCGTGATCTACCTACAACATAATTACTTATTATGAAAGTACCTACACCCATGTAACAAACTGCATCCCATAAACTAACAGAAAGAACAAAGACCGCTCGGATCATAGAGAAATGTCTAAAAAGATTTATTTTAAAATATATCACAGTATAACCAGTTTGACACACGGACACTTCTCGTGCCATCCCTTATTGAACTGAAGAAGGCACTCGATTTTTCTGATAGTTCCATTTTAGATTTATGAACTCAAGTGTTATATATTTATTTCTACTCGGCTCAATTGTTACTATATTGTTATAGTTTCTGCTCAATTGTTATAATTTGTATTCAATTTCTAATAATAATGATTTGTCTTATTGTATGGCTACATAATTACTACTAGACTAGCTACTTACTTGATAAACTTTGTAATTAACCGCACATTAACTATTAAATTATATTACTGGTATAATTATCTCTATCGTTTACTGTACCATGGAATACCTTTACGGAGTTAACGACAGAGCAATAAAAGTGGCCAGTACTACTGGTGTCACATTATATAAAAAGAAGAATTATCTCTATAATAGGAATACAAAGGGAGCTATTTCAATACATTTTTCAGCCAATTCTCTCTGCCGACAGAAGTAAAGTCCTTCGTTATTTCAATTGAATTGAAGAAACCAATTGCTGTTCTGATTGCAAGCTCCGTTCTCCTAGGGAACAATGGAACTAGTTTCTATTGTAATTCTATTAAAACTGGGATCAGATTACTTTATGGAATGTTTTGTTTGCAACAATTATTTTTTGAAAAATAGGAAACTAAATTAAAAACTACTTATCTAAAAATGAAAAAAAATAATTTTCGGATGGCCAGCACCGACATGGGCAGAGGACACCATCAAAATCGCTGGTCGTACGTGGATCAGAAACAGGATAAAGAAGGTGAAAGAAGAGAGGCCTGAGCTCCCTTCTTTCACGCCATGATGATGAAAACTAAAAATACGAATATGTTCAAAAATCTATAAAATATTAGTGTTAAGTTAAATTGCAATAGTGGTACAAACTTTGTTGTTACCAAGTGCGCACTTTAAAACATACACCGTTTTGTAATCACTTAAAGTTGGATCCGAGTTTCTGACTCGCAAAATGTTTCACTCGAGATGGAGCGAAAAACATGAGTCGAGTATCTATATTTTGCACTTGCTTCTAGCAACATTCATTGACTCGAGCACCCTGGTTGAACGTTTCTAATATCATCATTTACCATCATAAACGGTCTAATATCAACAGATAAATCTGCTAATCCAATTTTTTTTATTTTTTTTGCATATATATAATTTGAAGCGTTTGTGGTGTAATAATTAAGGCGCCCGCCTGTGGATCGAAAGGTCCCAGGTTCGAATCTACCCGTGCCACATGAGTTTGTATACGAATCTGATTCATGTGTAGAGTTTTCATCGTCCACCACTTGCTTCCGGTAAAGGAAAACATCGTGAGGAAACCTGCATACTGGATGATTCTTATTAACTTGTGTGTGAAATGGGGAAGGCAATGGCAAACCACTCCTTTAATAATGCCAAGAAAGTTGTTGTGTGTATTTCATTCCACGTAATAACCACGACCCTCAGCCATGAGGAATACGACTGTGAAGAAGATATAATTTGAAATACAGAATAAGACACAGGGTACCTTTCATCACGTAAAATTAAATGTTCTCGTGGAAAACTAACGCGGGCGAAGCCGCGAGCTAAAGCTAGTTCAGTGATATATAATTTATAAAAGGAACAAAAACATATCGAAATATTTTAATTGAATAAATTATGCAACACATTCAAAATTCGTGGAATGCTGCCGTAATGATGCAATTTCGGACATAACTCGATTCGTCCGGTATTCTCCCGTCGAAATGTTGGAATTAATCATTTTCATTATCTGTTGACAGCTACGTACGGGCTTGTATCTGGACTGTTTGAAAAGGATCTGGTTCTGTATAATGGATCAGTTTTAACTGTACCAACTGTAATCCTTATCCAGCTTTAATAGATATCCAGCTAAATTATAAATGCGAAAGTAAGTTTATTTGTTAAATCTTCACGACGTATTCTTCTCTCATCAAATATTTTGAAACTTATCGCATAGGAGTACGAAGAAGGACGTGGGGCCAGGAGAGAAACTCAGAGTGCTAACCATCTCAAGGTTTTTCTTTTGGATAAATGCTATTACAGTATCGCAGAGTTCTTTGAAGATCAAATCGATCAGTGATACCTTCGACTCCCCTTCATTTTATTAATTTTAATCATTTTATTAATTTTAATCATTTTTAATAATTTAATAATTTTAATCATTTAATGCATGACAATTAACAATGTTAAATATTTAAGTAAATGGCATCTAGCTGCCCCAATGTTTGCTGTGCCCTTGCAGGGCGTCACCTGTACTTACTTATTATCTATGTAACACCTAACATTTCCACTTGTGACATTGCAATAAATGAATCTGAATCTGAATCTGAGTGTATGAACCAAGTTTGCGGCTGCGGCTGTTATTCTCTGTACTTCAAAAAGCATTTCTTTTTTATTTTTTTATTCGTCATAAAAATAATTATTTATTAGAGAATTAAATAACTTCCCCATATTTATTTTTATTGTCACGTATATCTCTTTTCCTGTTTTTTACGAATTTATTTCAACATCCACCTGGATATTGGCTGTAAATTCATCATAACGTTCGATGAACATTTTGTAGTTATTGAAATTCGCGGTTATTTGTTGGAAATCCGTATTGTACATATTGCATGTAACTGTTTACAAATCTCCTGAAATGGATACATCAATTTTGTTCAAAGTGGAAATTCTGAACAGTATTATATTATTGTCTCGGGTGATTTATGTTTCGTTTGAAGAGTACCTTCGCGGGCTGGGCTTCTGCTCAGGGCGTTGGATATAAAGGGGCGCTATTTATTTCTGAATTAACCTTTTTTAGGGTTCCGTACTTAAAGAATAAAACGGGACCCTATTAAAAAGACTACGCTGTCCGCCCGTCTGTTTCTTTATGTTGATTTATATAAAACTTTATTGCGACAAAAAAATAAAAACGCACAAGCTATAATGAATATTATTTGATCTCGAATATGACGTAAAAAAGTAAATGCTTTAACTTTGTGATGTTTGTGTGTTTCTATGTAGTGTTACTAGATCTAGAGAAACGTCTATACCTCTGATATGAGTTGCTGATAGAGCCGTCTAGAACGACTTGAACAAAATGTAACACATTAGCAACACACACGTTAAAAGAGATTTTTTTATTATTATTATACTTTAGCACACATAGTTTTTCCGTTCTTCCTACGACGCTGCAGAACCCCAAAACCATATTTTACGAAGCTTCACTATCTGTAACATTATTTACGAGCGCAGGTGATCCGACGTTCGCCGGGCGGCGGAAATTCGAACATTCACTAGGCAAAATTATTATCAAGATTGACAGTATTCAGTTTTGAGGAAATTGAAGCTCAGATTCCAATGTGAAGTAAAGTGAGCTTTCAGAGGTCGGATGTCATCGGATTTCTCGATTTATATTAAATGCATATTATGTAGGAAATTTTTCGACTAAGTTTTACTTCTTCACACTCTTCTTCTTTGCGTGTCGATGGCAAATCACAACACTTATAATTATAAAAACAATAATAAACTAGGTAGTAACAGACTCCAACATGAAATACTTTTGTGGTACAGAATCGTACTGAACACCGCCGTTGCTAGGACGAGAACCAAGGGATCACTTTTTATCACTTAAACTATTTTGTCCTATTGTTCTTTGGCATAACGATTTTGGCATATAATATTTTGGCATAAGGCATAATTGTTTTTTGGCATACGGGTAAATGTGGCGTAATTAACTTTTAGTCGGGTTACGTTAGTTATGGTTCAAATTGCGGTGCGTTAACATTATGCGTAAGAACGTTATGCTTAAAAATCATTATGCCATAGTAAAAGTATGCCATGTTTAATTATGACATAAAATTGTGTGCATACAAATAGGGAACCTCGAGAAAACTTAGTCAACGTAGGTAAGTTTGTTTTAAAAATAATACATTTATTTGTACTAAGGTTAAATTATTATTAAACACCGACGAATGTGATTAATTTCACAAATTTATTATTACTAATAATATTTCAATAATATATTTTTGTTTACAATGAAAAAAACTCAAAAACCACTAGGCCAATTTTGATGAAATTTGGCATAGAGATAGGCGATACCTTCAGGAGTGACATAGGCTACTTTTCATTGTGGTTTTACCAGAGCGAAGCCGGGGCGAGACGCTAGTTAATTAATCATTTTCAATTAATCACTCTTACATAATTTACATACACATACATAATTTTCACTCGTGCCTATCGAGTTTCTAGTCAATTACATAAAATGATTTAGAGAATCGTGTACCGATGTGGCGTAGCAGTTCTACGAATACGTCTACAAATCGCTACGGCGTAGTAGACCGACACGTGTAGACGGCTACGAAGCATTAAATTGCAAATATTTACTCGTTAACGTAAAAGTGTGTAGTTAGAGGCAAATGAAATATCCACTGTCGTGCGGAAAAATTGGCAACTGACTGGTTGAATTGTATATTTATTTTGATTTGTCATTTTTGACACTTTTAAAAAAATCTTAATAGATTATTTCTTCATTATAATTTATCTGAAGAAATTCAGCGAATATTGAGCGTAAACCCATCTTTGAATTTCCATTTTTATTATGTCAGCCATATTATGAACCGATGTCATAAAATGCTTGTATGCTTGCTTATGCCCCGTTGCGTCTAGCTAGGGTCCATTAAGGTATTATTTTCCTCAAACAATGTCAGGTGTTATGTTAAATTTAATATCCGCGCACAACAGTTTAACATTCGCACAATTGCGTGCCTGTCAGATTGTCACACAAATCATGTGTGACGCACTGCGGCGACCTGCTGTCTCGCTCTATTGTGTGTGCGTGACAGAGAGGTGGAGGACGTAAGAGTAAGCCAAGGATTAGGTAAAGGTTTCGGATTTACAAATGAATTTGCTGTGAAAGATTTGTATTTGTTGAACTAAGGCTATAAAATACAACTTTTTTTTTTAATAATTGTACAAATTCTTGGCTTATTTTAGAGGACAAATGTACTCTAGAATAGAAATATGGATGTATAAAATTGGAATACTTATAAATGGGATTTTTTTTATATTTTTTTTTATTACGCGAATATATTAATAGAAAAAGTCAACTTTTTTCGTTTTTAAAAGTACATATCGAAAGTTATTTTTTACTATAATTTTTCACTTATTATTTCCAACGAAATGTATTTTCATATTAATCGTCTGATGGCAAAAGATCGCAAGCGCAAGGCAAGCCGCAGATGAGACGGACACAACTGGCGGGGGATATAAGCGGTTGGGAACAGAAAGGGGATGATTTTGCCCAGCAGTGGGAACAGGCAGATACATCATAATGTCATTAATTTAAAAACTCTTGACGTTTAAATGACTTCAGAGACGAGAGCGCCACGCCAATGTATATTTATGCGCGACAGTAGCTGACCAATTAAAACATTGACAAACAACCTTCAAACAATTGAATACTGTGAAGCTAATTACTTATTTACTATTATCCAAAGCTCGTAATTGTATAAATACAACCCTAAATTCAATCCGCGAGCTCGCAAACTGACACGTTAATTATTCAGCCAAATCTACGTACACTGACATGGGAAAATCTAAATTGAAAGTGGCCATGATGCTGTTGTATGTATGTGTCGCATTTGACTAGATACGCCCCGTGACGTTCCTCATTTTTATAGGTTACTATTCGTGACTTAATTTTTTTTTAATTCTACATTTTATTTTAAAATCTTAAACTCCGAGAGTAAAGCCTTGGATGGTATGACACGAGGCCAGCTAATAAATAAACATATGGCACAAATATATGGCTATGCCGCTTCCATCTGGTCCTGGCACACCAGAAGTGCTGGCTTGAAGTCGTCAAGAACTAAGAACGCTGAAACCATGACAAGTGGGGGTGGAAAAGTAGATAGGGCTCTAATGCCAAAACTTTCGTATGAGAGTTAAACAAACATTGTTATTCTCTCATTAACTTTCGCTTATGCATATAAATTAATATTATTTTAGTTGAAAACAGGAACATTGGTCAAGAAAAAAACTGAGCAAGAGAAGCAGGTAGGGGAAACCAAATAATAATACTCAGCCGACTCTGGCCGCCTACTGAGTCGGCCAGAGTTATAATAATATATCGTAATATTTTTTGAACAGACGAAGTAAAACCTCGGTGGCGCAGTGGTAAAGTGCTTGCCTCTGAACCGAGAGGTCGCGGGTTCGATCCCCGGTCGGGTCATGAAGGAAAATGATCTTTCGGATTGGCCCGGGTCTTGGATGTTTATCTATATATGTATTTGTTATAAAATATAGTACCGTTAAGTTAGTATCCCATAACACAAGTCTCGAACTTACTTTGGGGCTAGCTCAATCTGTGTGAGAAAAAAAAAATAAAACATCGTGAAGCTATTTCCTGGAAACACCTATACGGTTCAAGAGAAAATTCGCTTAAGAAATTAATATCACTGTAAAAATTTGAATATATTAAGGACCGCGACGAACTGAAATTAATATGAATAAAGGTTTATATCTCAAAAACCATGTTTTACACTTGATCAACTTTTTCCCTGATCTTTTGATTAAAAAAATGTAATTGTATTGTGTTATTTTGTGAAGGTATTCGAAAATATAATGTTGCAAGTTATTTCCACCAAATAATGTTATTTATATTTCAAAGAATAAATTTAATATATACATACATATATGAATTATTTTTCAGGTTTTATTGTATAAATTATATTATTTTTGATTGTTTTCTTTGCAATAAAATATTTATGCATTCATATATACTTATCAAACTTATATTGTAAATGAATTTTAAAATTAACAGCGTTACAATATGTATGTACAATTTAATAACAAAGAACAACAACATATAAATAAATCCTTATAACGCACTGGCGCTGCGTTTGCAAATAGAACGATAATTTTTCATGACGTTTCCGTGTTTTGCCTTAAATTCCAGCGAGTGCGCCCCTGGATAACCAAAATGGCGGCCGTTTAGATAACAGTGCAGTGCCGTATTCAGTGATGGAGAGGTTTTTGGAAATGTTTACTCTAGCCTCCAGTTTTAACTTAAACAGGGTTTTTTTTGTTCAATAGGTTTTGATTACAAAGTGCGTGGGGTCCATAGAATAGGACCACAACATATCCTTCCACGGAAGTCATACTTGGTGACGTTGCACATGGTCTAAAAGCCGATAGGTAACATTAGCATTCCAAATGAGAATTGACGATTGGCAGACGGCCGGTTGTAAAATCACACCCGAATGTTTGAATCGATCATCATTTAATCAATGGAAGATTTTTATTTTTTTCAATGCGAAGAGGAGAAAATGATGTTTTGTAACTTAACAAATAAAAAGTCCAGTTTATACAATGAGTTTATATTGTAATCGACTCGCTCTTGACCGTTTACAGTTTTCGCCCCAGTTACCTTGTTTAAATATCGGAACTCCATCGTTGCTTTTTCGCCGCTTTTCCTCGAACAGCTTTGCATTGCAGTTTTTTAGTTTAATTCCCGTGAATTTTTATTATAATATTTATTATAACTGCCATCCCTGATCGAGGGCCGATAGATTTTCAGACCATTGTATCTTCGGCTTGCAGATCTTTTAAAAATAAGAAGAATATTTATTTATGAACTTCAAATGTCTGAAAGAAATGTTTTATATTTTTTTATTTGCCATCAGTCGGGACTCAAGTAGTAACGTGTTGCACAAGTGTTCAATAAGGCTGACTGGCCAATCGCATCCGGCAGATTTGTCTAGAAGTTAGTTTATCTATCAGATTACATTAGCTATATAGGCTATCTAAAAATGGAGGCTAAAGCTAGGTACGGGTACGCTATACTTAGTTATTAATACAATTTCACTTTATCTTCACGTGAATAAAGCCGTGGGTGGTAATGAGTCAACTCTGTCAAAGAAGAACAAAGGGACCTTGAGCCGACCGTAATTAGCAATTGTAGAATCAGGGCCAATTAACAGGGCTTTGCGGAATAACTCGATTTTAATATTCTAACTTGCTCTTTTGACCGTTTGGCGGATATATTTTGTAGATTCGTGTTTTATAGATCACAGTATTATCATTTCGTCTTTGCGTGTTTCCAGGTTCATTCTGTGGCACTATGAAAGCATTTGAATAAGAATGCCATTGTTACCTATCTGCTCCTGGAGAATGTTATCGTTGCCTAGATGCCCCCAAGGCAATGTGACTTTTAGTTGCCTCTCTACGACATCCAAGTGAGAATATGGAGTGGTCCTGAACTATTAATACTAATTACTAATATTTTATAGATCCCTCCTTACGGGGTAGATAGAACACAAAGTTGCGAGACTCACGCGTTCAGCTGTATGGCTCATTGGTGGTACTAATGAAATAGTGACAGGTCGCTGCCAATCGTCTCTTTGATGAGTCCAATAAATAGCCTTTTATGAAGAATTTCCCAAAAATATATTTTATATGACGAATGCGGTGATGCGTGTGGTTAAAGTTGTTCAAAAATGAACTTTGCCCCTTTACCAGTAAGGTTTCATATTGTATGGCAGAGTACGTGTGTGAAATTCAGAATACCGTATATTCTATCGGTTATCGTGTTTCCTGCGGCGGGACGGATCGGGACGCGATTTAACATGGCTTCCGGTGTTTCTGGCGCGTAAATTATTTATAGCCATTTTGTTTGGTTAAAATATTGCTTGGTACCTCATTTTAAGTGCTTTTAAACACGGGTGGTCTTTGTATACGAATATATAATCTTTTTGTATACGAATAGTGTAAGAGATACTTCCAAAAAATTACGTGATAAAATATTCTTGAAAATAAGACAATATTTACAAGTATGGAATTGTAGCCCTATTTTCAACAATCACATTTTAAATGAACAATGTACTTGATTTATAATCGCATTAAAACAATTAAACTGACAATAAGAATTAAATAATTCCCAGCAATAAAGGAGATAATATCTAAAGTTAGTACTCTCACAGTAATGACCAAACTTTTTGATGGGTCGACTGATTTTAAACAGATTTCGTGATTGTGGGAACTGAAATACCTAGCAAGAACATTATTAACAATGTCTCATCTCCGCATGTTCCCGGCTCCGTTCGAGGCTGTGACGCCGCGAATCCCGAGGTCAGCTTGAAAAATACCCTTAAAATTATGAAGATTCAGCTGTGATTTTATTACCGACCGCCTTCCTGACGTCAACCCTCCTTGGGAATGCTATTGTTGACTATAAGTTGCCTATGCTATGGTCCCTTGGTCGCCTCGTACGAATCCATGAGAGAATATAGAAAATAGTGGTCCCGCGTTCTAGGGCAGAACCACACGCCGGGCGCCTGGAACATTATTAATCCTAATTACTTAGCTTTTGTGACCTATATGCAATACTTTTTTTAAAGGGGATGGGATTGCCCAGAAGTGGGACACGTAAACAGGCTATTAAAAATATATTATTGTTCAAACTTTTGTACTTCGTCAAGCTTATGACCTCGGCTCGGTGAATTTTAGTGTATTTTCACAGACGTCATTACCGCGTCCTTCAAAATAAAGAACCTTACTAAAATCTTAAAAATCTTATATTGATACAATTTTGCACTATCCCCAACACAGATTTTCCAGAAATTATGGTAGTGAAAAGATTCTGTCTTTGTTGACATTTCTTCTTCAAAAAATTCAATAAATAAATAATCATAATCATATGTACAGCTGTTAACATGCTTAAGTTTCTTATACAGCTATTGACACAGCGGACTTAATGCTCTTGATCTATCTTTTAATTAATTAAATAACACGTTTAAAATTTAACTAGTGTTCTGAAAATTATTCAGAAATTCGGGAAACTCATGCGAACTATTTAGCAATGAAACAGACACAATTTGTTTTGTAAATATCGTTAATTAAAACAGTTTTCAATAAATGCCAGTTACAGGAAATATTGGAATTGAGGTTACATTGCATAAATAAAATATATTCCAGTCCTTCAATAAAATACTGTATTTATTTTAATGATTTTCAACTATAATAACCAGAATTATGTGTTATTAAATGATTTTTTGTATTAAATGTGTGGAGATGATACTAATTTCAAATTCAATATTCTTAATTTAACTTAAGTCGATAAACCTACGATATACAATTACATTTATAATCAAACTAGCAACCCGTCCCAGCTTCGCTCGGGTAAAACTAAATAATAAGCCTTCTTCTGAAATCACACTATACCTTTTATAAAATCCATCCAGTTATTTTTCTTTATTGACTTCTGTTTATAATATATAAGGATGTATAAGTGTGTTTGTTTGTCCTTCTTTCACGTCAAATGGAGCTTTAGAATGAGATGATTTTAGGTGTGGAGATAGTTGAAGAGCCGTGGGCAATTCAATTCATTTATTCATTCCAAACACTTAATTAGTAGAACATTTTACATTAGTATTTAAAATAAAATAAAGAACATATTTTCTAACACTCGCTATGGATATTATCCGGAAAAGAAAACGATTAATTAATCAATTGTCTATAGCAATAGCAACAGTCTAAATTGTAATAGCAACAGCTTGTATACACAAATGAAACGCTTTGTTAATTAGTTAGTCCATCCATTAGTCATTATCCATTAGTCAGTCTATTCTAAACGTTCAGCATCTGTGTCGGAGACGTGACGTCATGAAGCAAGGGCCTCGTCAGCCCTCGGACTAGCGGGAGGACTCACTCACTACTACGTCTGTGAGCTCTCTGTCTAAATGAGAGACCTTGACTTAGATCGTTAAAAGTTTCATATAAGTTTTTCAAATACGCTTTTTATAGTAGCAATCTGAGTTGGGAAATTGGCATTCGGTCAAATTGAAAAGTAGTTATTGTATGTATATAAGACCTACATTTGTTAATTGACGTCCTTGGAGAAAAGGCCGCGGTGAAGTTTGTCGCGCCGGTTCTTCTTCACCTGCGCTTTGGAAGCCGGCGGTAGACTTAGTTTAAGTAATGTTTTTGACGTCAATAAGTGATGTATATCATCCTATATTGAATAAAAAAATTTGAATTTGAATTCGGTCGAAGCTGAGTAATATTAACATAGAATAAGCTACATATAATTAAACCCATGTATTTTAAAGTAGATCAAAATTTTGAAAAGTTGTATGAATACATGTCTATATGACCCAAACGTTGACAGATAGATAATGGCCTAATGTAGTTATATATTTATTTTGATATAAAAATAAATTAATTAATAAATGAATTAAAATTATATTTTTGTGCATTAAAACTTAAATAAATAAAAAATTGAAATCTAGATTAATACTGTCTTAATTCAAATGAAAGGGTAATATTTGTCTTAATTCAAATGAAATATTTTGAACCTTATTTAGTGATGACGCGAATGAACGAAAATTGCACGGTTGGTATGAGAGCTTTTATTTACCGCAATGAAAACGGCAATGTACACCGCTTGCGCCAAAGTTTAGCGAAGTGTTTGCTGATATTGAATAGCCGGCTTTAGGCTTGTATGGGAAATCCATGCTTCACAGGCCCCGGGAGGTCTTGGGAGGATCCCTTATGACAATAAAAACTTGTGTCAAAAATGACAGTCTATAAGTTATTATCTTTGAGAAGCCAGTGTCCATCAAAAGGCGCTAAGCTGAAGACATCAGCGGCATTCTCGCTGAAAGCATCGTTAAAATATCGTTAGAGTCCAATTTTCAATTCCTCGCCTCCAGGCGGAGGTGGGTGAATTTCCGAAACACATTTTGGAATTTTCAATATTAGTTTTGAAGAACTGAATATCGGAATTTCAACATAATTTCAAAGAGATTTTCATGCAATTTCGTACACATTTTGATTTTATGCTTTTTAAAGTACAAACTTAAAAATCTAAAGTACCTATCACCCCAAAAAAGCCGAGGCGGCTAAGAGGGTTGACGTCTGACAGGCGGCCTGTCGTACAATTACAAATGTTACAAACATATTTTTTTACGCTGTACCTACTACAGAATATAAATTCTAACCAAATAAAATTTTTTCAAGTAATAAATTATTTCCCGTCCAGAACTACACAATGGAAACTGAACTTTAAAACTATCGTGTTAACGTTGAAGTTGGTTTAAAGTTGAACTTCTCCGAAGTTCCTCTCAGTCGGGTGTTTCAAAGTAATAATTTAACGGAATATCTGAATGTAATAAAAATTTATGGGAAAGTAGTTTTCTTTTTAACCGCAAATTAAAAAAAATTAAAGACAAGAATAATAAAATACATTGGCTTTTTAAAGGAAAATTTAAGAATTATATTCAAATTACTAATAGTTTTAAGGTGTGTTTTTGTATAAGTAGGTGCGTAGAAATGGCATGAATACCTAGTAGTGGAAAAATTGTGAATACCTAGTTATTTACTGTGATTGGGAGTTGTATAAAAAATTCAATATGGGTTATATTTTTTTTTGCACTTGATATAAATATATAAAGTACATACAACCTATTGAATCAAATATATTTCCATGCATTCTAGAGGATTTCTGTACAAGACCATTGTTTTTCCAATCATCAGGATTGAAAACAATAAGTGGCGAGCTCTGGCGGGAAGGAGCGAAACTAATCTGATTTTATATCTCAAACTTGCAATCAGAGATGGCGCCAGCATGTATTTTTCGCCACAATGGTTCTCAAACTTTGAAAAAGCCTTAATAAGTGTGTACTTTTTGTAATAATGTACTTTACGAATATTTTGTATTTTATTATGTTTAATTTTCTATTAATATTAATGAAGTTTCACACAAATTTACACAAAATTTTTAAATTCATGCTAGATGATTATGATACAAGTATGTTGCTGACATTTTCAGTTAAATTAATTTATCAAGTTTTTTAATGTTAAGTTTAAGAGTTAATTAATTTAAAAATTAAGATAAAAGTTATTCAGTGTAAAGCTCAATCAGTGTGATTTATTGTTCTATAGTTTAAGTTTAAAAAAATAACAGTAATCTTAACACTTAACTGTATATTACAAATTTATAGTTTCGTAATGTAAAATAGGTCATGATGATAATATGTTAATCACCATTATATTATCCAACGTTAGACGACCAACGCAAAAGATTTGCATAAGCGATTTTTTACTACAACAGAGCTAGGAGTTTTAGGTCAGCATTTTTAAATTAAACTCAGCATTAAAATAAGGATCCGCCATTGTAGACACATGGGGGTAGCTGATCTAACAACAATACGGCAGACATCCCGATGCTTCCCGACGCATTAAACGTGTGGGAAGAAGGGTAAAGTCGATGATACTTATCAGATGTTTGTTACGAATTACATCTTCAGATTAAGTCGTTTTCGTTAAGGATTCTTATTTACATTTGCAAATTTGTGTACTTATTACAGTACTAGCAATGTATACCTACATTTAAGTAGTTGTAAGAGTCATGTCAGATGCTTTTAGGGACTTGAATAAAATCTGACATCAGTGTTTGCAATAACAAACAATAAGTAAATGTAGTAGTTGTTGGAAATAGCAACATTTTAGCATTGTCTATGTTAAATATATTGTCTTTGGATATATTTCCCCCGTGCTCTCCCTCTCTCGCTCTCCCCCTCTCGTTCTGGACGAATACGCTCATTTCATCACCTCCGTCCTTTTATTACAATAGCCGTATTTAATTACAGTCCTATTAATATTTTCATCCATTAACAGTAGTTCTAGTAGAAGTTCTCATCTTTAATGGTTCTAGTGATATGAACTTGGGCTCGGTAGTGGTGCTGGTTAGTGGTACAACTGATATGGCCGATTCTGGATAACCACCAAGATCAAGTAAAATATATTTTGTTCAGAAAAATAGGACAATGACGGTACTAATGCGATTAAAAATAAAATTAATGGTATTTTTTACGACTTTCACAGATATAATGTCTTTGTTGTGAAGTCGTAAAATTTTCGACCTAAACAAAGCATCCTGATTTTATGAATGGCTGATAATGCTGTTGTCTTAGGGGAGACATAATTACCATTAAATTATAAAAGCTCTTTATCTACCACGTCCTCATGATGATAAATGAATATATACTTATATGCTTTTCATTGAAATACAAATTAAACATACGAAATTGTTTTGTAAATCATTTGCAGGACTATGCTACCTATCCTAGAATTGGATCACTTTATTTTCAAACGTATGATAAACGAATCTGCCAAATGGCGGCGAACAATATATCCGCCAAAAAACCAGCATTGTACGACAAAACCGCCAAAGTTCGGCGAACTGTTTGGCAATAGTGTAGTTACAAAACTTTCGCGCGATAAACTAACCCTAAACCGTTGTCATGGCAACGGCGTCATACTGATCGCAGCGCCACCGCGGCGCTAACCCTGAACTATTTTCATTCCTGAACTGCTTAGTAATTCGCGATCGGTTTGATAGATGGCGCTAAAGATAAATGACTAGTGTGGAACTTCGCCGAACTTCGCGGATTTGGTATACATTGCTGGTTTTTCATTGCGGCAAATAAAATCACTCATACAAACAACGCAATGTTCAAGCATTCGCGTCGGCATCTGTCCGAGTTCAGTATGGAGTCTACATTATGGGTCCGGGGATTACCTCGGAATAAAAAAAATATTTTTAATTGAAAGTAATTATTATTCTTTTTCCCATAATATTTGAATTATATTTTATAATATATATAATCATGAAAATACGACTTAAATTTGAAGAATGCCGGAACTTCTGAAGATTATAAAATCTACCATTCCGGAGTGTAACGCTGGGTAGTAAATCAATTTTATGGACATTTTACGGTAGCCCGCCGAGATCCCTCATCCTGAAATTTCTGGAACTTTCTGGATTTTGTATGGAGTTAAGTCTGCCTTTAGGCCAGACTAATATAAAAAGTATAATAAATAATTATTCATATCGGGCGGTTCTTTTATATATATGCTCAGTTCATGACAATTAAAAACTTTTCGAAAAAATGGCCGATCTATATATTTTCCTCAAGATAAGTACCTAGGTACCTTTTTGATGTTGTATGCAAAAACAGGCCGAGTGCACTAACCACTACGCCATCGATACCGTTTCGATAAACTATCGATAGTTTGTGTGCTTTCGTAATATTACATAGTCATAGTTTTGTTTCAAAAAAGCTATCGATAGTATATTAATACTATGGATAGGCCTGTTTTAATTGCATAGTTCATTCCTTAATGCCAGTAGCGTCATCTACTTTATAAGCGCCTTTGACTAACTAGCTAAATATAAATATTAAAAAATATTAAATATATAGTAACAAATCACACAGATTAAGTTAGTGCCAAAGTAAGTTCGAGACTTGTGTTATGGGATAGGTACTAACGCAACGTTACTATATATACATATTTATTGTACAATATATACATAAATAGATAAACATCCAAGACCCAGGTCAATCTGAAAAATATCATTTTCCATGACCGGGGATCGAACCCGGGACCTCCAGCGTAGCAGTCCGGCGTGATGACCATTAGGCCACGGAGGTCGTCAAGCTTTTTGACCTAATCCTACGGGAATCGCATATTTTTTGGGATAAAGTGTTACTTCAAGTTAAGGGTACCCTATTAATCCAAGGTATCAGCTACTTCAATACCAAATTTCATAAAAATCGGCTCAGCCGTTTGAGCGTGAAGAAGTAACAAAGATACTCTTAACATTCACTTTATAATATTAGTTTAGGAGTAGGCTTGGAAAAAATATTAATTGGACATAGAAAAACATTTGACAGGATTCGTATCTGTCAATATCAGAGAATCTAGATATCTAACTGGTCATCTAGACCATCGGCCGTCATGTACCAGGTGTGTTTCACAAGTGAAAGTTTTCGAGAAGTGCACATGCAAACAATCTTATTTGGCCCGGGACAGATGGGACCCACTTTTACGATCGCAATTCATAATTTTGTTGCAGCAAGTTTCTAACGTCAGCTGTTTTAATGTTTTTTAACGATGTTCTCTTAGGGAATTATGGTAGATGGCAGCACTGACGAAGGGAAGGAAAACATCGTGAGGAAACTTACGCTGGTTGACAGTTTAGTTCACTAGTATGCGACTACTTGCCACTAAATGTCATTAGGTGGTCGTAAAAGTCATATGCCTTTAGACGATGTGAATAAAATGACACCATTATTAGCAATAAAACACTCTATTGGAACGAGAAAGGCGATGAGAAACCACATATGTTCGATATACAATTAAAATTAGATTAAAATTTTAAGAAAGCTCCTCCAAAGATGCTCGCATCCTCTCATCTGCTAGAAAAGAACTGATGGTTTCCAAGCGGCTGAACGCAAATTTCCCAAATATAGCTAAGAACACGCTCAATTAAATTCTCTTTCAAATAAAAAATATCAGAGGACGAAGTTCGGGTTTGCATTTCACTTCTCACCATCGAATCGATTCGAAGTGAGACGCAGCGAACCAATCACATTGCAGTGTGGTTGTCGTTGCGTCACAATGGCGCAATGTGGTTGGTTAGCTGTGTTTCACTGCGAGTCGACTCGATGGTGAGAATTGAAATGCAAAACCACACTTAGCCCTCAGATCTAAATCGGTTTAGTCGTTTGGCTGCTTGTTTGACAGACATTGATACACAGCCACATTAAACTTATAACTCCTTCTGTCGTCGGGGGTTAAAAACAATATGATACAGCAATAAGTTATTATACGACTAAAAATTAATGTTGCACTTGTAGCCAATTCATCAAGCGATTTTTGCGAACTCTACTCAGATATACAGGCAATTACTCAACACGCAAAAAGATCGGAACAAAGGAAATGTTTAAATAAATTGCGGCCGGAGCCGAAATGAGACCATTTACGGGTATTTTGAATCGATCAATTTGCAAGATTAAGCTAGGCTTTGAGAGAGTAATCCTTGGGGTAATTTCTTATACTGTATTCTTCTTCTTCTTCGAGGTATAGTCTGGCTGAGGATCGGTATTATTTGGTGGAGTTTATTTATTTTATATAATACAAAACAGATTACAGTCTTAGAATCTACTTAAAATCCAGACTAAGGAGCCAGATAGTATTCCTTTTAACCTTTTTTTTAACAAGTGATAGTTTGACACTTTCTTGCTAATATTAATGGATTGTTTTTTTTTGTTTGCCATTATTGTTTTTTCCATTTTACATGCAACTTACACGTTGAAGGACAGAATATATGTATTAGCACTGTCCCGTTTCTTTTCATATATTTGTAATACGCATTTAGCTTTCTTGTCTGTACGAAAAGAAACATATGACAAGGTGTATAGTTTTCTCTGTCTAAAATTTACATTAGGTAATTCATTCATTCGAACAAGTGAGGCTATCACCCCATGCCCGGGGCAAATTCCACTCTAACAGGTATAGTTACGCCACTGGACGTAGTAACGCATTATTGGGCTGTGCGCTTTGTCTCGAATTCTCGATGGTCAATAACATGATAATTATTGCAGGCGATGTCGAGATTGCGGCAATGAATCATGGGCAGTTAGTAATAATATGCTTGTTTACATATCTACATAGATTTATATCACTAGTTGCGCCTCAGGGCTTCGATCCCGTAGGAATTTTGAGATAAAAGTGTCCTATGTGTTATTACAGGTTACACTCTACCCGTGTCCCAAATTTCATAACAATTGGTCCAGTAGATTTCGCGTGAAGGAGTAACAAACATACATAGACTGAAGTCAACATTTTGGGACTGATGGTGGTCAAATGGCATTTTTAACCGCCGTCAGTCTCCCGGTCAAACACAATATTTTGATGTCAGTATGTAATATCCTTATTAATTTTAATATGGCCAAACATTAATTTGAATTAAAAAAATAATAATAGAAAAGTTAGCTTTCGTCAGTCCAGAGTGATGTTCGATCGAATATGTGCCCTCAAGGGCCTCCTCCCAGACACAAACATCAGTTACACACAAACATCTTCACAGATTTTCGCATTCATAATATTAGAGGTAGTAGGATGGTAATGGATGGTAAATTGCTGCGAAAATTATTGTAATGATTGTATTTTCTTGTTCCAGGTGCTAACCGGAAACCGGAAGTAGGACAAGATGGCGGCGTTCGTGGCCAAGCAAATGGTGGGCAACAAGCTCAGCGCAGTCAAAGGTTAAATTATATTACTTTTTATGTAAATCCTTTCCTTACGTCCTTATCCTTACATATTATAAAGCAAAGTCCTCTGTCGTGTCTGTCTGTCCGCATTTACATCGAAACCTACTGCACGGATTTTCACCAATGGATAGTGTGATTTATTTAAATATTTCTCCTTAGGAATCACACACTTTTCTAAGGAGAAATGTTTAACTTTATAATTTTAAATGTTTTTACCCGAAGCTGAGGCGGGCCGCGAGTCTTAAGGGCTATTCAAATTACATGTACAACACTTAATTGTTAAACATTCTATGATTCTACGATTTCCTTCATAACACAATTTCAAATAATAGATTCAATAATTTACAGGCATGTGGTTATTCCTAGAATAGAACCTTTTCATATACGTCCGTCAGTCGTACGAGGTAACTATAAGATAAAACTAACAATAAATAAGCAACGTCAGCATCCCAAAAGAGGGTTGATATCGGGCAGACGGTCGGTTATAAAGTCACAGCCAAATTTTCAATATTCTTACTGGAATCTCGAGCTACATGTGTCTCTGCCACATCTCCGCACGTTCCCAGGATTAGCGTATTGGCCCGGGTCTTGGATGTTTATCTATATATGTATTTGTTATAAAATATAGTATCGTTGAGTTAGTATCGCGTAACACAAGTTTCGAACTTACTTTGGGGCTAACTCAATCTGTGTGATTTTTCCTAATATATTTATATTTATTTATTTATTTCAACACAGCAATGAAAACATCAATAGAAACAGATTCACAATGAATCAACAACTCAAAGACAGCCAAAGAGTCCATTTAGCTGATAAAACGTCCCTCTGGTATTATCGGGAACATTCCCAGATTTCCCACGAGAATCCTTTCCGTCCCCGCTAATGCGGCCGTACCGCGGCGCGATTAATATTTTTTACGAAAGAGATTTTTTTAAATAATGAGGCGAATTTGTTTTTGTAATTCTTTGTTATTTGACGTTTGAATTCAATACTGTTGTGTTCAGATATGGGATTGTGCTAGAAATTTCCAATTTTATTCCCATAAAAGTTATCTCTGTCGCGTCTGAGCGTTTGGAGGTTATTTCCTTGACCGCAGAGCGTCGGAGCCCAGTGACCGATTTCCTACTTTTTTTTTCTTTTGAATAAATAATATTTACATAAAATATAGTTTAATATCGGTGGGTTTTATACCTAAACTTACCTACCTAACCAAAAAGTCTGTGCGTTCGTGTAGGTTAACAACAATAAAACTACTTTCATTTATTAAGTAATATATTAGTTTGTAATATTTTACTAATAATATTTTGTTAACTTTTATTGCATCGGTAGGAATAAAGTTTTTTTTTTATTTACTTATTTATAACGGAATATTATAAAAGAGTAATGGTGAACCACAAAGTGCCAAGTCAGACCGCCAGTTTAGTAAATGCAAGTCAAGCTCGGAGTCACAATATTGCGAAGAATCTCATTCTTCATTGGCCAAATCGCGACAGGGACACGTAGCTCGTTATCAGTTGCAGACTTTTTGATTTCATGTCATTTTGCGGCAGTTGTATTATCAGTTTCAAGTATAAAAGTGGGCTTAGTATTTGGGATTTTGATTTATTCAAATCGATTTTAATTGGTGCCTTTTGGCCGTCGAAACTTTTTCGCAAATTGTTTTTTAACCCTCCATCTGAAAACGATAAGTTTAATATATGTATATACTTAAATATATAGCTATCTGTTCATGGGTTCGTTGATTTCCAAAAAAATCATATAATTCACCTAGGTACCTATTTCCCGCATGCGAAAATGTATAATTTTATCTCGTTTTCTTTGTTTCAAAGGGTTTATAGATATGACCCATGTTTTTTTGTAGGAAAACATCATAGCAATACTTTATTATGGATGTTCACTACAAAAACATCTTTTAATAGACGGCTATATCCATTAAACTACAGTGTAAATTATATGTTAACTTATTACCGCTTCTTCGAAGGTTCTTTAATCCATCTATTTGTTATTTATTATTATTATTATATTTAATATTTATATTATTATTGTCTATTGTACTTTTCCAAATTGTATTTTGGTGCAATACCTAAAGCTTAAATAAATAAACAATACCGACTTAGTATCAATCTTTTTTATTGCTTATATTAAAAAAAACTAGTTCATACTAATCATTTATTTTAACATAATCCATTTTATACACTATACTTATAATTTCATAAAATATTTTACAAATTAAATAATAATAATTAAAAGTTTAACTGGAAGCCCTTTATAGTAAGTAAGTTTTATGTCAATAAAAGTTTATATATAATTAATGATAAAAATGAATGAATGACAGCAGTCCAAGTCTTAAAATAAAATAAAATCTTTTTGTAACCTGAATTTATGACATATTTTCTCAGCAAAAATATTGAGTAAAATTACAAAATATTTTAAAAAGTAAAAATATCAATAAAACATAAACTTGTATTGACTCAAACATTTCAATAAAACTAATATTTATAAAAACTAACAATAACATATCATAAGAAGATATCGAATATTCCTATAGTTATTTCAGTTCTGACTATCTGTCTATTTACTAATTTTATTTCGCCAAAACTATTTAATATTTTCATGTGGACATAATCAAATATAAAAAAGACGATTTCAGAAAATCCTAATCCTCACGTGGATGTCGAGGCGATTAAGGACACAAGCCCAGCAATAACTTACCATGTAAACTAAAGAATTGAAATTGCCTTATATTGAATTGAATTATTTCAAATTCCAATAAAAATCCTTTAAAATAATATCAGAAAATGAAAATACATTGTAGAAAATCTTCGAGCGCGATACTAAAATTACCTTTTCATTTTCTTGATACAAAATTTATTACTATTAACTTCCCAGGTCCACGTCCATAGAATACTCCTTATTGTGAAATAAACTGATCAACACTCTCTTTCTCATTCCCCCGTGGACATCGGGGCTATATGTGTCCCTTTCGCACTCGATGACGTAAGCCTTTTTGATACTTTCGCCAGAATCCGGGATGAGATTTTGCTTCCTTTTTCTCGCCTTTCTGCTGCGTTCCGTATTGCTCCGCGAGAATGCTACCTGGTTTGATTCAGCGAGGGGCGAGTGGAAAAGTTTTTTTATTACTGGCCGTAGATTTGGTTTCCTTAACGGCGAATTTGTGTCCTGAAAAGTAACAATGGCATGGTTTAAATAGGATAATTAAAAATTGGCTGTCTACCTGGCACTATTAACACTTGCACTTTATGCGCCTAGGCATCTATACTACTGCTGACGTTGATGCTCACTGTGGACAAACCTCTGTGGTGTGTGGTTTTTGTATATTATGTACTATATATATTTGTTCTTTATATGTGAAAATAAATTTTTTAAAAAAATCTAGGCACTTCCATAAAAGTAACAATAAAGTTAGCTGTACTTATGCAGAATGTAATTTAATAGATACTTTGACAGTAGAATAAAGACTTAGTCTTATCAGGGTATTTCAAATTTAATAAATGCATAATAATCGATATCTAAGAAACAGATTTAGTAACGTTTTTATACTAATTTTCTATAAATTTACAGTTTTGGAAAACAGATTTTTTAAATGGACAGAACGGGATAGTCTACTCGTTCATGATCGTTCCAAATGGCTAGTTTTAGGTCATATATATATTAAGATGTATATGTATTATTTATTATATAAGGATTTTATTGTTAAAATCCTTTATTATTATGATGTATTAATGATGAATTTGATACTATAGTTACTTTCATGTGTATAATTAGAAATACATATTACATACCATTTCACAATCGGACGCAAACTCGATAGATTCGTTCATAACATTATTTGATATCAACACACTCAAAGTTTCCCTTGTGATCGTGTTCACAGGCGTTGAATATACAGCCGCCATTTTTTATTTATCTAGAGCAGGTAGCAACCGAAAGTCACAAATGGAATACACGTGTGTCCAATAGAGAGGTCGGCTTTGGACTGAGGGTAATTTTGTTAGGTTGGCGGTTAAAACTATTTTGTATTAAGGATGTGATGTGATTCCAAAAATCAATAATCGATATCGATTACTAATTGTTTGGTTATGAGTTTATGTTAGATTTCAAAGTGTATACAAAAGGTGAAAACTAAACTTATCAACAACGGAATATAAAAGGTTCAGATTTATAACTGAAGAAACATAAATCTAAAACACTTTCAGTCTAGACTAGACAAACATAATAAAAATTAACGAGTACGCTGTATTAAAGATCTTTGAACTAAACGTATCAATTAATTTCAATTATGGGAGTTCAATATTTAACATTATTTATTTTCTTACATCTGAAACAAAGAAAGTCATTGAAATTATTACTCGAAATTTTGCGAATACGTAATTATATCATAAATGTATAGTTTTTTATTTCACCTAGAAAACCACAGGAGCGGAAGAAACGGAGTTGTAATGGCTCTAAATAAAACATAATATTTTAATTTTATTCGACCATTACTTTAAGTGCGAAAAACGAAATACATATTCAGAAACGTAAATGTTTACGTTATTGCCTTATGTTTTTTAAACCGTTCATTTTGCCAACAACATCGACAAATTTTATCGACACTAAACCCATCCTTGTTTTACGATACCATACGCTACCTGTTCAAGGATCGGTCCTTTTATCTGAATAACGGAATGGAATTCCATATTCTAATTTATCAGCTTTATAGATGACCTTATTGTTCTTTATCTGTGAGTTGTTTACTGAATTTCGCTCAGGTTTGTGTTGCTAGAACTTAAATAGGTACTTAAATAGGTACTAGGTTTCACTTAACTTTTAATGTAAAAATTTAAATTAAGTACTATGACAACCATTCTAGATTCTTCTCTAAAATTTGTACTTAGCTTCACATTAAAAAGCGAATTAATTATTTTTAACATAATTATTTCTCTTGTTTACAATTTTAAATTAATCAAACATCGAACCTGTATTTGCTAAATTAACTTGCTAACTGCCCTTCAGCACTAGTCCTTTTGAAACTTAGTATAAAACTATACGTTGAGAAGTGGTTGAACCAGGATCAATACTATACTTTGTGTATCTTTTGTGCTATACAAATGTTTTGGCAGAGCTTTGTGTAGTTGTCGTTAGAGAAAAGTAATAATATAAACCACCTTTAATTTAAATCATATTTATTTTATAAGTTCAATGTCAATAGTTTTAAAATATTCTTCATTCAAACATTATCATGTATTAAATAAACAATCATCGTGGCAACATACAATAGTCAAATATCTATATAATAATTATATCAATTGATTGATAATGATCACACACGATTCAAAATTATTAAAATTATCATATTCTTCTGATCTTCGTGAATTCGTCGAAATTCAAAAATGAATTCGAACTGTCTTCGGATTTCACATTAAAATTCTTGGAAAGTAGACTTTCAACGGAGCGTGACTTCATTTTATCACGACTTACATTGTAGAAACTATCCGGATCGATCAATGGTGAGGCAGGCACACTTTTATTCTCTAAATATTTCTTGTTGAAAGAATTGAAAAACGCTGCGCAAGTAGGATTTAACTTAACGTCTTTAGCTCCAATAACGTGACCGACCTTACTTACTTTAGGTTTCGGTACAATAGGAGTAACTACATCTTCAATAATAGTAGAAGTATCCAAAAAGCTAAAAGTCTTTGGCATATTATTAACAATATACAATTCAGCTCGTATACCTTTCCTTTGTATATAATAAGCTACGTTATTAACAGTGTGACTCAGTTCGCATCTCGTCGCGAACTGTTTGAATTCGTCAAAGAATTTCTTTAAAGGAATCATTTTGGTTTTGCAATACCTTCTCACTATTTTGCTTGTTTGTAATATTTCTTCTTGTGTCGCGACTTTCTGTTGCGGGATTTCGCTGAAGCCTTCCAATTTGAACACACATTGCTCGTTTTTAATTGCCTCCAGCTTCTCGATGTGGGAAGGTTCTACGCGATGGGAGTACAGCTTTGGGAAGTAATCGTTGAGGAATCTGGATGTGGGTGGATGGTTGGAGAACATGTTGAATTCGTGATGGCGGCTCAGAGCTCTCTCTTCTGGCGACAATGTATCTTCCTGAAATGAAGAAAATCACAACATAGTATAAAACAAATTCGCCACCTCTGTTTCTAATCTTCTTTTTTTTTAAACCACGGAACAATTTTTGATGCCAGATTTTGATTGACAATTTATTTTCCGAAAGTTGATAGATCTCGTTTGAATCCGGACTGGATCCCTAATATCCTATAAATAAACGATTTTCAATAAAACTTCACTGCATATTTAAAATATCATCTGCTAATTTGAAACCACAAGATTCATATATTTTAATCACCATGTACCACTTCAAAAGGTCCATTTCTCTTTATAGAACCATAAATGTAAACTCACCATAGCTTCAAGATAGTGATAATAATCGCACACTCGCTGAAAGTTATTCTTCTGGCCACAGTACATCCACACGATGAACGCTCGCCGGACAGTGACGTTTGTGTACGCCGGCGATGGTGGTTCTAATAAGGAGTGAACGGAGTCGTAGATCAGTTCCATGTCTTGGCTGGGGCTCGCCATGGTCTGCAATCAATTTTGAGGGGTCTGGTCAATAAAAAAAATGGATAATACCCGTACGGTTTTGTGTTACACTGAACAAAGAACTTGCATCGCGGGTCCGATGGGCACAAACAATGAAGTGAGCGCAAAATATCCTATTTTAACTGTAAATTCAATTTTAGGTATGTCACATCTTATTCATATACCTTTTAATTCCGCGTTTGTTTTATTTCAGTCGCGGGTTTCCTAAAAAAAATCTATTAAAATAAGTAGTAACATTCTCCTTAGTTTTATGTTTCAAAGTTTTATATTTACGCTGTTATGTCGTGCGTAATGTGCGTATACAGAATAATTCAATTGATTTAAAAAACCACTTTAATCACAACAAAAATTAAACAAAAACTATACGTTTAATTCTTCTTCTTCGTAGTCGTATTCCTCATGGCTGAGGGTCGTGGTCATTACGTGGAATGAAACACACTCAACAACTTTCTTGGCATTATTAATGGAGTGGTTTGCCATTGCCTTCTCCATTTCACACACAAGTTAATAATAATGAACCAGTGTGCAGGTTTCCTCACGATGTTTTCCTTCACCGGAAGCAAGTGGTGGTCGATGAAAACTACTATATATGAGTCAGATTTGTATACAAACTCATGTAGCACGAGTAGGATTCGAACCTGGGACCTTTCGATCCACAGGCATTACACCACCACCGCTTCGTTAGGTACGATACGTTTAATAAACGTAATATTTTAAAGATATATTCAAAAATGACATTGAGAATTCAAAATACCTTTTTTCTCAGTAATTCGTTTGCAAAGTAGACACATTACGCAAGTGGATACATCATGTATTTTAAAATAAGAAATTGAAAAATACAAGAAATAGATCAACATCCAAAAAAATTCGTCGAGTTTTTGTGAATTTATATTTTATCTGAGCGTTTTCCGGGTTTCTTTCGCAGCCGTTGAACATCTGAGCCCGGGGTCCGCTAGCCTAGTTTCAGATAATAAATATAATTTTTTGAATACTATTCATTTTAAAAACGGTCGTATAGACTTGACCCAGCATATCTATCTACTCTTAATAAACACATCAAAAAATCTACTCACCGATCAAAATGTATCACTTTAGCAAGTTCGTCACAAACACAAATTGTGCTAACAGTTACTTTATTCGGTACCAATATTAATTGTACATTAACAAATGATAGCACAAGCTGCGCTCACGCATGCCATTCCAACGGCTAATGGCGGCGAACGATTAGCAACGACCGTCATTACCGATTTCTTGTATACCTTCAATTTCGCAAGAAAATTACGGATTTAACTGTCTAACGTGTAGAATGAGAGTAATAATATAATATTCAGACACAGTATATTATATTATTACTCTCTATATACAGACATATCGTGTGATATGTACTTACTTTGGGGCCAACGCAATCTGTGTAGATTGCGTTGGCCCCAAAGTAAGTACGAGACTTTTGTTATGGGTTGCTAACTGAGCGATTATACTATGTTTTATAACATATTCACATATAGATAAATATCCATGACCCAGGTCGGTCTGAAAAATTTCATTTTCCATGATGACCTGACCGGGTATCGAACCTGGGGTCCCCGTGTCGCAGCCCGGCGTGATGACCATTAGGCCACGAAGAAAATTGTAGACATCGTCATTTCTTACAACGGGTGCTCGATTATACCACGTCTTTCTAAGATATATTCTAGGTATATTGCTTCTATTCTTCAATCTACATTGTATAGGGATTGGACAAGTTTGCGGGACGAGACACGCAGCGGGAAACAGAAAATTGAACTAAAGATGAGAAAAAATGCGAATTTGAATCATTTTATTTTATTTTATTTTTATTTTATTTTTTATTATTAATCATATATTTACCAGTCTTACAGAGTATGCGATAAAAAATTACTGAGATTTTGCTATGAAATTCACGCGGGCTAAGCCGCGGGCAAAAGCTAGTCTATATATATAAAAGCAAAAAACACTCACTCACTCGAATCACGAAATCTCTAAAACTACTGAGCCCATGAAGATGAAATTTGGCAGGAAGGTAGATTATGACTAGGAGACCTCGGCTAAAAGGATGTTGCCAGTTTATATGAAAGTTCGTCATTTTTAAGTGAGCATATATGTTATATGTTGTTGGTAGTTTGAAGTACGTAGGACATCTGGTACCTTTCATCCCGGAAAAATAACTGTTCTCGTGGGAAATTTACGCGGGCGGAGCCATAGATAAAAGCTATAGTTATTAAAAAAGATTTGTCAGCGCTAGAATCGAACCCATGTTCGATTTACATGATACCCCATGCACAGATTACATAATACCCCAGTAATACCGTTAACATTTATTCCCAGTAGTCTAATTGAGTAATCTTACCAGTGTAGTACACACTACTACAAGATTCAACTTCACTTCACTTCATTTTAACTTCAGGCTAGCCTACTTTTAAACGAACGCCACATTAAAAAAATCTGACAATTTAGGGTATTAATATAAAAACTTATTTATGCCATGGTTTAATCAACAAACGCGTCATTCCGTTGAGCACAGTTGTGGGTGCATTGCTTTTGTTTGGTGTGATAATTTTATACGTAGAACTTTGTGTGATAAATTATGAGTTATTCAAGGTAAGTTTACGTATTTTTTTTTATTATTTATTTCATCATCTTACTACCACCATTACAGTTACAAACTATTCCGATAGTGCAGCTTAAATATTACATCCTGTAACATATTATATACAAACTTACTCGTGTGAATTACTATGATACTAAAATAATGTGAATATGTCTTAGATAACTACGTAGACAATAATTGAATATTAAAAAATGTACATATTTTCAATTACACATATTGATTTATGGTAAACAAACTTCGTGTTCTTTATAACGACCAATAACCTAATACCTACCAATGCAACTAAATTATCTACAGAAATGTAATTGTTGTTTTAGGAGCCTGACACTCAATGAAACTATTGAGGAATTGGAAAAAGGTTATGATCAACCTATACCCGACATTATCACTATTTTACCACCCGAAAATAGTAATGCTGACGGAACAGATGAAGATTCTGGTGATGAAAATGTCGTGTTGATCCACAACTTGCCAGGATAGTAGATTCATTTTCGTGAGTTATCTAGTGATAGTGACAGTGATGACGAGCTAACATTGGCTCAATTGTCTAACCGAAGGCGACTTCGTCAAGATGAGATAAGTACTTCCCAACTAGATTCTCCGACAATATGTCTTCGCCAGTCCCATCTCCTTCTGGCTTTCAAAAAAACAGTTGTACCAAAAAATAAGCTGTATAAATGGATTGCATGAGACATACCTGCAAACTAAGGTATGGCAAAAAGCAGGAAGCTATAATGAATAAAGATCCTATGTATTTTTTCAATTGTTTATGCGATGATGAGATTACTGGGCGCTAGTGCGATTGGCAGTGCGCTGATGTTCTTCGCTAACTCGGAAGCACATCTATCCCATTCATCGATGTACTACGTGTAAGAGGTTTGAAAGCTACTGGTACTATTAGGGAAAATTGGTTGTCCCAATGTTACTCTCCCGTCAAAAGGAAATGAAGAAAAGAGATCGTGGAGCCTACAAGCACATGTCCACAAGAAATGAACAAATTTTAATTTGTAAATGGAATGACAACAGCCGTAGTACCTGTTTCATCGATTGCCAGGAAAGTGCGATCCACCCATAGAAAAATAAAAAGATACATACCTAAGTATCGATCAACCAGCCCTTATAAGATTTTTAATGAAAACATGGGAGGAGTAGACAGGTGTGATAAAAATGTAGCATTGTATTGAACTTGTATACGCGGAAAAAATGGTATTTTTCACTAATTTCTCACTGTTTAGTATGACCATATTTCTTTTATCTATGAATAAGATTCAGGTATTAACTGGCCCAAAATATGACCCTTCATAACGCTTGGCTTGACTATTACGACTGGTTTACTTGAAACACATTAAAAAAAGTGTGAATCTGAAAGTTGGTCGCAAGTGTCAGAATTTTGGAGAAATTTTGAGGTATGGTGATATTTTATCATACCTCATTGGACATTATTATTAAATATAAGGAAAGTAGATTACAATGTGCCACAAGAAAGCAATTTTTTTTTGCAAAATGTGTTAAAGTACATTGCATTGCTAAACAATGTTTTGAAAATTATCATACGCTCGATATATAAATAGTGTATTTAAGTTAATATCACCTATATGTAACCAATAAATATATGTCATTATATTAGACATATATTTTCTAGCATAAAACTGTAAAGCAAGCCTCAAAGGACCGGGCTACGGCCCGTAAAACTCTTGAGAGATACAAATAATAATAATAATAAATCTTTATTGACACTATAATAATATAACAAGGATAATAAATTCGTCATCACAAGCTATTTACCCACAAAATTAAAACAAAATATTTACAGTAAAACGTTAGCAGTTCACAGTTGTATATAAATTAATATAAGTATATAATTTGTAAATAAATAAAAAATTAAAAGTAACATCGGTTTGGGTAACTGTAAGGAATGATTGTCTGTAAAAAAAAAGCTAGTGACCTTTTACAAGAACGCCTATTTACCGGTTTTACGATAGTTGAATTTTTAAAAATTGAAACGAAATTTGAAACTATAGCAGATACATATGTAAAAATCATAATCATCCGATTAAGTAAAAAGATTCAGACTCAAGCGGTTTAATTATAATTTGTCAATAGGAATAAAATAAAACTAAGAAATTATAAATCATTATAATTTTTTATTAATGTCAGTACCTACATAATTATTTTATAAAAATTACAATTTTATCAACTATATTACGCTAATACAAAGCTCTCTATTATTACATACACATTCCAACATTTTGTATGCAGGTATTTTCTTCACATAATGTAATACCTATGTGGTAAACAAAAATGAAACTGACTCACACAGTAATAAAATGATGGACACAAACGGACACGGGTTTACTCCCGGTTTTTTCCAGATTGACGCAAACAGTCCGGCGCATCTATTTACTAGGTGGGACTTTAGGGATGAAACTGGTGGTTGTCAGAGTGTTTCGAGCGCTGCGATCTAACTGTCATTACGATTTTTCAAATTTTATGAATGATTGATATTGTAAATAATTCCTTTCTCAAGAAAATTTACGGATTGTATTTACAGTGCGGCCGCAGCGGTCGAAACGCACTGAGAACAATCCAAACGGCAAAATACTAGGAGTAAATTCATATATGGTCAACATACATCATACACAAAAACTTTTGTGCCCATCGAACATATGTATTTATCGTCTAACGCGTGGTGGGCCCGGCGCGGCTACGGACACAAACTAAAAAATAATACAATACACATCGAATAGAAGACAATTCTAAGAAAATAATTGTGACTATTTTCCAGCCTTGGGCGTCGAACCTAGTACCTCGACGAGCACATTAGGGTGATACATAAGTGCACACTAGCGCCACCATCACATTTTTTCCAACTTATTATGTTTATTATTGAAAACTAAAACATCCTCTTTCCATATTATTCTACACTAGATAAAGGAATTAATTAGAAAGTATTATAGTTTTCCATTACACAATGGAGTCACAATCTAATATGAAGATTTTGATGGCCACCGTTTTCAGTTTAGTAGATTAACTATAATATTTTGTAATTAATTTCTTTATCTCGTGTAAAACAATTTGGAAAGAAAAATAAGTATACCCTGTTGGATTTGGTTTCGTATTTGAAGTGCCTGAAGTGCCAGCGACCTCGCTGAAGCTCCTGAAGAACGCTTGCACCGAACTCTGCGCTTACGGATCTTGGGTTGGCCAATTCCCTTCATCGGCACTCTCATCCAAAATTGTTCTTGGCCACTCTCTGTTAATTACAATGGGACTGCCAGTCGCCTGTGGCACAAGTTGTTGATTTTCCATGACATTATCGTCCATGTCGAAAAAATTTTTTAAATCATGACTCACATTGGTATTGTTAGGAGTCTAAGTGGAAGCCCTGATCCAATCAGCGACACTTTTATCTTTCCATTCGAGTATGGGCACACAATGTGCAGGTGGCGGGACTGGTGGTCCATCAACACTATCTGTGCTCGAGCTTGATAACTAATCAGTGTGGAATGATTTGATTGATGACGAGTAAGAAGTGACACTGGTCAGGCAGGACAGCGTGGAGCTGCTGTGGGAGTACGCTGAACAACGACATCTTAGTTTGTTGCAAGCGAAACATTCATTCAGTTCGGAACTCTCAAGGAGTTTTATCAATTCGCGCCTTATTCTTTGTAAGAAAGTGTGGGACTTCTGTAGGAGTAAGCTGGACAACATTTTAGTTTACTAAAACTAAAAAAGCCTCTTTCCATATTATTCTACACTAGATAAAGGAATTAATTGCAAATTATTATAGTTTTCCATTACACAATGGAGTCACAGTCTAATATGAAGATTTTGGTGGCTACCGTTTTCAGTTTAGTAGACTGTGACTACATTGTGTAACTAAAATCTATAAAATTTTGTAATTAATTCCTTTATCTCGTGTAAAATAATTTGGAAAGAAAAATAAGTATACCCTTTTGGATTTAGTTTCGTATTTGAAGTGCCTGAAGTGCCAGCGTCCTCGCTGAAGCTCCTGAAGAACGCTTGCACCGAACTCTGCGCTTACGGATTTTGGGTTGGCCATTCCCTTCATCGGCCTTTTGGGCTGAGAATCCCAGAAATTGAGAAATTGTTCTTGGCCACTCTCTGTTAATTACAATGGGACTGCCAGTCGCCTGTGGCACAACTTGTTGATTTTCTATGACATTATCGTCCATGTCGAAAAAATTTTTTGAATCATGACTCACATTGGTATTGTTAGGAGTCTAAGTGGAAGCCCTGATCCAATCAGCGACACTTTTATATTTCCATTCGGGTATGGGCACACAATGTGCAGGTGGCGGGACTGGTGGTCCATCAACACTATCTGTGCTCGAGCTTGACGACTGATCAGTGTTGAATGATTTGATTGATGACGAGTAAGAAGTGACACTGGTCAGGCAGGACAGCGTGGAGCAGCAGTACGCTGGACAACGACATCTTAGTTTGTTGCAAGCGAAACATTCATTCTGTTCGGAACTCTCAAAGAGTTTTATCAATTCGCGCCATATTCTTTGTAAGAAAGTGTGGGGGCTTCTGTAGGAATACGCTGGACGCGAACATCTTAGTTTTTCAGTTCGGAACTCTCAAGGAGTTTTGTCAATTCGCATCTTATTCTTTATAAGACAGTGTGGAGCTTCTGTAGGAGTACGCTGGACAACATTTTAGTTTACTAAAACTAAAAAAAAACCTCTTTCCATATTATTCTACACTAGATAAAGGAATTAATTGCAAAGTATTATAGTTTTCCATTACACAATGGAGTCACAATCTAATATAAAGATTTTGATGGCCACCGTTTTCTGTTTAGTAGACTGTGACTACGTTGTGTAATTGATCGCTAATAAACAAAAGACATTGCTAAAAATGTGATGGTGGCGCTAGTGTGCAGTTATGTATCACCTTAACTCATTACCCTGTACATCGACATGAAAATTGGTTGTATCAAGATTAATATACCTGGCTCTAACCATGCCAACATGGAGGTCATGAATTTAAAAAATACAAAGTAGCACATTATTCGGATTAAAATATTAGCAATTTATTATGACTGTCTAAATAATTTAACTTTCGCTACACTATTCACTAAACTCTATTTCTAAGACACGCGTAAATTACTTTCTCTCGTGAATCATTTATTATCCCAGTTTTAGGAGAAAATATCCTAATGAACCACAAATAATTGTTGTCTATTGCATCTCGATGTACAGAGGCAACTGCATATTAAATTGTTATCATAGTGTTCTAACGCAGTTGTAAATAACGGTTAATTTGCAATAAGGGTTGTACTTCCGACTGAAAAAACAACAGAGAGATGACTTTCGGGTCATTGACTGATTTCTGCATGTCTTCAAACAGAGTATAGTCACAATATTGGTGTACAATAGATGGTCATCAAATTGACAATTCAGACGCATAAATTCAGTACTTCACAGTTATTTATATAACAAAATTTGACCTTGGTTTAAAACATATTTTTCAAAATGTCCACCCACTCAAAAACATTTCGTCACACAAAACCGCACATATTTTTAGCGGGTGAAAATTTTGGAAAAGATGTTAGATTAGAATTGTCTTAATCCAAAATAATACTACTAATATTATAAAAGAGAAAGTTTGTGAAGATGTATGGGTGTATGTTTGCTAATCTTTCATGCGAAATCAACTGGACGGATTGTTATGAAATTTGGTACACGGGTAGAATATAACCTGAATTATCACTGGTACTTTTATCCCCAAATTCCCACGGTGGCGAAACTCCAGGGCGTAGCTAGTAACATGTATGTGTACATAGTAATTTATTGATATGACTATGAATATTATTTTGGTGTGAATGAAAAACTATGTAGTTCATCAAAACTCATAGATATGTTTAACTAGCTGCGCCCCGGGGCTTCGCTGAGTGAGAATGGGCTGGGAATTAAAAATACTCTATGTGTTATTCCAGGATATATTCACCCGTGTATCAAATTCCACAAAAATTCGTCCAGTAAATTTTGCGTGAAAGAATAACAATCATACATACACATTACACACATACATGCTCACAAACCTTCGCATTATAATATTAGCAGGATTGCATATGACATTAGCTACGTTGCTGGTGTTTCATAGGTAACCCTGTATTTTTATTATAATAATCAAATTATTTTTTACTTTTTCATATCACTATTAAAAAACCGTCAAACTCATTCATCAATCACCCATGCTTCCGTTCATAAAAATTTACATTTCCGTCCACTCATTCGTTAACAATATTAGGTAAGTTTTTTAAACTTCATAAATAATTATCTTTTTAGTTTCATTCCAATTATTTTTAAATTATTAAATTTTGATATAAAATATTTTTATTTGATCTTTAAAATCGCAAATTTTGAAACAACATTTTATAAATTTTTCTTAGAAGATACTCTAATGAACTAACCGATCTAATACCTGTAACAAGCAAAATATTGACATATTAGGTTTCATAATTTAATCGTTTAGAAGGATTGTTATTTTTTAAATCTCATTATTCATTGACTTTTAAAATTTCTGTCTGATAGTGTGAAATTAAAACTAGTGGATAATTAAAAAATAGTTACCTTAACAAGGTTTCGTATTTGAAGTGCCTGAAGTGCCAGCGACCTCGCTGAAGCTCCTGAAGAACGCTTGCACCGAACTCTGCGCTTACGGATCTTGGGTTGGCCAATTCCCTTCATCAGCACTCTCATCCCAAATTGTTCTCGGCCACTCTCTGTTAATTACAATGGGACCGCCAGTCGCCTGTGGCACAACTTGGTGATTTTCCATGACATTATGTTCGAAAAATTTTTTTGTATCGCGACTCACGTTGGTATTGTTAGGAGTCGAAGTGGAAGCTCTGATCCAATCCGCGACACTTTTATCATCCCATTCGGGTTTGGGCACACAATGTGCAGGTGGCGGGACTGGCGGTCCATCAACACTATCTGTGCTCGAGCTTGATGACTGATCAGTGTTGAATGAGGAGCTGCTGTGAGAGTATGCTGGACAACGACATCTTAGTTTGTTGCAAGCGAAACATTCATTCAGTTCGGGAGTCTCAAGGAGTTTTATCAATTCCCGCCTTTTTCGTTGTAAATTCGCCTCCTGAAGAAAAATGTTATATTTTTATTTTTAATAAATTTATCAATATTATACCATGCAAAAGAATAATAATATGAAATAAAGGTGGCTCCTTCACTTGCCTCTTTTAAATCCCAGCTGAAGGGACACTATGAACAGGCCTCAGATATTTGAGTGTTATAATTAATTATTTATATTAGTTTTTATATATGGTTTTATTATATTTTTTATTATTTTGTTTTTGTATTTATTGTGTGTAGTTTTAATAAAGTATAAAGTTTTCATTGCTTGTTGTAACTTGATGTTTCGTGTACTTCTATTTTCTTCACATTGCACGTTTATTTTACGCTACCTTACTTTGTGTGTTGAATTTTGTACTTTCAAATACTTGGTTGACTGGAAGAAATCCCTTTCTGGGATAAGTCCGCCTTTGTACGCGTTCTTTCTCTATTTCACTGCTTTCTTTGTATGTATTTTCTTCGTGCAATAAAGAGTATATTTTTTTTTTTGTAATTTTAATTTAATTTTAATGAATTTTTTTATTGTACACAATATTTTATCATAAAGCACATACAGAAAGTATAAATATAATTATGCCGCGACCAAGTTATCACATTATAATATCAGTTTATTTCGAAGATAATAACTACATTTGATTATGCAAATAATTAGATGCATTTTTTTCTAGATTGTATCCAAAGGATACATTGAGAATCCGCTATTTCGGGAATCGTAAATTTTAAGAATTATGCGTATAAGGGCTACACATTATTATTATATAAACTATATAGCTAGAGTTGTATTCTTAAAATTAAGTAACTCATAAAATGAAAGCGAACTATTATAAAATATTTAACCGGTTAAATACATACGTTATCATCATCTTCATCGCTCCTGCTGGCCGCTGCGGGAGCCAGGTGCTATAACAAATAAATAAAATTTTATAAACACATACTTAATTACAAATAAGGACATTTATGTTTTTTCAAATTCAAATTCAAATCATTTATTCAGAAATTAGACCTTCACAGGCACTTTTTCTCGTCAATCTTTAAATTTATAGTTATTTCTCACAAGCTAGAAACTACTGGCATTTCGGAACGACCACTGCTGAGAAGAAATGCCGAAAGAAACTCATTTGAACAGTGTTGGTCCCTATCATGCCAGATCGGCTTACCATTATTGTTTCTTACAAAAAAATTTTTTTTTCTTTTCTTTCTAATAATATATAAAAGTACATAATGTACATAGTCAAAAGGTATATCAAAACAGGTTATGATTGTGATCCGAGTGCTGATTATAATATATATATATATATATATATATCGATGTGAAACACAATTAACTTACATGAAAATATATGAGAAACGAGATGACCAGTTCCCTCTGGCAGCACCCGTTCACGAGTTGACGCATGGGACAGCCATCGCGTAGCTCAACCATAATAGAGGGAACCTCACGACCCGGCCCACGACGCCACCACCAGATTGACCATTTGAGTGAGCATGACACACTCGATTCCCATGACTTCATAATTACAATTCTTATTCGTCGAAATAGAAGTATAATTCAGACACTTGAAGATCTCAAATCACGTACATGTTTTACAAATAAAATTTAAATGCCATACGAATTATTATAACAAAATTCAAAATTGTGAATAAAATAATAAAAAACAGTAAAATAAAAATTAGGAGATCATGTGTGGAGTGGCAAAGTTGTCGGGAGGATCCAAGCGTTTTTATCAGTCAAATAGGCGTTAATTGTGTAATACGCTTTATCCATTAAATTTTTCTTAACATAAATTTTAAAATTTTTCATTGGCAGATTAATAGCCTCTGCAGGGAGTTTATTGAATAATTTTACACTTTGACCCACGAAAGACCGCCGAACCTTTTTAAGCCTGAATCTATTCATACAAAGTTTGTGCTTATTTCTAGTGTTTACACTATTTACTTCGTTTAATTTTTTATATAAATGTAAATTTGATTTGACAAAAATAAGCACATCAAAGATATACTGACATACCACAGTGAGGATGTTAATTGATTTGAAGAGTTCTTGAAGAGAATCTCGAGGTTTTAACCCATAAATAAAACGGATAGCTCTTTTCTGTAATACAAAAATTTTTCCTATGTCAGCTGCATTACCCCAAACTAATAGTCCGTAGGACATAATGCTATGAAAGTAGCTGAAATACACAAGTCTAGCTGTATCTATGTTCGTACACTGTCTGATCCTTCTCACTGCAAAAGCTGCCGTACTAAGTTTTTTGGCCGTGATTTCAATATGTTTATCCCACTTTAATTTGTCGTCCACAGTAATGCCCAGGAATTTAGTACTATGTACCCATTCCAGAGCTTTACCATTTACTGTTAAAGGTATAACATTGTGCGAGTTATTTAAGAGAGAAAATTTAATACATTTTGTCTTCTCTGTATTTAGAGCTAAGTTGTTGGTTGTAAACCAGTTAAGCACTACCGACATGCTATTACTTATAAAGTTATAGTTTTCACTTTTTCTATCGACTTTAAATAATAAGGATGTATCGTCTGCAAATAGAACTACTTCGCATAAATGTTGGGCAAGGCATGGGAGGTCGTTAATATAAATCAAAAATAAAAAGGGACCGATAATGGAGCCTTGAGGTACGCCTATGTGAACAGGTGCACTATCGGAAATTGTTTTGTTAATTTCTACTCTCTGTGTTCTATTATCTAGGTAAGACGAAAGAACACTAAGAGCCGCGCCAGTGACACCATAATGTTGAAGTTTATTTTTGAGTATATTATGATCTACACAGTCAAAAGCTTTCGATAAGTCACAGAAAATACCTACGACATCTTGCTTGGATTCCCAAGCTTCATTAATTATTTCGACTAAAGTGGCTGCTGCATCAGTAGTTGAACGACCTTTGGTGAAACCGTATTGACGATTATGTAAAATTTTATTTATATTAAAATACGACACAAGTTGACTGAAAATAATTTTTTCAAATATTTTACTTAGAGTGGGTAATATAGAAATAGGTCTATAGTTTGTGGGATCATGTTTAACGCCTTGTTTAAATAGAGGAATTACTTTACTTATTTTCATTAAGTCTGGGAACACGCCTTCAGATATACATTTATTGAATATTATGGTTAGGTGAGGAGCAATCAGGTCAATTATGCTGCTCAATACTGAGACGGAAAACCCCCACAGGTCCTCAGTGTTTTTAACATTTAGGGCTTTAAAAGCAGATATAATTTCATCTGGTGTAATATGTCTGAATGTAAAAGTGGACTTAGGGTCCGGAGCATTTCTTTTTAATAGATCATCTGCCGCATAGGAGCAAGAGAAAAGGGATCCTGTGATATTCTTAGAAATGTTGGAAAAGAAATTATTAAATTCGTTGGAAACTTCGTCATCTGCACTTATGGTTTTACCGTCAAGTTTTAATACAAAATTTACGTCGCGCGTGTTAATTTTACCAGTCTCTTTATTTATGATGGACCAGGCGGTCTTTATCTTATCACTCGAATTTTTTATTTTATTAGTTAAATACAAAGATTTCGCGACAGAACATACTTTTTTAAAAGTTTTAGAATAGCGTTTAACATATGTTATGAATTCCGCATTAAGATTGTACTGTTTTTGGCCATAAAGTTCATAAAGTCTGTTTCTACTAATATAGATACCGTTTGAGGCCCAATCACAAAAGTTAAGTTTATCTTTCTTGATGAAAGTTTTGATAGGAAAAGATTTTTTGAATTCTTTTTCTACTATATTGAACACCTCATTGTATTGGTCATTCGGGTTTTTTGTGAGGTCTACATCTGGCAATTTGTTATAAACGGATTCGCGAAAACGCATTTTACGTTGCTTAGTTAGAGGCCTACAAGTTACAGGAGCGGTGCTTAGGTCAGACTCTCCGTCACGTATAAGTGATACCTGTTGACCCAGGTGGTCAGACCCCAGACAGGCGAACAGTTTTTGATTATAAACAGCGCAATCGCAGAAAACGTTATCTATACATCTGGCTGAGGTCGAGGTTATTCTAGTGGGTTCAAAGAATGTGTGCTTTAAGTTAAATGAGTCTAGTAGATTTTTAAATCCATTGGTTTCCGAACATGAAACTAAAATGTCTATATTAAAATCACCGCATAAAATTATATGCTTATTGTTAGATGTAACTCGCCTGAGTGCTTCCTCCAAAACGTCTAAAAGAGTTTCGCAACAAGCTGATGGAGGTCTATAAGCAGAAATAATAATATATTTATCCAACTCCACACAAGAAAGTTCTATAGTACATTCAACTGATAGACTTACTATGTCTTTCCTTTCTTTATACTTATAACTCTTATTTAATAGTATTAATGATCCTCCGTGTTCGGCATTTTGTCTTACAAATGCACTTGCTAATATATACTTATCGGGAAAATTTAATTTAATTTCATTTCTAAAAAAGTGTTCAGTTACACAGAAAATATCAATACTATTATTTTCTAAATATAAACAAACTTCATTGAATTTGCTGGTGAAGCCCTGGATATTTTGATGTATAAGATTTAAATAGGAGGGCTTCACCGCTGTCTTATTATCTAGTTTAAAACTAAATTATTAGTACTTGTACTAATATTTGGTAATTTCGTTATATCGGCTATAACGGGTCTATAAATATTAAATGCTAAGAGTTTAGCAATGGTCAGCTTAAATCTATAAGATAGGTACACAGTACCATGGTTATATATGCAATTATTTATATATTTATTCAGGTCCAAAATGTATAATTTTTTAAATTTCCAAGTCAAGTTGTATATACATGTATTTATGGAGTGTATATACTTATTATTAGAGATATTTTTTGTAAAAGGAAATAGACTAAATATTATCTGACCAACACCCGAGTTCTCTATTTCAGATAAAATATCAATGCAATTTGTAATGTCTAAACGGGAGACATTTGAGGCATTACCTATAGTTAATATTAATGTGGTATTACTGTCTATTTTTTCACATTTTATTCTAGACATAATTTGAGAAATATGAGCTCCTGGCATACATATATTGCTAACACTTTGTGTAGTGTAATTTGACACCAACGGACCTAAGTTAATGCCCAATTCATCTGAGTAAATAATCGTTCTTGGGGTCTTACAGTCAATAGGATCTGACCTAACCGAAGAACTAGAATTAGTAATGATGTGAATATGTTTAAGATAATCCTTTGAACATGTACAACAAAATAAATTTTAATCAATTAAATACTAAACTACATCTTGCAATATTTGATGTAATGCTTAACAGCCAAATTGTTTACTTTTTTTACAAATAAGTTCTACTAAACCTGCTAATATTATACATGCAAAAGTTTCTGTGTAGGTTTGTTACTCTTTCACGCAAAATCCACTGAACGGATTGTTATGAAATTTGGTAAACAGAATATAAGCTGAAATATCACAGAGGGTATTTTCACATTTTTTATGCCGAAATTCTCACAGAAGCGAACTAAAACAGTAAAAATGAATTATCTGTCAGATTACAATATGATATTTTATCAGAAAATAGTAAAATAGATGCTGAAATATTTTAAGTATTAATGATAATTAGCAAGTAGTTTAAATGAGTATCAGTTTAAATGGTCAACCTAGAAATGGTAAGATATTCGGAATGGCAACCACATTCATATGAGTTTTCACATGCATTTTTCAATAGAAATATTTAAATTAAATATTATAATTATATACTTTGTTGCAGTAATTATATATTTATAAAAAGTTTGCCATCATTTTTTTTTGTTCAATCGTTCAAGTTGTTCATCGAATTTTTATCTTTCTCTCCTGAGAGAGATAATTATGATAATTGATCAGATGACTGATCATCTGATCAATTTCCAATATATAATAATTAATATAATAAATAATATATTGTAGTTTTTGTGAATCTATATTTTATCGATAAAGAAAGTTCAGTTTGTTTAACTCAAAATATAATCAATGTCATAGCTGTAGCATTAGCTTTTATATTTAATCAATGTGTTGACCAAGGTACTTTCCCAGATTGAATGAAATATTGTAAATTAATTCCATTATTCAAAAAAGGTGAAAAATCGGAGCCTGGCAATTATAGACCAATTTCCATATTACCCGTATTAAGCAAGGTATTTGAAAAGATAACGCTCAATCAAATGCTACATCATTTTAAGACCCATAATCTTTTCCACGGCCATCGATATGGCTTCACTGCCGGAAAAAGTACAACTGACGCGGGAGTGGCTCTTGTCAGTCATATTTACAACGCGTGGGAGAACTCACAGGATGCCATCGGAGTATTTTGTGATCTTTCTAAAGCATTTGATTGTGTAGATCATGAAACACTTTTGCGAAAGCTTAGTCAGTACGGCTTCTTACTTAAAAGATAGGTTACAAACTGTTGATATTAATAACGTTAAATCAAATGGTTGCAATATAAAAATTGGCGTATCACAAGGCTCAATTCTAGGACCCTTTCTCTTCTTGTAACACCAAATACTTAGGAATTACCCTTGATTCCAAATTGCAATGGGATGTTCATATTAATGGCCTATCTAAAAAGCTTAGTTCCGCGGCATTCGCAGTTTGGAGAATCAGACAACTGACGGACGTGGCGACTGCTAGATTAGTTTACTTAGTTATTTTCATAGCTTAATGTCCTATGGGATACTACTTTGGGGGAGTGCTAGCACCATTAACACTATTTTCATTTTACAAAAAAGAGCAATCCGTGCTATGTATGGTTTGAGGAGAAGGGAGATTTTTTTTTAAAGATAATATTTTAACTTTACCCTCTGAATACATATTTGACAACATTATGCATGTCCGGAAAAATTTAAACTTATTTAAAAAAGATAAATTGTTTGTCCCCGGGCATCGGTTAGCCATAGTTAGAATGTATTTTGTTGGGAACTGTATCCGTTTTTATAATAAATTGCCTAAATGTATTCTTGATTCGCCGGACAAAAAAAAATTAAATTATATAAAAGAAGTACTTTGTAAAAAGGTACTAAACGACAATAATGTTTGGCCCAAGCATAGTGCAGTATCCTCATAATTATGATAATTGATCAGATGACTGATCATCTGATCAATTTCCAATATATAATAATTAATATAATAAATAATATATTGTAGTTTTTGTGAATCTATATTTTATCGATAAAGAAAGTTCAGTTTGTTTAACTCAAAATATAATCAATGTCATAGCTGTAGCATTAGCTTTTATATTTAATCAATGTGTTGACCAAGGTACTTTCCCAGATTGAATGAAATATTGTAAATTAATTCCATTATTCAAAAAAGGTGAAAAATCGGAGCCTGGCAATTATAGACCAATTTCCATATTACCCGTATTAAGCAAGGTATTTGAAAAGATAACGCTCAATCAAATGCTACATCATTTTAAGACCCATAATCTTTTCCACGGCCATCGATATGGCTTCACTGCCGGAAAAAGTACAACTGACGCGGGAGTGGCTCTTGTCAGTCATATTTACAACGCGTGGGAGAACTCACAGGATGCCATCGGAGTATTTTGTGATCTTTCTAAAGCATTTGATTGTGTAGATCATGAAACACTTTTGCGAAAGCTTAGTCAGTACGGCTTCTTACTTAAAAGATAGGTTACAAACTGTTGATATTAATAACGTTAAATCAAATGGTTGCAATATAAAAATTGGCGTATCACAAGGCTCAATTCTAGGACCCTTTCTCTTCTTGTAACACCAAATACTTAGGAATTACCCTTGATTCCAAATTGCAATGGGATGTTCATATTAATGGCCTATCTAAAAAGCTTAGTTCCGCGGCATTCGCAGTTTGGAGAATCAGACAACTGACGGACGTGGCGACTGCTAGATTAGTTTACTTAGTTATTTTCATAGCTTAATGTCCTATGGGATACTACTTTGGGGGAGTGCTAGCACCATTAACACTATTTTCATTTTACAAAAAAGAGCAATCCGTGCTATGTATGGTTTGAGGAGAAGGGAGATTTTTTTTAAAGATAAAATTTTAACTTTACCCTCTCAATACATATTTGACAACATTATGCATGTCCGGAAAAATTTAAACTTATTTAAAAAAGATAAATTGTTTGTCCCCGGGCATCGGTTAGCCAAAGTTAGAATATATTTTGTTGGGAACTGTATCCGTTTTTATAATAAATTGCCTAAATGTATTCTTGATTCGCCGGACAAAAAAAAAATTAAATTATATAAAAGAAGTACTTTGTAAAAAGGTACTAAACGACAATAATGTTTGGCCCAAGCATAGTGCAGTATCCTCATAACATATGTAATGGATTTATGACATTGTTACGTATTATATTATATTAATGGCGTATATAATAATGATGTAAATTCGTCCTCCTAATTCTACAAAAGAACAATAAGTTAATGATAAAGATCTGCAATGGTTACTACCCGTGAATTTACTTTAATTCCAAAAAATTTGAAAATACTTTAATTACATTTACTATAAATCCAAATTTCATTGTTTTTTGTTGAAAATAAAACAAAATAGGAAAATAATATTTTTAATAATATGAAGAATTATAGAGCGATAAGACTCTTTTCTTGAAGGTTCCAATGTCGAACCTATTAAAGAACACCGTCGAGGGAAGTTATAAAAGCAAATTTTAAAAAATTCAACTGAATTGTCAAATTCAGTTCGTCAATCGGGTCCCGTCAATCGGGACGTTGGTCAAATTTGACTTGCTATTAAAGTTTATTTGTTAAATAGAAGCTTTTAAAAATGTCTTACTGAAACTACAATACTTAATAAATTTGTCCTTGGTTAAAATGGCTTGGCTTGGCTTGGCTAAAATATCTCAGCACAGAAAAATAATAAAACTTTAATTTAAAGGAAACTGCTTCTTTCAGTCTTTCAGCAAGACTTTATCATACATAAATAATCACCTTGTTGATATTTACCAATTAATTTCCATAAACAGATGCAAATTTTGTACGATATCAACACCGCCCTTGACACCTGTCAAGTGACAGTGACGTTGACATAGAATCGTGTAAAGCCAATATCAATGACTAAATGGCCAATATCGATCCACTGTCGAGATCGAAATTCCCACCGTTACATTACTTATATGAAATTTATCAACAATTTTAACTATTCAATTTTATTCTAAAGTAATGGCAAAATTACCAAACCCGTACTCCGTCCAGCTTGATGCCTATTTAAACAACGCAACTCTTAAAGTTTATTTTGTGTGTCACACTATGCGAAAAAATACATACATATAAAGCGACCCCATTGTTCCGTCGTCCTTTGTTACGTTGGTGGTCATTGGCAGATCAACGCGGAGTACAACGCAGAAATTGTGGGGTGTTTCCACGTATGTGTAATGTAAAACAAAGGAGCAAGATGGTGTGGCCACGCGACGAGATGGAGTACGACGCAGAAATGGGACGGAGCCCTAACGTCGTTAATGCTAGTGGCAAGTGCCTTCAGATTCACTTATCACATTGTGCCAATTGCGTTAAAATGAGCTATAGCAGGAAATTATTGGTACGCGATTTAAACCTTATTATTACAAAAATGAAACATTAAAATGTATATAGACAGTATTTGATTTCCTTCTTAGATTAAGCAACTGATATTAGATAGATAGATAAACTCTTTATTGCACCATTCACAAAGGAGTACAGTTACAACAAGATATTCAAACATAATGAGTGCAAAGGCGGACTTATCGCTAATGCAATTGATATTATTAACAATTTAGTGAATAATTAAAATATATTTATATACATAGATATTTAAAATTAGAATATAAGATACTACTTACCAACTTATGCCACGCGTCCCAATAAAAAGATCCAAATCCACTCATAGTCCAAAAGAAAAAAATCACCACTGATATGAAAAAATATAAAAAATAGCACTTTTCCAGTAGCTTGTCGCCGAATTTTCAAAACTTTTATCTGCAGCCACTATTGAGGGTGAACTGAGAATAAACCAAAAAATGCAAAGTACCACTTTATATAGACTACAACACCCCCCCCCCCCCTCCCCTATTATCCCCTCTAAATGTTGTCAAAAAACAAAAGTAGCATACCCGGAATTAGACAATAGATCAGCTAAGCATGGCAATTTCTTAATAGCGTCATTGTCCTAAATTGTTTCGAACAATTTGACATTTGTGGATTCTATGTGGGTACATGCAAATATTTGTTTGTCGATAGAAAAATATATATTGAAAATTGAAAATACATTAGGACTAAAATTACTTAATTAAAAACAAATTAAAATATGTGAAAATCTAGCGATCTGACCGGCTGAACTAAGTGTTGTTTTCATATAAAATCATTGAAGTTTCAACATTTTTTTTTTCTGTTTGTTTTCTAAAACTACGTCGACTAGAAGAAAACTTTCGATTATCATTATGAGATTGTGATGATAAATATTTGCTTTAACACAATTTACATTTCATGTATCTATGTAATTCCAAATCAATATAAAAGCTTAAACTTAAATCTACTTCAAACGCACCTCAAGTCTTTGTTAACGGATAAATGTTATTATACTTTAAATTATTTCTTCAATGATAAACTCGGATAGAATTTAGAGATAGCATAAATTATTGCTTGTTTGTAATTTGTAGTGGGTCGCATGCTGCTCCTTTATTTCTTTACATACATATATTCGGTAAAACATATAGGTTTTACACATGTTAACAACAATTCATATGTACTCATGTTTTTGGCAAATATTATTTTCTTTATTTCTTTAGTTTAACAGAAAGAATAAATCCGCATCTTCTTTAGTCAATATGTGCCTACCTACATACTCGTAGAAATAAATGAGCAATATGTTTAATGAATATGTTTACATAAAATATAATCATTTTCGCACATACATACAATAATTAATCGAATAAAAGAATATATTTCTAATGTGTAAAGATTTTAACGTGTTATTTTTAAATACCAAGCGAATACTCCTTTTTCTTCGTCGAAGCGACTATCGTAATTTACAACGTAAAGTTATATTTTGGAATAAAAGTATGCCTTGCCAATTGGCGTATTGAAATACCTAAATACGTATAAGTGACGATGTTTTTTATAGATACTTTCTGTAGGGTCGATTGATACATACTTACTTGGGTCAAAGTAAATCTTACTAAGATATCAGCATAGTTCACATAGAATAGAAATTTGTAGTAATTGTTTTTGTTTAGTGGTTTAGTTTTGAGCTATATTTTTAACTCAGGATGTTTTACATCCTGGCTCAGACATCATTGTTACCTATTTTTTAATACTTTTTAATGTTTATTGTAAAACTTAACCATGTATGTAAGTTATTGAAATAAAGAATTTATTTATTAGAAAAGCATTTCACATTTACCAAATGGTGATCTTAAATATTCTAAAATATTCATAGTTATTCAGAATCAATCAATGAGGCAATGGTTTTAGGATATCGCCCGTATCATTAAACTCAACCTTGAAGCCAGGTAGGGCCCTAATCCCTATTCAGGACATCTGTACAGAGATAACATTCATTACAATTTCTCTTGTAATACTGCCATAAAGTCAATTGTATGGATCTTGTGAGAAATTTTAACACCACGCTGAAACAATAGTGTCCATAGAATCATTTCAAAGTTGAACCGATGCTTTCTCGGAATGGTTAGTTGCAAATACATTTTTAATACCCTTTCTTCAATTGTATGTATTGTTTTTTTTTAATCCTGTAGTTATTCACCAAGAATGTTTTAGAAATAATATAATACGGTAATATAATACGGCTGAAATATTTTGTAATATACTTTAAGTAAAGGTTCTCACTGAATTAATTTTAACTCTTTTTTTTACAGGTACAGTAAAACCTTCTGAAATGTTGAATTCGTAAGTGACTTTCAAAGTTATTTCGTAAGTGATTTTGAAAACATTTTTTTATTAATCAAAATTCAAAATTTCTGTTCGATTTAATGTCGCAAGCGCCTGTATTTAACATCGAGTCAGTAACTATATTTCCCAAAGGTTTAGCCGTTATATTATGACAAATATACAGTCAGGTATACAATATAACATAATAGTGGTATGGAAATATGTGTCATATTTTAAGAAGAGATGAAAATGACGTCACTCAAAGGGCATTAAAGATAAAAGGTTCCAGGAATAGAGGAAGACCTAAGAAGAAATTGATAGAGTGTGTCAAGGATAGTATGAACAGGAGAGGAGTGTCAGTGGACATGGCAAATGATAGAACGAAATGGAAAATACTGTGCCGACCCCACATGAGTGGGATAAGGTCAAGAAGAAGGAAGGAAATATGTGTACGTATTACATAATGGAAAATTAAAACATATGCTAAGAACCTTTATAAATCACAATTTCCCGTTCTTGGTTCACTTAAATTCAAGTGCAAAGTTCCGAATGACTATTTCCACTATGATATATACCTAAATAAATATCTACAATAATTTAAATTTAAAATACTATTTTGTGTCAAAGTAGGCGTTTCTTGCATCACTATTTCTAAAATTAAAAAAAGTGTATAAGTATCTCGGAAATATGAATTTCTGAACATAAAACAGCTAATAAATAAAAATAAATAGGATTGTATTAGCTATCTGCAAGTGATCTAATCGCTGACCTCAAAATCAAAGACTAGGAGACCACAGCACTATCGGAGACACTCCATCATGTGACGCGAGTGGAATGCCTGCGTGTCGGGTGACGCGGCACTGCGATTATTCAGGATCGATTTACTATATTGTGTGAAATATAAATAGATCCTGTAAGTATAGAATACATGTAGCTATTATATCATTGTCACACTATAGTCAAAATCTATTTTCTAAAATTTTATGTTTATTTATTACGCTTACTGCGGGCTTTGCGGCGTCTTCTAGGAAAATGTAATGAAATCACAATTACAGAATTTACCCTAAAAATAGGACTGTTTATATTGTTACTAGCGACCCGTCCCGGCTTCGCTCGGGTAAAAACATAATAAATTATACATTTGAGCCTTCCTCAGGTATATATGCAGGTGAAATATGCAAGAAAATTTGTAATAGTTTTTGAGTTTATCGCTTAACAGACAGACCCGGCATAGGACGTTTTATAATGTGTAAAAAAAGGAACGGAACCTATATATATACAGTATTCTAATGTTTGTTTAAAATGTTATTTTTTTATTAAGCTTCTAACATTCAGGTTTCTTATTAAAATATTTAATTTGGACTTGGTAATACTAAATGGGTAATTACAATAACAGACATTATAGGTATGTTGTGACATCCTCAAATAGTTATTGTTTGTTTTGTTTCATTCTTTCAATGTCAAATACTGAAAATACAGAGAGGGACAAAACAAAGATTAACTTTTCCAAGTCTAATCTAAGAAAAAACATTTTTATCAACAAGACGTCATCTGGCATAATATCCATGAAAAAATTCCCGTGAAGGTCCAATTCCTGTATAAATGCTTTGACTTTTGTCTAAAGTTCAATATGCGAAACAAATGAAATAGCTGAGTCACCTTTATCTTACCCCGATCGCACATCGATAAGACTGTATTAGGATATATCGATAAACCTCGCACGTCCCTAGCCTCGCAGAATGCCCGGCATTTCTATCGCCACGATATTTGTCGGCGGAGCGCATATTAAGAGCGGCGCATTCTTCCGATATTGTAGGTAAGGAATCTTTAGAACAATGCGATCATAAAGGACGTGAATTATATTTAATCGTTCGAGTTTGGTGAGCAATTTTAATGCGCTCTTCCTGGTTCAGTTAAATTATATGTAAATCGTTTGTTTTCTGACAACAATAATCCATAGTCATATTAGTACCTAATTACTTAAAAAATACTATTCGCATTTTCATGCCATCCACCAATAGATAGTGTGATTCCTGCGGCAGGTTTAGGGGTATAATTTGTTGTTCTTATCCAAACCAAGACGGCACGGGCCGCTTGTTGTGAATAAAAATATTTTTTGCTAAAGTTAGCTAAATGTGGTAGATAAAAAATATTTGGCTTATTGGTTAATGGTTACGGAATCTGGAAAGACGTGTTACATTCAAACAATGTAGTATTTATTATATTTTATTTATACTTTTGATGTCAACACCCACTGGAGCCGTGCAAGCATTCCCTCTATTTTCGAATTGGAATATAAAAATATCCCCCAAAAACAATTCCGCGACAAATCTCCCCGTAGCCAGTGACGGATCCGTTACCGTGGCCGTATCCGATATCCGTTATCCGCTCCCGATTACGAAGCGAACTGTGAAATATTCCGTGTTATCCCGAATAAGCCTCGCCATATCCCCGGATCACGGTATAAATTTTTATATCGTCGGGGATCTAAAAAAGATATATTCCTGGCGGAGGTTGCCAATATGGGAATTGCTATAGTCGGTGTTAAATTGTTGAATGTTGCTTGTAACGTGTTGCTTTACATGGTGGAACGTAGTTTCTCGTGACCACACTCGATTCGATGGATCGTTACTCGGTAGTCAATTGATTTTTTCTGAAAGATGAATAATGCCAAAAATACTCACGAAAATGACATTGTTAATGCCCGAGAATTTGACCACTAAGCTGTATTGAGCAAAGATTATTATTAGCTAAGATATCATTGTCCATCTCGATGACAAAGACATAGATAGAGACTTCGTCATATTTTCCGTATCGTTCATACGAGAATGAGAAATGATTATTAAACCACACGAGAAGAAACGGGACAGGGCGTTAATATTTTGTCTACCTCAGCCTGTGCTCGGCTTTACAACACACAATCCACCGCTTTGTATGTGATGGGGCGGGAAGTTGTATGGAAATATTGTATCTTTAATTTTCTTTGTCTTTGATCTATTGTGATAAAGCAACTATAGGCGTGGCGTTTTGAAAAAGTCCAGTTTAAACCAGACCACTGCCCATCCCAGCACGTTCACAATGTCAGCGCGATTTCATTCCGATGCGCGAGTATTGGCACATACATCACTTTTATAGCGCCGTGTATTTGTTTTAAAGCAGCAATTGAAGCTGATATAAGAATTATGGTGGCGTGGAAGGGAACGCCTTATGAAAATCTAATAAAACAAAATTTCATAAACATTATTATTTTTTGCACGTAAATACATGGTTATTCCCTTTGCATTTTTAAATTAATAAAAATCCAAGGAGAATAATCATGTATGGTGCCTTAAGAAATTACCTATATATATTGTAATGGCAACTGATTGATGGCAGTCTGGAAAGTCACTTCAGTTTCTTTTAGGCGACTTGGATTAAAGCAAACAGGTGGTAGCTATAACGCACTAGATAATGCCATTATTAGTTTAGATCGATCTTGAACAAACCACTATGATTATTGCATTGTTAGAGATAATTGGAATAAATAGCAGCTATTTAGGGCTTCCCAAATGAGAATTCAGGATTAACGTAGGATTTCCGGATAAATAAAGTTATATTTCACTCGTCTACCAAACATTAAAACCCTTCCAGTAAGTATTTCTTAATTCAGTTACCATTCACAAATATTACTACATATTTATGATTATAGTATCTAATGCTACTTTATTTTTACAAGCTTTTGTATGATAATAAATATGTTTATTCAGCTCAAATCAAGCAACTCAATTTTTCAGTCAAATTAAATCACTAACCGATCTTGATAAGCGTTGAATGCAACAGGACGAAAAAAAAAGCATGTGTCATTTTTGTAAAAAAACTTATTAATGGCATATTTGAAAAACGGTTCTCGCCGCCATTATCCGCTGTCCACAAAGCAGGGCTGCGTCGCGCGATTACCACGCGTCAGCGAGTTCCAATGTCGCTCGTGCTTTACGGCCCGCGTATGAATACGGCTTTGTATTTTGTTTTTCGATCAACACTAGGAATACTCGTGTTATAAGCACGTGTTCTAACATCTTCTTATTTTGAATTGAATTATTCTTAATTATTATCAATGCTGGCCATTGTTTCTTCGCATGTTACAGTAATTTCATAAATTAATTCTAATGTAAAAACGGAACAAATAAAAATAAAAAATAAAAAAGTTTTATCTAAATTCCTATTTAAAATGTGGTACAATACAACAACTTGTTAAAACTAAATAGAAGTTCTAAGTTCTATACCTATGGCATAATCTGTTAAGATTTTTTTCCTTGTTTCTCGTCTGGATTTTTTGTGTGTAGATACATACTTGTAGAGTGATATAGAGTACTATTTGTGACGGCCGGAGCTGCGGGCAGAAGCTAATAAATAAAAGAGATCTTAATACATATATATGTGGCTCTTAAACCAAAACATACAGACAATTTGAAACCCATATCACTCCTACAAGTACCATCACAATATATGACCCGAACAAAAATGCAAAGCGCGAAAGAGAGGCAATCATAGACAAAGAGGCAGCTGTCAAACGCAAACCATAGAGTCGCCGGAAATTGCGGCCGCCATCTTGCGACCGGAAGGGGCCAAATTATCAGGGCATGTGGTGTAAGTGGCTTAATATTGATTTTGATCTTCAATTGCGATGGTCTTTTTGGGGAGACATGCCTTGCAAAAGGAATGAAATTTTTCATCAAAGACATTTCGATTCGAGTACAATGATGGCCAAAAATCTAAACCATTTAGTATTGTCCCATAAAATTCATTCAGGTTATGCAAATTGGAATCGATTGACTGAACATCGTCCCTCTGATTTTCTGCTCGAACGCCTCGCATAATTGTGGGCAAGAGGCTAAATCTATAGCCTTTATTGTGGAGGGGGAACCTAACCTTTATTGAAGAAAAATGTCTTACAAAGAAATGATAAAGTGATGCTTGTCTTTCAATTGGAAATCGGGTCTGGTCCATTTGCAGAATAAAAATCTCGTTTCTGAAACACATATCCACACTTCCATAATAAAAAATGAAAAAAAAATTCAATAAAAAGTAAAATTTTGATGATTTAGCTGTGATTTTATCGCCGGCCACCTGCCTGATGTCAACCCGCCTTGGGAATGCCATTGTAGCCTATCAGGTTAAGCTGTGTATCCCTTAGTCATGAAATTTTCATCCATTGGTATTGCTTTATATTATTTATTACTAGCATTTGTCCGCGGCTTCGCCCGCGGGATTTACATAGTAAAGTCTCGGTCATTCTTTTATCGCATATTCTGTAAGACTGGTAAACATAGTCTAATATGATAAAATATCGTTTTTTTTTTTCAACTTTAGTTACTTTCAATTTCCAGTTTCTCGTTACGTGTTTCGTCCTGTAACTTGTCTACTCCCACTTCCCGCTTCCTTCCCTGTAGGGATCTCGTACCGTTCCCTACATACTGTCCCATCACGTTTTTCGCAATATGTCCCGCCCCGTTTCCCACTATTTATTATTTAACTTACGTACGTAACCTAACAGTGTAAATATAAACTTACAAATACGAAACTATGTGCAAACGTTCACGCTACACTTTCAGCAATATTCACTTAGATATATCGCTTTATATTATTTTACAAAGTTCATTTTACAAGCTTCCTTGAGTAATTCGATTTCTCGCCAATAGATGGCGGCAGCTAGTCTCAGTGTTAACTCGGTTTACTATTGAATAGACGCACAAAGTGTATCGCAGCTGAATCGGAGTTGAAGCGCGCTCGGCATCGGTTTTCGTTCTCATTAACCCTAATAAATCCTGTTGGTGCTGCGCTTATGTTGGTTAGGAACTTGCGCTAGTCTTGTCTTTAAAGAAAAATCAGAAGACAATAACATTTTTTTTTGGGATTTTGGTAAAAGTATATTTTGTGTCTTGGTTAGATAACATAATTGTATCGCAAAATCAAAATCAAATCATTTATTCAGAAATTAGGCCTTCACAGGCGCTTTTTCACGTCATATTCTAAATTAAATGATGTTTACTAAAGCTACAAACTACTAGCATTTCGGAACGACCACTGCTGAGAAGAAATGCCGAAACAAACTCACTCAAACAGTGTTGGTCCCTATTATGCCAGAAGGGCTTACCATTTTTTAAATATAAATTTATATATAATGTTTTATCAGTAATATAACAATGTAAGTACACAATAAAGTACAGTATCGTATAAAGTACAGTACAGTATCGCGTGTACAGTACATACGTTTATATTGCTTTATGAAACTATTTTTTAAGATAATCGCTAGGCAATGTCTTGTTAAGATTCAATTGTTGTATACTTTGTATTTTCTCTATATTTAGTTTAGTTTTTAGTAAAAAAAAGCGGGATTATTTCGTCAAACGCGAGACATAATAGAAAAAAACTAAATATTTAAAATAATATACATAGTTAAATATTTCCTAATTACACATTAAAGCTAAATTTTATATATGTATAACTAACCTAAAAGTTAATTATGCTAAATTTATCCGAATGCCAAAAATCAAATTGTGCCTTAGATCTATTATGCCAAAATATTTTATATCAAACCGGTATGCAAAAAAAACAATAGGACAAAAGAAATAATCTGAAAAACACCTCGTTAGCAATGACACACTCGATAAGAAAGAAAACTGCTATTACACTAGAAGTTTTATAACTACTCGTCGTGTTATAGCTTTTATAAAAGAGCCTTTTTTTCTCTTTTTTGCCATAATAAAATGCGCATTACAATTCATAGTTCCTTCTAATAAGTTACTTGTCCGTCCGCTAACAAGACAAGTGCACGGTCTATCCAAACGCGGCTCCAGCAGTTCGCTTCGCATAATGAAATTAGTCTCCGCGCGCCATCTTAAGAAGCCAGATTTGCGTAATCAAAGAGCACCTAATCGGATTACCAGCGATATTGTACCCTCTTTTATTTAATAGTTAACCTAGCTTTATTATATTGTTGTCTGCGAACGTTTTGTAAGGCCCTATGTCAATTTTACAATATTCTATTGGCTTGTATCTCGTTTATATGTTTCTTCTATCTCGTTCGACAACTTTTGTATCTTAGTCACATGATAGAGGTATGATTTGTTTTAATCTATGATAAATAATTATAAATAAAAACGAACTATATTAAAGATTTTTAAAACCCTGAGTCCGAAGTTGCTGGCATCATCTCATCTGCTAGATAAGAGCTCATAGTTTCCAAACGGCTGAACACATATTTTACAAATATAGCTAAGAACACTCTCGATTAAATTATCTTTCAAATAAAAAAAAGTTGATCAAAATCCGTTCATTCGTTTGGCTGTTACGATGCCACGAACAAATGCACAGACACAGTTTAATGTGCTAATAACTCCCATCCTATCGTCGGGAGTTAAAAATGTAGACTTGCATATTATGGAGTAGAAAATAGGTATATTGTAAATACTGTCGTAAGTAAAACAACCTGACGAACAGAAACCGGTCAAGATTTTAATGAATTACAAAGGAAAGACCCACATTCACTTAGCCCCTTCCCCTTCAAGGGTCTGATCAGCATTTGACCCAAGGACCAGCGGCAAACTAATGTAAGTGCAGAAATTAAACTTCTCACGCAGTATGACCAAACTCCTATATAATTACTTGGTTTTTTCATAAATTATATATCTATACTATTATTATAAAGAGGTAAGCATTTGTGAGTTTGTATGTTTGAAGCGGGTAATCTCCGAAACTACCGAACCGATTTCAAAAATTCTTTCACCATTAGAAAGGTACATTATCCAAGATTGCTTTAGGCTGTAGCAATCTTAGTTAAGATACTTTTCTATAGAGCGAAGCCCCGGGCAACATCTAATAGAATATAAAGTATGTACTGGTAGAAATGTATATATAATGATCAAAATGTTTGCTATACCACTTACGCCGGTCTTGACGTAAAATAATACAGAATATTCCTGGATTGATGTTCTCAAGTAGACCGATTATCGTGCGAAAAGTATTAGCAAACGTAACGAAAAAAATGCTTTAACGAGAGCTGGTTTGAATAAATAAAATTGGTGGTCTTCAAATCTGTGTTATTCTAAACTCGCTATATTTTGCACAAGAAACTACACTATCTTTAACAGACTGGGTCCATCCATATTAATTCGACAGAGGAAACTTCATACATATGTAACGCGAGAGATGCTCAGTCATTGATGAATTAAATGTGTTACATTTGTTTTGTTTAACCGAACACAAATCTATATTATTATTATAAAGAGGTAAGCGTTTGTGAGTTTGTATGTTTGAGGCGGGTAATCTCCGAAACTACCGAACCAATTAATTTCAAGGATTCTTTCACTATTAGAAAGGTACATTATCCAAGATTGCTGTATATTTTATCTAGAAATTCCCACGGGAGCGAAGCCCCGGGCAAAATCTAGTCTATACTACGTATAGAAAAGTGCTAATTTTAGACTTACGAGGATCTTCAGCCAACTCATGTCGGTCCTAACTTATCCGCCGGGTAAGTTGACTATCTTCATTTCGAGAGTGTTAATTACTAACACTGGGGTTAGATTTTATTCAAGTCGCCTAAAGGCATCTGACATGACTTGTTACTACCTACCGCGTTTAGTGAATTAGAAAAGAATTCTCACATACACAAAGATTATAAATAAATACAAGTAAAATCTATTGCTGTTACATATTTATAATCTTGGTGAACACGGCAAGCACGCAAAGCAATTTGAAACAGAATGCATAAAACGATAAAATCGTCGCGCAAAATAATACATCTCCGCTTCACTAAAGGCACATTTGAAATTGACTACATTTGAAAAAAGGAGTAGTTCTGTATGCCTCACGTCTCGGATTTGCGCCGGAGCACGCGCGATCTACCCTTTCACAGTGCATTCAGTATTACTTAGCGTGGTGTGGGCCAGTTCTTGAGCGGTAGCGGGCAACATACTTCCTTATTTTTAATTTGTTAGTGTACATCTTTTGTTATATTGTGGGCAATCAATTTATTGTAAACAAACATACATATTTTATAAGAATTTTATACATATATTTATAAAATTGTCAGTCTCTGCCTTAAGATATCAAATCAAATCAAAAATATATATTTGTAAGGTATACATGATAAAAAGGAACATTTAAAAGTGCTCTGTATTCTGCCACAGCGGCGTACAAATATAATAGAGATAGCGTACCCTGAACGCTGACAACATTGCCACGTTGAATGGCAATGCTTCGTCTCTAGGCGAGATATAATCCTTACCTTCTGGTCACCTATGACCTCAATCATTTTGGTGGAGATGGCTTTATACAATTCATTGTTTTTTGGAATCTTTATGTACTTGTAGTTCGTTTAATCGAACTTGTGTATCTATTGAGTAGCAATAGTAGGTTGATAAAAATCGAACTTTAACAAGTATATTATTTATTGCTTTTTAATTCTTTAGAGCCGTTGCTCCAACGTTTACATTTAATTTTGTATAAATCACATTAACAGACTCATTTGGACGATATCGAGTTACCTCGACTGTAAGTAAAGCGTATAAATATAGATAAAATATTTGCTTTATTATGTAAACAACTAAGCACATCTATCAACTATTTTAATTAACTTATTATTTCAAGATTTCTAAGAAATAAAAAAAAATATTTACTTAGCACATACTTTGATAAAATGGAATTTCATTACTTTGTGTTCTTAGAAACATTATTCGTCACGTTTCTAAGGACAAGCATTAAAATTAATTCAAACAAAACCCCGCCGCTCCTGCTTGTCACTTGCACCACACCCCCAAGACATTCAAGAGCATCCGCGCTAGCAATAAGTCAGAATTTTCCTAATAACAGTCGGCCCTCATGAGTGCTAACGGGAAAAACCAGTAAATGTGAGTGGTGCTATAGGGAAGAAACTAAGAATATAAGTGCTGTACTTACTGACGGAAGTAGTTGAGTACTTAGTGGACGAATATTGTTTTTTTATTACATTTGGTTTTCCGACTTGCAGATTATCGTATAAAACCATACACAATATATATATATTATGAATAACTTAATTTTTCCCGCGGCTTCGTCTGCGACGTTTCGTATTCTTGTCTATATCTCTGATTCTAAGAAACTAAGCAACATATCGCGATAAAACCAAAACCAATACCAGATTTACAAGTTAAACTATCAGGCTATACAACTGTGAAAACTGCATCAAATTCCATACAAATTCCGTAGTTTTTGAGTGATGCGCAAAAAAACATATAGACGAAGACAAAAATATTAATATTCCCCATAATTATTTTTCTTTAATATCTTCTATCTCTGCCAGACGTCAACCACCCCTTAAGAATGTTATTATTGCTATCACTGCTGGCCTTCCTCACGGATAGATGAGGTGCATACTCCTTATCCATCATTTCTTACGGACATTTGACGACCTCGGTGGCGCAGTGGTAAAGTGCTTGCCTCTGAACCGAGAGGTCCCGTGTTCGAACCCCGGTCGGGTCATGATGGAAAATGATCTTTTTCTGATTGACCCGGGTCTTGGATGTTTATCTATATATGTATTTGTTATAAAATATAGTATCGTTGAGTTAGTATCCCATAACACAAGTCTCGAACTTACTTTGGGGCTAGTTCAATCTGTGTGATTTGTCCTAATATATTTATTTATTATTTATTTGAAATTAGTGATCCATAGGCCACTAATTTTATATAAGAAACTCATTCGTCACACAATATAATTGACCAAGCAATTAATTAATCTGAAAGTCACCGCAAGACAATCAAGTCATTATCGTGACGACGTCACGGGATATTACTTAAAGTGATAGATCTTCACTGCGGACACGAGTATACACTATACTGAGCTTTATTCTTTGTGCACCTGGGTGATATCACCTGATGAAATAGTATTTTGAGATCTCAATTTCACCTCGGACTCATGTCACCCGGTTGATATTACCCAGGTGATTATATCCGGCTTTTAAAATATTCGTTCACTTTGGCTTCCACACAGTTGATAATTTGCGTTAGTTGGTAAGATATTTTGACACTCACATTCATATACAATACTAGAAGCTCAGCCCGGCTTCGCTCGGGTAATAAATTATACACCTCAATCACATATATAAAAACATTAATTAATGTTCTTATATCCTTTATACCTATATAGGGATAAATTAAAATTATTATTTTAAAATTATTTGTCTTGTCTTTCTACATGTTTGCCCACCCATTACACCAAAAGTACATATTTGAAAGCTATATCTTTGTAAAAACACATCAAAATTTGTTTAACAAGTGTCTACGCGCATGCGCTGTGACGACGAGCTCGCGCCTGCGCGATGTTTCTTTTCTTTAAAAAACAAATGCTGTCATGGACGATTCTTGGCTTCCTTCATTTAATATTCCCGCCGCTGTAGACATACTGGTAGGTGCAGAGGTATTCTGGAACGTCATGTGCAACAATTCTATTGATTTGGGTAAAAATATGCCAAAGTTATACGAAACAAAATTAGGTTGGTTAGTTTCAGGTTATGTAGCACGCGCCAAAACTAAATCATACCAGTGTAATTTCATAAATCAAGATGATAGTATAACTCAATTTTGGGAATTAGATTCGATTTCGCCTAAATATGCATTTACGACTGAAGAACGTGCCTGTGAAAATAAATTTAAGTTAGATACTTACCGTAATGAAGAAGGCCGTTTCGTTGTGACTATGCCCTTAAAAAAGGATCCTCACGAATTAGGAGATTCTTACGTGATGGCTAAGATCCGTTTCCTTTCTCTCGAAAGAAAGTTCAGTAGAGATCCTGGTTTTAAAAATAAATACTTGGAGTTCTTGCGTGAATACGAAGAACTCGGTCATATGACTGAAAATACAGTGTCTTTACGGGATAGTAGTATTGTAAATTATTACCTACCGCATCACGGTGTAATTAGGGAATCAAGTACCACTACTAAACTACGTACGGTATTTGACGCTTCTGCAGTTACTACAACAGGGCTGTCTCTCAATGACATCCAAATGATAGGGCCTACTGTCCAAGACGACCTTGTGTCTATACTTATAAGGTTTCGTCAACATAAATATGTGATTTCGGGTGATATTGAGAAAATGTATAGGGCTATAGATGTTAACCCTTCTCAGCGCTCGTTACAACAAATAATATTTAGATCAGACCCGTCCCAACCTCTTAAGACATATACTTTAAATACTGTTACATACGGAGTTGCATCCTCCCCGTATTTAGCGACCAAGTGCCTTTCTTCTCTATCTGAAACTGTTGATGATGTACTTGTAAAAAACTCTATAAAAAGGGATTTTTACGTTGACGATTATCTCAGTGGAGGGTTTACTGAAGAGGACGTCGTAAAACAGACGAAGGCAGTAATTAATGTATTATCGTCAGCAAAATTTAATTTAAGAAAATTTAAATCAAATAGTCAAGTAATATTAAACCAATTGTTGTCAGAGGAAACAAGTTCAAATAATTTTTTAGATATATCTGAATATTCTAATACTCCATCAAAAACCTTAGGTTTAATTTGGAGCCCTAAGTGTGATACGTTGTCGTTTTCAATAAATATTGAAGATAAATATAAAATCACTAAAAGAAATATTCTTTCAGTAATAAGTCAAATTTTTGATCCCCTAGGGCTCGTGGGCCTAGCAGTGGTAGAAGCAAAAATAATATTGCAACAAATATGGTCATTAAAGTTAGGTTGGGATGATGAAGTACCAGAAAATATAAAAGGACAATGGACTTCATTCTCAAGACAGTTAACTTTTTTAAATAATATTAAAATTCCTAGATGGGTACTGCAAGATGATTTCTGTAAGGTAGAATTACACATTTTTTCTGACGCCTCTGAGCGTGCTTACGGGTCGTGTATTTACGCTCGTTCTATAACTAAAGATGGTGTTGTATATGTTAACTTGATTGCATCCAAAAATAAAGTAGCACCAATGAAACCAACAACGATGCCACGCCTTGAGCTTTGTGCAGCTCTCTTAGCAACAAGGTTATGCGCTAAAGTTAGGAATTCTATAACGTTAGAGGTTAGTTGCAGATACTGGTGTGATTCCACCATCGTATTAGGGTGGCTAAAAACCCCTGTACATCGTTTAAAACCTTTTGTTCGCAATCGCGTGAACGAAATTAATGAAAATAGTGTGAACTGCACCTGGAGCTACGTGCCTTCCCTCGATAATCCCGCGGATCTCGTTTCTCGCGGGGTGAAGGCTGATCTTGTCAGCAATTTGTCACTTTGGTGGTTTGGCCCCCAGTTTTTAACCTGTAATGAGGAGTTATGGCCAAAAATACCTAACTCAAGTGAGACACGAGATCTACCAGACGTAGTCTGTCATCTAAGTCAGGAGTCCAATTCTGATATAGAGAATACGAATATTGTGTCTTCACTTATACACAAACATTCAAATCTCACTCGTCTTATTCATACTCTCGCTTACATACAGCGGTTTATAAAAAATTGTAAAAATAAAAATAACAAATGCAAAGAGTGTTTAACTTCAGATGAAATACGTGAATCTTTATTTATTATTCTTAGGCAGGGTCAGGTTGAAATGTTTCCTGAAGAATATAAAATCTTAAAAAATAACGGCAAGTTACCATCTAAAAATAGACTATTGTCTTTGACCCCGTTTATTCATTCAGACAATTTAATTAGAGTAGGAGGAAGGCTTGACAAATCTCCTTACTCATATGACCAAAAGCATCCGATTCTTGTATGCTGTAAACATTATTTAACTAAATTAATCTTTCGTAGACAACATTTAAAGCTCTTACATGCAGGTCCGCAACTTTTACTTTCGGACATAAGGCAGTCATACTGGGCTCTAGGTGGTAGGAATCTGGCTAGGTTTATCGTTAAAAAATGCGTCACATGTTTTAGGCACAAAAGTCAAACTTTACAGCCCATCATGGGCCAATTACCTGTGTCTAGAACCAAATTAGAATTTCCTTTTCTTCACTGTGCAGTTGACTATGCCGGGCCAATTTTGATAGCCGATCGAAAAGGTCGTGGTTGCAAGTTAATTAAATCATACCTGTGTATTTTTGTATGCTTAGCAGTGAAGGCAGTTCACTTGGAGCTCGTCACGGACCTGACTAAAGATTCTTATTTAGCTGCTTTGCGCCGTTTTATTAGTCGTCGCGGCAAACCCAAAACGATAACCTCAGATAATGGGACCAATTTCGTAGGCGCATGCAATGAACTAGAAAGTTTTCTTTCTCAACGTAACCTTACTGAGGATTTAGCCGATGAAGGTATTACTTTCTTTTTTACACCTGCATATTCCCCTCATTTCAATGGGATGGCTGAAGCTGCTGTCCGATCGACGAAGCATCATTTACGTCGAATACTGAATTTAACTCATTTAACCTATGAAGAAATGTCAACTTGTCTCACTCAAGTCGAAGCGATATTAAACTCGCGGCCTTTAATCCCTCTTTCCTCAGAAACTAATGACTTTTCTGTCCTGATTCCTTCACATTTTTTGATTGGACGAACTCTGACTTCCGTGCCATATCCACAAATCGCCGACAACGTGAATATCACATTGCTGCAGCGTCATAAGCGAGTCGAAGCTATAAAACAACATTTTTGGAATAGATTTACCAATGAATATATCTGCACTCTTCAACAGAAGACAAAATGGAAACAAACTAAGAATGATATCGAGATGAACTCGCTTGTTTTGATCAAAGACAAGTCAACGCCGCCTCTGCTCTGGTCTCTCGGTCGTGTCATTCAAGTCTATCCTGGAGCGGATGGTATTAACCGTGTCGCCGAAGTAAAAACCATGAAAGGGACTATAAGAAGAGGCTGGAATAACCTATGTGCTCTTCCTCTAGATGATGACCTGATGTAACTTTGAAGTTTCATATGCTTATCAGGTCCTTGAGACCTTCATTCAGATGATCTTCAACCCGGGGAGTGCTGTCTACGCGCATGCGCTGTGACGACGAGCTCGCGCCTGCGCGATGTTTCTTTTCTTTAAAAAACAAATGCTGTCATGGACGATTCTTGGCTGTTGGATTTTGAAATGTATTGCTCGTAATTTACCAGCCCTTAAATAAAATAATCTTTGTCAAATACCGAGTATAATTATTTATAAATATATACTCAGACAAGACCCTACAACAAGAAATGCCTACTCCCAGAGTAACGTTCAAAGTCGCGGGCATAAGCTAGTGAATTAAAACATAATCATTGAACTAACGATGCTTGATATGTGCACTGTAATTTTCTATTGTATTGGAAAGAAAGGCGAGTTTCGTACGGTTGTCTTATGAAGTGAACGATAAGTGGAATAGGTATTGAAGAATCATGGTCACGTGACGAAAAACTAGGAATACACGACAGGCTCCGAGGCTTAACGACTGCGGAAACAAAAAAATCGCCAGATGGTCATGATTATAATCTTGTTTAAAGAGGGGAAATATTTTATCTCATAAAATAGAATTTATATTGTATGAATAAAATTGAATAAACAATTGACTTGTATGAAGCATGGAACAGGAAAAACAATGCGCTCTAAACTCTGCGATACAACGTAGAATATTGACACGCGTGCCGCGCTTACTTCATGTTTCCTTTTGTGAAATAATGACAAAAACTTCGGAGTCAATTTTGAAGTCGTATCGATCGTGTGTGTTATTGCTAACACTTGTGTCAGATTTTATTCAAGTCGCAAGACATGACTTTTACGACTACTCGCCATCTAGTGGCAGGTAGTCGCATACACACTAGTGAACTAAAACTGTGTCCCGATGCAGGTGATAGTCTATGAAAACTACTATAGGTATATGAGTCAGATTGGTATACAAACTCATGTGGCACAAGTAGGATATGAACCTGAGACCTTTCGATCCACAGGCAGGTCTCTTAACCATTACACCACCACTGCTTCGAAGTGAAAAATTATTTAGCAGCGTTGAGCACTTTTTGTGATGGATAAAAAACGTTATACTCGCGTCAGGAGACGTATTCGTAAGACGTCATAAACGCACAACGTTGACATTCAAGTTTCCACTTCAGCCGGCACTCCCGGAGTGCAACCCGATATTTTTTTTTCATTTACTTTTAATTTATCCGATTTTTTTTTTCATTTAATTTAAATTTCTAATATTAAAGTGTCATTAGATTTAAACCAAAATTACATATTTCTACTGACTCATATAACTTTTATACAGCCATGATTATACCTTTACTCGAAATGTATTTCATAATAATATACCAACCCTACTCTAATATAATTTATTAGCTCTCACCCGATCATTAAGACGTATTGCCCGAATCAATCTTAGTGAGCAGAGGAATGATTTCATATTTCTGTTTATTGTTTACCCTTCTGCGATTTTTGTATATAATTGCCAGCGGCTTCGCCCGCGTGATTTCCCACGGAAACAGTTATTTTTTCTGGTTGAAAAGTACCCTATGTTCTAAATTACATGTATACAAAATATCAAAAAGATTGGTCGAGTAAATAGAGCGTGAAGAGGTAAAAAACAAACAAACAAATTTACTTTCGCATTTATAATATTAGTTAGGATTATACTGGGTGAGAATTAATACAGATAGGACATATTATTCCCTTACAGGGTAGACAGAGCCAAGACTTGCAAAATTTGAAGGCCATGTTTAGCCAAGATTACGTTAGAGAATTATCATATTAAAAAAGGATACCCAGTTTAGTAGCCCTTTCCCCTGTACAGAGTTTTGTAATGCTTTATAGATGCCCGCCCCGACTTCGAACGTTTAAGCACGTATAAAATTATGTATGTTCATATAAACCTTCCGTTTGAACACAGACCATTTAGCTTTGAATGGTCTGTGAGTTTGAATCACTCTATCCCAATAAATAAATGCGAAAGTAAGTTTGTTTATTTGTTACTTCTTCACGCATTATTTACTGGACCGATTGTTATGAAATCTGGTACACGGGTAGAAAATAACCTGGTATAATATATAGGATACGTTTTATCTCGAAATTCGAAGCCCCGGGGCGTAGCTAGTCTATCAATAAACGCTGCATCAAAATCCGTTGCATAATTTTAAAGATTTAAGCATACATAAAGACAGACAGCGGGAAGCGACTTTGTTTTATACTATGTAATGATAATGATGATAAAAAACATAATTGTAAGAACATGATAAGAACATATATACAACAATAACATATAGTATCAAACACTTTTATTGTGTGTGTTTATTTGTTTGTTTTTTCTCTAAGTTTCTGTCTAATTTAAAAGTTACTTTTACATTGCTGATAAGACATGTTCGCTCTTGTTAGGAGACTGGCTCCTGTAATAGATTTCTGTTTCCTATAGGAACCTGTTCCACACGCACCAATATCAACATTGATGTAACACTACATAACCCTCTTCTTTACGAGTCGGGTACAAAAATAGGTCGTTGATTTCAGAATTCCCTTCCATATAATTGGCGGCTCGATCAGCGAACCAATCTCGCGTCAATTACAGTATAATGAGTTGAAAGGGCTTTTCACGTGCTCGAAGATTGGTGTGTTATATAGTTAACGTATAGCTAACAATACTAATTTGTCCGACTATCTTCCTCTCTCTCTCCTACTCGCGTATTCCCGGCTACATTCGGAGCTGTAACGCCCCTAGGGATCGTGTAAAAAGCTATGCTTTTATAGGCTGCCTGTCTGACGACAATACTCTTGGGGATACTTTTGCCTATCAGCTGTTAAAGCATGTATCTCTTAGTCGCCTCGTACGACATCACCTGGGGAGGATTTGCAGTGGTCCTATATCGTATGGACCATACACCACAATTTTCTCTCTTCTTCGATGTTTTTCATAAGTTAGTTATGTCCTATGAATAATGCTATAAACAGGACGTATATGATTTGAATCTTGCACCAGATCACAGACGTAAGCGCTTCGTTTATCCTAAGAAGATTTTGTCACATTAGACCACTATACCAATAGGACGCAAGTTTTCTAACTAGGATTGAGATTCCAATCAGAATTTTCCACGACTCATTTAATTATTAGAATCGATCAAATAAGACGCCACGGAAATTCATGCGAGCGACGCAAGGATGATACACTACGTGAAATATATATGTGTGTAATTTAATCAAATTAATTGTAATGAGTTTGCTATAATTGGTAATAAAATAAAAAGCCATAAAATAAGTTGTAGTATCTTCATAGATAAAATTAATATATATTTATTTTATTTATGGTTCTCTTAATACATAAAGAAGCGGTGGACTGTTAACCGAAAGGTCAAGAAGAAATGTCAAATCCTGCTCGTGCCACATGAGTTTTTATACCGGTTATAGTCAGGCTTATATATAGTAGATTTCATCAACCATTACTTGCAGGTGAAGGAAAACATTGAGAGGAAATCTGCACTCTAATTTGTAACAAGTTGTTGTGAAATGGTGAAGGCAATGCAAATCCTAGCGCCATGAAAGTCGTTGTGTGTGTTTCAGTCCATTCAGTCACGTAATTGTCACGGCCCTCAGCCATGAGAATACGACTCTAAAGAAGATCTTAATGAATGAATTTATATTGAATTTAATAAAACTATATTTATTAAAATTTAATATAGAAATTTTAAACTTTCACACGAGAATGGCGCGGACACCCAGTGCGAGGGGAGTATTCCGGAAATTGCGCCGGTCTTGTGGAAACTTGCCTTGCGGGTTTGTATACTATGCTTTGTCTCTCTCATCTTCTGCGTTCGGGGCTGTAACACCGCGAAGCTTGCAGTTAATGTATAAAATTACAGTTTCGAGGATTCGGCTGTTTAGAGTCGGCCTGACGTCAACTTCATTACAAATGATATCGTTGCCTATCGGCGGTTGAGGCTTTGTCCCTTAATCGCCTGATAGGTTGAAAATTAGTTTATTTCTTAGACATCGGGCTTGGCGGCGTCATAACCCAGAATGCCGATTGCATTCTAACACACGAAGATGTGGGTAAAATAACACAGTGGTTACTAACCTACTTTTCAGTAGATAAAATGATAAATACAATGCAAAACAGCAATCCTTCAGACCCGGATAAAACCAGCGTAAATCACCCGGGCAGCCCGGTTGAATGTAAATACGTTGATTTTGTTATTGAAATGGAGTTGATCAGTGATATACAAGGCTATTTCTAGATTTTCACACAAAACTTACTAAAAACAGTGAATTCGTTCAAATTACTCATTTGTTTTTGTATAATCGAGGTAATAAACAAATCATTTTACATAATCCACCCACTGGGCATTCGGTTTTTTCATTAATAAAATTAATTATTCCCTTCAAAACTTAAAAAACAACTTATGTATAAACTAAATAGTTTGTGGAGCAGGTATTTATGCCATCGTTCACCCAGTATCGACTGTGACCTCGATAAATTATGCCCAGAATATCCAATGTCCGTCAATTCCTATTAAACGTGTAACGGACCGTTCAGGCTATATATAGTCATCGTAATTATATGTCTAACTTTAACAACTGGCAAGTTATGTGGCTTTGAAGCTTGAAGCTGTATTATCCACGTGCCGAGAAAAACTACGTGTCGCGTTTTCGCGGCCATATTGTAAAATTCTTCGTTCAACAAAACGGCGCGCAGCATCTTAAAATGTGACGCGGCTTTTAATATTATAAATGCGAAAGTTTGTGAGGATGTATGTGTTTAGTATGTTTGTTACTCTTTGACCAGGTTATATTCTACCAATAACACATAGGGTACTTTTTGTCTCCAAATTCCTATGAGAGCGAAGCCCCGGGGCACAACTAATTGGTATATAATTCCTAATTTGTTTTTATTAAAACAGTTTGTTGTTGTGTTAAACAATAAATGTTTGGTATTAAAATTAACACCTCAAGTTACAAAACATAACTCATTCAAATTAAATTTACCCTGAAATTCGCGTTTGGTCCGACAAAACAGGACAGCCTCAAATGGGAACTATTTCCGCTCAAAGCAATTTGAACACAATAGTCAAAGGCACAAAGTTCACTTTACAATGTTTGTGACAAACGCTGTCATATGCAGATGATGGCGTGTCATTTTAACATAACAAGGAAAGGATAGCTTTCATGGAGGCGCTGTGACTAGAAACGACAAAGCGCTTTATCTGTGCTAAATATAAATAAACACAAATCATGAAAAATCAATCGGAGTACCGTAATTTTCCGAAATTCCCATGGAAGAGTACTGTTATATTAAGTTATTTATTTCTAACAGTTATATTATGTATATATTGATGATTGTTTATATTTGAAACTCTGAAATGAAATTGGAAATTTCGGCTCGAATTTTTGTGTATCTAAAGACTTTTAATTCACCCGATTAGCTATTAATTCAAAACAATTAAGGCTTTGTCAACCCAGTAAAGGTCAACGACGTGGAGATTTATCCGTGCCTACATTTTCCTTATCGACCGGTTGTCGACTCTAAATTCGCTAAATAAATAAAGCGAAAGGCGTCCACTGTCAATAAATTAGCTAAGCTCTCGCAACACTACGCAACGTTCAAGTTATGAGCGAGAGCGATTACGTTATTTACGTGAAAACGTCTAAAACGACACCTGAACGATCAATTTTATTATGCAATATTTTTATTTCTGTCTGCTTATTTTTCCGTTCAGTGATTTTAACTATATCTTTTCCTACCGGTAGACTGGAAGAGATCCCTCCATGTGATAAGTCCGCTATTGCTATCACCGTTTCGGTTTGAGTCTCTTTTTTACAATTCCATGGGCTACAGTTAAATTTTTTGCGCCGTTTTTTTCTTCACGTGCACTTTGGATATCGGCAGTGGAATTGTTGAAGTAATTGACGATCTCAGTGGCGCAGTGGTAAAGTGCTTGCCCCTGAACCGGAAGGTCTCGGGTACGATCCCCGGTCGGGTCATGATGGAAAATGATCTTTTTCTTATTGGCCCGGGTCTTGGATGTTTATCTATATATGTATTTGTTATAAAATATAGTGTCGTTGAGTTAGTATCCCATAACACAAGTCTCGAACTTACTGTGGGGCTAGCTCAATCTGTGTGATTTGGTCCTAATATTTATTTATTTAATTTTTACGTCAAATGTAAACATTAATTGCTTTTAAATATTTGTACATTTTTTGTAAATTATTTTGTGCAATAAAAAAGCATCCATTTTCTGATTGGATGGATTTTGGTCAAATTCGCTATATTCTATAAGTCGTGCCGTCGCTCCGGGTACAGTGAGACGGTGTGTAGTAGCCACTCTCTGGATTGGCATACAGCTTGAAGCAGGCTACTCGGCTACGATAGCCTTCCATTGTTTGGAAACCCGACACCGGTGTCGGCTACTAACAAAGTCTCTTTGCAAGTGAAAAGTTTTGAGTTTCGCCACTCCACAGAAAGTAAACGTGATAAAAATATATCGGCATAAGTATATATAAATAGGAGTTTGAAACATAAAATGTGAATCGTTCACTGATACACTTTGTGTAAGACAAATATTTTATTTTCAATAATTTTATTGGAAATAACATTTTCATTCATTTCTTTTCAATAATTTTATTGGAAATACAACTTTTTTTTATTTATTCATTTAAATTTTGTCATTTTTAACAATGATGTAAATTCGTCCTCTTAATTTTTAATATATGTATAAGACCTGTATTTGTTAATTCTTGCGCCGCTTCTTCTTCACCTGCGCTTTGGAAGCCGGCAGTAGATTTAGATTAAATAATTTTTTGACGTCAATAAGTGATGTCCATCATCCTAAATTGAATAAAGATTTATTAAAATGAAATAGCTAACATTGAATTAGAGAAAAAAAGTTAGAAATGTGAAATGTTAAATGACTATGAGTTAATTAATTAAAGATTTAACCCAACAAAACAAATTGGATGGCCAGTACTTATCGACACACGGTAAATATCTGATTCGCTGTCGAATCGTAGCGCATAACGTCGTAGCGACTACGAAAATCGTAGACCGGACAATACTCGAGGCACAGGGAGCCGTTGACTGTACGAAACTTATAGGCGATAATAGAACTAACTGTGGTTATATAGTGCTATATAGGTGTTTATACAGCTGTATAGTGGCTGTATAGCATGTATAGCTAGGGGTGGTGCGATAAACCGCCTTTGCACTCGACGCTGATTTCATTTACAATTCATTTGATATACTTAGCCCCGTGATGGACACGGTAGGGTTGCCTTTTACGAGATAAGACGTAGGTGCTTCGGGAAGTTAAATTGGCCCGATTTAGTAAATTGTCTTGATTTAAATCTGTTTGGAAAGCATTTGTTTTCAGGCGTGGAACTGAGAAGATGTTACACTATGTGATATTTTAGCAACAGACTTACACAACGGGTTTAGGTACTGATACCAAAATATTATACTGTTATGTTGGGTTGGTTGTCTATATAATTTGAGTAAATGTTTTTTTTCAGTTTCGGAATATATACGTAGCGCATTCTACTATTCTCACGTAGTAAACGAGTTTGTTTTAATAAAATTTGTATCAGGTACTCACGAGACGTCCAAGAGATTAAAGTTAGGCCAGCCCCACCATCGTTTGGTATAAAGTTACGACTGTTGTGGTCTCAGTAAATACGCTTTCTTGTTCTTCCTCACACCTCTCCCCCCCTTCTCTCACCCCCCTCGAGTGCACAGATAATGACGTGTTTGTTTTTGTAATTAAGATCATGTAATAAGAACGATATAAAAACAAAAAAAAAAGTATATATTAAAATATAAACTATTAAAATAGCTTTTTATTTAAAATAATTATAAATTCTCGTTGTTGTCAATTAATGTACCTAATCTGCTTCTATAAATAAATTCCAGATCTAAATCCATACTAATATTATAGATGCGAAAGTCTGTCTCTCAACTTTCATAGCCTACTTTTGAATATATTGATAACCCAATGCCAATATAAACTAACGCTACCGAAGCTACGGACAATAGCTAGTTGTTTATAATTTAGTTTCATTTTATTATGACAACTTTCAGTACAATTTTATACAAACATGTTTCATCTTTGTCTGAATCTATCTTCTTCTTCTTGACCTTATCCCACTCATGTGGGGTCGGCACAGTATGTAAGTTCCTTCCATTTTGTTCTGTCATTTGCCATATCCATTGTCTGAATCTATATCTGCTACAAATTAAAACTGTTATTTATAAAGTGATTTTCGTTCTTTCCAGGTAATACCGACTGCATTGAACACCTGCGGTACCACACCACTTAAAAGCTCCACGTCTTCGCATCCATTAACACAACCTACATTCGAGATGGCGTTATCCAAAAAAGCTCTCGTTTGACCTATCAAAACGCATAACTTTTTTGCTATAGACTTTCTTTCTTGTCTGAATGGTTTCCCCCGGTTTGTTTCCTCAGCTATCGAGCGTCGGAGTCAAAGCAAAATTTATTCAGAAATTAGATCTTCGACTGTGATTTCATAATCGGCCGCATGTCAATCCTCCATGGGAATGATATTATCGCCTATCAGGCTGTTTCCTTTAGTCGCCTCGTACGGCATCCAAGGAAGGATACGCAGTGGTTCTATTCTAGGGCGGAACCACATGACACTAAACTATAGTATTTCTAATACGGTTGTTGAATTTATTTAAACACAAATATGAACTCTAAAAACATTATCACTCCTTTTTTCCCACATTTCCACATAATAAAACGCTCTCATTTCCACAATAGTACCACTTTTCCTTTTAAACTATAATATTTTTTTGTATTTCGATCACGTGTCCCAAAATCCCTTCGAAATCACTTAAGCCCTTAGTTTACTGCACACATCATCACATTTAGAGTGAGAGGGTAAGATAAAAATCCCATACGCGTGACGAAGATAGCAGTGTTTGCGTCAACTCGGAATTGAAAGAACAATTTGTGTCCGTAGAGCACGGTCCTTCTAAAAGGTTTCTACTTTTATTTTTACGGTAATGCATACTTTCTTGTGCGAGACTTATTGGGTGGGCCGTTTGAGTGAAGTCGACAATTTTATGAAATGCGTAATTCTTATGAATATTGGCTTATTATAGGGTATCGTTATGGCGGATCATAAAATAAGAAATTATTTTTATTTTCGTTATAAAAAAAGTATTAGGAGTTACTTTCGATTGTTTTCTATATACCTAGTTGGTAATTCAGTTAAACTGAACCGAACTGAACTGAACTGAATTACCGACTAGATATTACTTCTCAGATCGGCAAAGACATTTAACCCGGTTATCAAAATCGAAAATTGTGAAAAGTCATTTCGAAATATAATTTTCTTGTCAAAATTACACACACACGATTCATAAGCTACTTTCTTTCACACACACATCACTTTCAATACATTATGATAAATCACAGATATACCTAACAACATTACAAAAATAATTATTTGTTTCCAATGATGAAAGTGTGTGAGAGAGAGAAAATCACCCAAAACAAACTTTATAGTTGTCGACATAACTTTTAATTTCGAATGAGGGCGCCACTAGTCACGCGTGGCCATAACGTTCAATATACATGTGCGGTTTAATATAATATTCAAATTAATTGCAGTACTAACACAATATGAGGTCTTCTGGAATGCGCGCCGCGCGCTCTGAATCTCAAATAGGAATGAACACGGAAATATTCTGCGCTTGATAACGCTGGGTCGATGACCTGCAACGTTAAGTACTCCTGCACCTAACATTAACTAGATAACAGTATGTTTTTTGCAAAAAAAAATATTTTTTTGACACAAGCTTTTATTGTTGTCAGAGATATTTTATTGCAATCAATGTGTGACAAACATCACGTTGAGGAGTTCCCGCGTCTGGAGCCGTTCCTAGATGCACCATCACTTCATGCTATTGCATTAGTATAATAATGCATTGTCATCCAAATTAAAAGTATGTACTAAATTTCAGTCTAATTGGTTAAATATATCTGCTTTAAAGTTGAGCGGCAAGATTCCACTCGAGACATAGAGAAATCATACATTGTTAAATTACAAATTAAATAAAAGTTTTTAAAAAAGAGACGGTTCGAAAAAATCGACATTTTCACAGTTTTTTTCAAAACTCTAACAGATCAAGTACAAAAATGTAATGAATAAAAGGTAATGAATAATGCTGAATCTCTCTCTCTCTCTCTCTCACACACACACACAATTTTGCAACACTATACTAGTGTGACACAAAGATTTCTTCTTCCATAATCACACCGGATTTTCTTAATTTTGGGTGTTCTCTTTTAGACAGTTGCAGTCTCTGACACTACAATCAGACATGGTAGGTATTTTTTATATGCAAAAAAAATAATAATTCAATAATTCATTATCAATTTTAGGATGAATATTTGACGTCAAAAAATTACTTAAACTAAGTTTGCCGCTACTTCCAAAAGGCAGCTGAAAAAGAAGCGACGCAATAAACTTTACCGCGGCCTTTACCAATCCTACTAATATTACAAATTCGAAAGTTTGCGAGTATGTAATGTATGTATGTATGTTACTCTTTCACGCAAAATCTACTGGACCGATAGTTATGTACTAGGGTACTTTTTATCCCGGAAGCGTAGCCCCGGGGCGCAGCTAGTTCACAAAGTTTATCTGCCAAGAGGTATTTATTAAAAACTAGTCACAAACCTACTACCCACAATATAATTGTCTATACTCGTAAAAACTCAACTTAGCACAAGTTGGATTCGAAACTGAGACATATCGATCATAAGCAGTCATCCCAACCACTCGACCACTTCCGCTTCAATTAATTAACGAAACCAAAGACGAACAAATAAAAGTAGATAGTTTGCTATTTGTAAGTTTTCTATTTACACTGTTACGTTTTGTGCACAAATCGATTCACATGAAATAAAAAAAAATTAAAATCTTTATTTCTGTACTTACATAAACATATACCTCCTGATTAATAAATAAAAGAAGGCAAATTGTTATCACAAGATTTATAGATAAGTGTCCAGAAAAGGCTTAACTTATTACAGATATAAAAAGATTATCAAAAAACAAGACCAAAGCTAGAATATTTTTCGTAGTCGTCGTAGAGCCCGCTACGAATGTTCGTAGCCAGTTCTACGAGCCTACGACCAATATCAATTAAGTTTGAAATCAAAAATCAAATCATTTATTCAGAAATTAGGCCTTCACAAGCACTTTTTCACGTCATATTCTAAATTCAATGATGTTTACCAAAGCTACAAACTACTAGCATTTGTTCATTTGTTATATTATACAGTTATTTTAAATCATGCAAACTAGCCGCTCGTTTAATTTGCTCGGGAAAACACCATACTTAAAACCTTCTTTAGGAATCACACTATCTATAAAAATCCGTTGCGTAGTTTTAAAGATCTAAGCGTACATAGGGACAGACAGAGGGAAGCGACTTTGTTTTATACAATGTAGTAATAAATTAGTTTTTTATTCCTGTTATCTTTCTTTCGTCCGCGTGTTTTCCCGGTTCGTTCCATTACCATAGTGCGTCGGAACCCAGGGTCCACTTTCCTACTTTTTCCATATAATTTATGTAGTTTATGGTTTCCGTCAGGCAAGCGATCGATCGTAAAGTTTCAGTAGAAACTTCAAAATTTTTATAATATTTTTTTTCATAAACCCTGGGCTTTGGGATGACGAAAGTGTATGAAAAAAAAATTATAAGTACAATCCACCTAAGCTTCTGGCGAGAACGGCGGCACTGCATTTAATAGAGATTTTTGGGAAAAGGTTTTAAAAAGATGCTTTTGCCCAGCAGTGGGATACAACTACAGACTAGTCGAAAAAATCCATCGTTCTTCTATCTTATCACGTGTGCTATTGCTAACACCAGTGTCGGATGATCTTCAAGTCGCCTAAAGACATCTGACGTGCTTTTCACGAATACCTACAGAGATCTTGTATAATCCACCATCAACTTGATGCATCAACGAAAACACACTGAAAACTATTCCCCTACAACGTGCTAAACCAGAGCAGTCAAATGCAAGGTATAACACTAAATTATTTAATGCATCGACCTATAAAAGATTTAACGCACGCACACATGCAGCAAGCCACGCCCCACCGTCAGCCTCTTTGTTCTTACGTACCCACACATGCGCAGTGCACCGTTGATGTAACGCCAGTGAATGTGTGCGTTAAGGGGACATTGACATATGTGTGCAATAATTCTTACTTTACTTTTTATTTGTCCAAGCATTGGGCGATTGTGTTTCTTTATCTTAAAGTTTTTACTGGCTTTAGTTAAATATAATGTTAAATTGTTTTTTTTTTATTTACACCTTTTCTCTCGTTTATATGTTATTCGGTTGCACTCGGGGCTGTGACGCCGCGAAGCCCGTGGTCAGCGTAAAAATAATCTTGTTCAGATGATTCGGCTGTGATTTTACAAACATCCGCTAGACTGACGTTAATTCTCTTTGGGAATACTATTGTCGCCTATCAGCTGCCCAGTCTGTGACAACATCCACGGATGGATATGGAGGTCCTGGCGCAGAACCACTATATTTAAAAGGCCACTATATTTTATGTACACTAATTATAAACAGGCCGTAATGTTCAAAACCACTCAACCGATTTCCGAAATTGTTTCACTGGAATGGAAAATTAAATTATTCCTTTTAGATGTAGGTTTTTATTCCAATATTCCCACAAGTTCCAATAGTCCAAGATTCAAAAAGTCCAATATTCCCAATATTGTCATCGTTATACATGGATAAAAACAGAATATACTCATATTAATGACGTTTTATAGAAAATTTATTTCAATACATATACATTTGTTAAATATGTCTGTATATTTGTAACTAAATTGGTCGTTGTGCGAACTAGCTGTTTGATTTCAATTTCTTAAGAATGACATGATAAAGACTGTCTCAAAGAAAGAATATTTCTTGTCACATTATTATCTTACAAATTCTTAAATATTAAACCAGCTTTGAACATACCCAAATTGGCAGTATGAAAATATCCCGCGGGGATAAAAAAATATCTTAAAAATAAATACCAATAGCTGTAATTATAAGAGCACAATTTGAAGGGAATCAAGTTTTCCATCCTTATTACTCGATGACAATGGTTGAACAATTTCCCCGGCGAACCCTCTTGAAATCGCGTGCCTGTTAGAGCGAGACGACTATAAGACACTCCTGTAGGCGTGAGCGCGACGGAGCACAGTTCGTGCCCTTAAATAGGTACGTAGGGAACATTTTGCAGCATTCGCTCTCTGCCTCTCGAGGCGGCGGGTCGTTTCTGCGCTGCAAAATGTCATAGCTTTTTCCGATCTCATTTCTTCTCTCTTCTCTATCTAACGATACGTATCATATAATTTGTAATGTAGATAAATTGGTGCTCAATAAATTTTTCAAAAGTATTTTTATATTCGGCCGTTATGCTATAGTTAGGTATAGGTATAATTATATTTTTCGGTACTCGAGTGTGATAGAAACTCAAGATGAACTTCATAGGTAAGTTTTTAGCTTTCGCTTGAGCTGTATAATTTTTATTTGCTCTGATTATTTAGTCGTAGCACTTGCTACGATTTCGTAGAGGGTGCTACGAAACTTCGTAGAGGCTACGTATTATCGGGTAGCGCTGTATATTTAATGTTCATGTTTTTTTTTTATTATTTTCATATTTGCTGTTTCACGCCTCTGTTTTTTTTTTCTATCAATGAGAAGGAAACATTTATATTTTATATATTATTAATGAATAAACCGGGTTTCACTCCGCGAGCGCCGGCAGAAGTGAAAACTTGAATATTAACGTTGTGCCCTTTTGACGTCACACGAATTTTCGATCGTCACGTATCCCGACGCGAGTTTAACATTTTTCACCCATCACAAAAAGTTCACAACGCCCCGCTAAAGAAGATTTCACTTCAAAAATATTTTGACACATATTATTTTTGAGTTTAAAAACGTTTTTATTACGTTGACAAAAGTCACACTACAGGTCGTACAAGGCGAACAAAGGCGTGGTCGTCGTAAGGCTTCCATTTGCGTCCTAATACAAAGTTAAAATTACATCGCCTAGAATACACACTGCTATTGCAGAGCAATGTGTCACATCATATTATCAATAGTAATTCATTTTTCATCTTCCTTTTTTCTAAGTAGATTATGTCTCAAACTTTTCTCCAGTGTTTTAGAATAGTTTCGACGTTGGGACTTTCAAGAAAAGAGTAACGCTTTCTCAAAGAGTCGTCAACGCACCGGTGACCCGTATCGGGTTGCCGGTGTCCATGGGCCGCGGTGTTTGCTTACCATCAGGCAATAAGCACGCTCTTTTGTGCCTACATTGCTATAAAAAGTATCAATTCATTGGAAAAAAAATTTTTGCTCCCAAAATCGTCTATTTTTTACACTTTCATATCGAACATAAAATATATTCCGAAATATATATAGCGCATTCCGACTTTGCTCGGGTGGTGCTATGAAATATAGAGAATTCAATCTATTCTCAGACCTCTTAATACATGTATTTATAAAATATCATCAAAATTGGTCAAGCCGATTTGGAAGAGTAGTTATCGTAACTAAATCTGTTACAAGAAAATTTTCTATATTAGGGTAGCTTTTAACCGCGACTTCGACCGCGTGAATTTCCTATCTTAGAAATAATCGAAATAAAATCAATATTATATCGCGTATTCTACAAGAATGGTAAAATTTAACACACTCTGACATATCGAATGGAGTTCCAATTTTCTATTTTCAACATTTGATCAGAATAATTTCACATAATGAGTTGGTATCGAGTTCGTTTAAAGTTCTGTTGGGTGGCGTAGCTATGTGACCATACGCCCTGGTGAAATAAACACCTAGCGCCCCTAAACAATCTTTTTAGATTTTAATATTTGTGTTTGTGTGTAAAAAAGGATTAATGAAACTTAATCCTTTTTTACACACAAACACAAATGCATGATCACATTTAATAAGAGAAAAATATATTTATTTATTTCAAAATCTATGGAGTATTTGTCACACCTCTCAACTTTGGGCTTTACAGCTGTCAGATGTTGATACCACACGATGTTTATTATTGATTCTTACTAATTACTATACTAATTATTTGATATGAGTAACTTTTTGAATAAAACATTATAAAGAATTAGCGAAATTTTTGCCAATAGCAATGTCTCTCAGATGTTATTATGAAGAGGTTACGATGGGGACGAGATAAAAAATCTAAGACATAATGTAGGCTATATAAATTAGTTATAAAGAATGATAATTGTCCGACGAAAAAAAGTTACTATTTTGTTTGCGAGGGCCCCCTGAGTTTGTAAGCCCCGGTATATAGCACCATCTAGCCATCCGTTGGTTACGCCACTGGTTTCGAACCCAGAACGATCGTCGAGTGAGCAGTTGAACAACTCCACTCCCCAGAGTGACATCCAACTCCGACTTCCGTTTCCGGGACGGGAAAGTTTTGATTTTTCCAAGAAACTGGTTCAATTACCATGAACCAGCAATTTCAGCTTTAAAAAAAAATAAAACTGTATATTTGGACGCTCCACTATTACATACTGTAGCTGTTTTAGGTGGTGTGTGGTTCCGCCCTATAATAGGACCACTCCATATAGTCCCTTTGAAGTCGTAGTAGGCGACTAACGGACTTAGAAGACGCATAGAATTGATTTCCTTAACAATCCTTTGGATCATAAAATAAATCCAAAAGTCACGTACAATTTTATATCCAGCCTTCCGGCCTTAACTCACAATCATATAAGTAAGCCATTCACGCCCCTAACCCCATTGAATAGGTTCCTTTTTCCCATAAACATAACCCTAATTTTGTACCCGCGTATAATCTAAAGTTATATTACTAGCATTTGCCCGCGGCTTCGCCCGCGTGATTTTGAAATATACATGTTTTTCATATAAACTTTTAGTTAACCTAGTTATTAGTGGGTTTATTTTTGAACGGCGGTATTAACTTTAACTACATGCATACCAAACTTCAAAATCGGTCCAGCGGGTTCATCAAAATCGAAAAAGACAGACTTTGAGACATAATTTATAATATAAGTATGCACCTTCGAGTATTATATCAATAAAATGATTACTTAATTTACCGTTTGGGTTTTCTAAATGGTAACCAATACTCTGATTCCCGATTGTTATGATTTTGTACGCCTGTGGGTCAAAAATAAAGTGCTATTAAAATAAAATTGTAACACTTTTTAGATAATCTATTTTCACAAAGAAAAAATATCTTTATTTGTGAAAATAGGTCATCTAATTTGTTTTTACATTTGATTTAAACAAACAATTTTGAAGACCGGCCTCGCTTGATGTCAACCCTCTTTAGCAATTTTATTGTTGTCCATTAGTTAATACCTTAGTTGCCTCGTCCGTGGAATGGTCCTGTTCTAAGGCGGGAAGCACACGTCTGATTTCTAAAAATCAAATCTATCCATTATCCTTAAGCAATTGAAAGTCTACACCAGAAAATTACGCATATAACAGGTCAGCTACAAAAACTTAACCGACTTGACAAAAGCGTGTTCGCGCGACCCGGGCGTGACCGAGTTACTCAAGGCTACTCGTTTGGCAACCTCCCAACTAGGCTGTGCGGTCGCAGCATCCCGACTCGTAGAGGGAGCATAGCTTTGCGTGTAGAGCACGCGCCGTGTTCAATGCCGGCCCGAATATCGACAAACTTAGACTGATGCTCCACAATATCAGTGAGCTCAGATTAATGCTGACTCGAAGGAACGTACATTGCGAAGTTTGTTGAACTTTTTTAACTCAAGAAAGTATTTGCATTATACCTAACGGCCAAGTTTGGCAGACTGTTTGCCGGTAGTGTCGTGATTTTATTATTACAAAGCTGAGTTATATCTACTAAATACATTTTGGTCCAAAGAATACTGTGATTTTTAACTAGTGGTACCCCCACGGATCCCGTTTGGTGTTCGTGGGTCCGCAGCACATAGAGCACAAAGAAATTTCGGTAAAAATTTGCTCTAAATTATATTATACCCGTGTACCAAATTAACCAGTAAATATCTGTCCAGTTGCATCATCGATATAATTTTATTCGTGGAACGACGGGTGTTTTTTTTCTGATATACGTACTACACACACAGAGCGCTCTAGTAGATATTGTCAAGAGGGATAAATGTTCGCTTCAACACTGAAATTCTGAGAAAACAATTGGGGAAATCCCTTAAATGAGACTATCATACCCTAATGTTTTCCGTCAAATCTGAATCAATATTGTGATTAAAGTTTAGAACACCAAGAGCATTGTTACATTGAAATCTTTCGCAAAAATATCTACTTTATTTTTCATGGTCCAGATCTGTCTACCTTGTAAGTAAATAAATACATATATTTGGACAAATCACACAGATTGAGCTAGCCCCACAGTAAGTTCGAGACTTGTGTTATGCGATACTAACTCAACGATACTATATTTTATGACATATACATATATAGATAAACATCCAAGACCCAGATCAATCAGAAAAAGATCATTTATTCAGGTAATTCCCAAATAAAACAAATAAACTAACAATCGTGAGTGTAATCAGCATAGACTTGGATATTGTCAGTCGCTTTTTTAGTTCAAAGAAGGAAATCCCATTTAAACCACGCCTGTGCTCTACAGCTGATAGCTATTCTAATCTAGCAAAGTACAGCAACACGCATAACGTATGCAAATAAGATTGTATGTAACTGAATTTGTTGGTATTCAGTCCGGAAATGGAATTGGTTTAACTGCGCTGTTAGTTCAAATTCTCTTTGAATGTAATTATTATTTTATTTTTTTGTTTATAACATTTTACAAAAACTTTTTTGATGTCACAATTTTGAACTTCTTTTTACACTAAGTTAAGTAATGCTTTTAACTATATACCTTTTTATAAGTATTTTTTTACTTGGATTAATAAAATGTAACTAATAAATAATCCATGATTACTCCAGCTGCTTCGTCTGTCATTTTGTATGTCAATTTTCACTCCCTTATGGAATTTTCAAGATTCTCTTTGCAAAGTATCAATTTCCTACGTTTAGCTACTTGGACCCTGCATTGATATATCAATTGAACAGCTTAATAACATAAGACGTACAATTAGGTTAAGTTTAAAACAAAAAAATATATACGATGCAATTTGTTATGTTTTCCAATGACCACTTTATCGACCATATTTATCATGGTCTTCGCGGCGTCACAACCCCCATTGTAACTGAATTGAGGATTAGAGAGAGAAGGCATTGAAGTAATTATTATTATTTCTTACTGCTCTTTCTCTCTCGGCTGTTCTCTGTCTCTCAGTCCTCCGCCTGCCTGACGTCTATCCTCTTTGGAAATGTCATTCCTATTAGCAGGCAGGACTTTATATATATTAGTGTAGAAGTCTCTTTCAGGAACAGAACTACATGCCTAATTCTATTTAATTGCATCCTTCCTTAATCCCTATGCAGTTGATAGTATAAACCAGTAAAATGCGTGTGGCACCGGGCACAGGACCCGGTCATAACCGGGTAAGCGAATTACCGGACATCCTAATCTAATAGGGTTGGCACAGCGCCAATATGCCCCGGTCCAGCTCACTGTATATAGGTCGTTTTAGTCCAGATTTAAGAGACTATAGGTGCGAACGGTTAGTAGCTAGAATTGGGTGCATTATTGGCGTGGTAAATAAACGTTCCAAAATCTTTGTCTGGGAAAATGTCTTATTTTTACCCCGTGCGAACTTAAAACAAATCTAAAAATCCGATATTTTTATGTTTGTTACTTAATTCGTAATATCACTTGAGCAACACTACATCAGCAAGAAATTATTATAAAACGATCACCGGAGTTCGTAGTTACATGCGTCATCGTGTTATGTTTGTATGTCTTTATATCTGTTTAGTCTACAGTTTTTGTAGTAAAATCTGCAAAATCCCAAACTCTATATAATACATAAATCCTTTATATATAGAGGGCGATACACAGTTTAACACTTTGGAAACTTAAAAAATAAATCTAGAAAAGTCCACATACTTTCAAGTCTTCCACGACGAAGTTTTAACGACCAAAAAATGAGTCTCACCATTAGCGCTCAACCCTCGCTGTCCTCTTAGACTATTAGGGCTGATTTACACGGACCCAGTTGCTGTCTCACTAGCTTGCCTGGCTGGCATTTCACTAACGTTTATTAAAAATCCTCGAAGCGACATAACATATAGTTAAACACAATTTTACTTTTCTCTTGCGAGGTTACTGACTTAAAATATTTGCAATAAATAAAGAAATCATGATTTTGCTCGACACGGGAGAGGGTCAGAGGATTACTGTGTAAAGAAATTTACTACATTTTCCTCTTATATTAACCATCTCGATATTTTTTTTACGATTTTTATACAAAAATCGACTCAATAATGTTTGAGATCGAATTTAGGGAGACGGACAGACGTGATAAACAAATACTGCATTTTCATTATCATTACCACCTTAATTACTTCCTCATTGTGAACTAGGCATTAAATAGTGTGAGAGAGAAAGACAGATACTTTAACCGAGTGAACAATCCGAACAAGAATATGCTCTTACGACCCGACAGGGGGGATTAAGTATACTATATTATATTATACTATATTAAGCTGTTATACGAGAGGTTTTCTACACGCGCCATATATTCTTGCTAATCCAACGCGATATGCCTTTTAAGAGTTTTCTTTCGAAAAAAGTTACAATCTTTCTTGTGTACTTAAGTTTTAATCGATCAATGTCGTCTCTTCATTGATATATTGTAACGCAGCTACGCTTTGTTTGGTATCTCTTTCGATGTATTTCGCCTGTGCTGGCACATTTGGATCTACTGTCATAAATTTTAAAATTCTAAATTCGCTCGAACACTTTGACGCGAAAACATTACGAAGCTAGCGAGGCAAGAGGGTGGCTGTGATAAATTTATAAACATTAAATAAAATAATAAAAACAGACCCAATAATGGTCTTACCTTAAGTTTTACAATAAACTTACTTTGCTACCTACTGCCTAGTGCCTATTAATTATAACCCACGATAAAAACCTGACAATATAACCATGATAAGTGACTTTAAAGTTGTATTGTCCGGTTTGATATATAAGTAGTGTTGATATCCAAATCTTCAGAGTGTGGGTCTATTTTTACGCTGATCGCGGGTCTTGCACTTACAACGTCACTCTGAGGGTCTATTTTAACGCTGCACTTACAACGTCACACACACAATTTACTAACTGCCGGCTTCAAAAGCGCAGTTGAAGAAGCGGTGCAATAAATTTCGTGATTTGCATTCATCATCCTTGAAAAATTCTCATATACTTGTGTAAAAAAAATTTTATACCAAATTTTCGTAAAACTAAGTTACTAACACTTATACATATTTGCTGTTGGCAACACAACGAAATGTAAATTTATTTTCATGAAATTTAGCTTGCATAAAGTTTTCTCATAACTGCATACCGCGCTCAGCTTTGCAGTTTTTAATTTCTAACTCCGTTATGAAAGTAGTGAGTGGCCGACGTGGTTTGTCTAGGATTGTTGTATGAATGTTTTCTTTCGTGGCTGTGACGTCGTGAAGCCCGGGGTCAGCGTACAAAAGAAACCTTCGTTAAATAAACTTTCTAAAGATTCGATTTTGATTTTCTATCTATTCTTCTATCAACTGCAAAGGCTGTGTCCCTCAGTCGCCTCGTACGACATCCACGGGAAGATATAGAGTGGTAATCTCGAACTTTCTAGTTTTATCTAAAAACTAGCTAAATCTTGCGGTGTTATCCGCGTATCTATTAAAAACAATACTTACGTTTTCATACACAATAGCGCCTTTAATACTTTGTGCGCCACAGACTTTTTTACAAAATCCTACGGGAATCGCGTAATTTCGGCATAAAAAGTACCCCGTGTGTTAATCAGAAAGTGTTTTAAGGTATCAGCTAATACCAAATTTCATAAACATTGGTCCAGCCGTTTGAGCGTGCACATGTTATAGTTACAAACATACATACTTTCTCCTTTATAATGAGTGAGATCAAATTTACAATCAAAGCTATTTCTCGCTGCCTGCATTAAAATGGATCGAGTGCATTTGTCATACAAACTTTTACCCCTCATTTCCATCTAGTTTCGGGATGTAGTAATTTAAATACCAATTTTTACATAAATCGATTCAGCAATTTAGCTGCGAAAGCGTAACAAACAAACTTTCGCATTTATTAAAGTATGGATATAGAATGTACTCGTATACATCTATCTCCATAGACTGGAAGTAAAACCAAGTATATAACATTTGCATAGTCATTACCGCTTTATAAGCGCTATAAAGCCTTTCCGATCTCGGGGTTGCCATTACTCGGCAGATTTAATTAATCTACTTGCTCAGTTCAATTTTATGGCAACACTGTTTGGTTTTATGTCGTACATTTTAATCAGTTCTAAGACACAATAAAATGTTATGTAAAATTTTATTTTCAATCAATTTTATGAGAAGTTCCAGACAATAAATACTTTTTATATTCACAGTTCCATAAATATGAAACAGTTTTTGTGAGGAAATATTGAATATAAAACTAAATTTAGCGTATTATTATAATTAATTAGTCATTAAAACATTTCTATTTATGGTTTTTAGTCAAGTTAATAAAAAACATGACAAATTAAATGAAAGTATGACTAAAATATAAACAAAATATGAAAAATTGTTACAAGATAATATATAGATACAGCCAGTGCGACACTGTATAACAGTACAGTGGTATACATTTGTGTTCCAAACGTGACAGTAAATGTGTGTTTAATTGGACTAAGTATTACGCTGTTACGGCGTGAGAGATTAGTTGAGTTGTGGGCAGAGATAGTTGGGAATTGTTACAAGTTTGGTAAACCACTCTGTGTATTTAGTAAGTAGTGGTAGTATGTTATGGTACAGCTTACAACCACAGGTTTTGTGATTTTACTCACGGGCCAGCTATAAATAATTCTTTTTCAAAAAAATCCTACACAACAACGAAAATCATATTAAAATTTGCATTGCATTATTAAAATAAATAAATATATTAGGACAAATCACACAGATTGAACCAGCCCCAAAGTAAGTGCGAGACTTGTGTTACTAACTCAACGATACTATATTTTATAACAAATACATATATAGATAAATATCCAAGACCCGGGCCAATCAGAAAAAGATCATTTTCCATCATGAGCCGACCGGGGATCGAACCCGGGACCTCTCGGTCCAGTGGCAAGAATTTTCCACTGCGCATAAATAATACAAATAAAACAATAAAAATATTCATAGTACAGGTTCGTGCGCTTTTTATTACCTGTATTATAATCGAGAACCACGTGTTTCGTAGTCTCATAAACATATAAACATGTGCGAAAGCCTACAAATTAACTAAGTGGGTTTATTCTGAACTGGAAGGTACAGCCGACTCGATGGTACGAATCGATATTCAGGTCACGAATCGCCGTCAACAATAGTTTCAGTGTTGCTGTAAAGCTGTAAGGTATAAGAGCGCGGATTTTTGTAAATACCTGTGTATACCAAAGACCGAGAAACATAAATAAACAACGGACGAGTGTAACGAGCTGAGAGAGAAGATTTCCATACCATTTTCCGTCCCTTTCTCATACAAAATGGCACATTGGGCCGGCCACATAATAAGGGACAAAACATGTCGGCAATCTGTCTCGTTTCTTCTCATGTGTTTTAAAAAAGAAAAGTTCGCACAATTTTGACGTATTCGGTATAAATCTGTGCATTCTACATTCTAGTTAAAACATGTGGCTTGGTCGTTTTGCAACCGTCACGTAGATTTCATAGGCATTCGTTTTCTTATTTCTATAGTAACGAAACGGCCAAGCTACACATTTTAACTAGAATGTAGAGTATGTGAAGTTAGGTCTGGTCTACATGAGATCTGATCACTTTTCATACATGAAGCAAACTAGACTCGTCTTGGAAAAAATGTTTACATGAAAATGTTTTTGGTCGGATTGCTTATTCATTGCGGTAAATAAAAGCACTCATACAAACTCACTTTTTTTAATTAAACGTATATAAAATTAACATTGTGCCAGTACTTTATTTATTTTTAAAATAGGATAATTAAATTGATTACTGTGTATGGTACAATTTAATAAACACTAATAACAGCCCACGGCGGCGTTCCAAACGCTCGTGAAATTCACCCAGATGTGAAGTAGGAGCGGGGTAATAAACTTAACCGCAGCCTTATTATCTTTTTCTAAACATCAACACATAACCGCTACATCTTATGACTTAAGCACTCTCTCCGTTCGCGTGCAAGCAGCTCACACACAAACACACAGTTTTTGTTCAGCGCCGTTAATTTACATATCATGTAGTTTATAAAATGCATGACGAAGAATTCTAGTAAACGCCGTAAAAAGTTCACGCTAGTGGTCGGGAAAGACAATAAGGTCCTTAGAATCCAACTCCCTTTACACCCCGACTACCGAAAGAGGGGAGTTATAAGTTTAACTTGTGTATGTGTATGTAGGTATGTCCGTGGCATCCGGCTGAACCGATATTGATCTAGTTATTTTTATTTGAAAGACAATTTAATCGAGAATGTACGGCTGAACATACATTTTGCAAACATGTTTGCCAAATGTGTATTTAGACGTTTGGAAACTGTCAGCTCTTTTCTAGCGGACGAGAGGATGCCAGCAACCTCGAAGTCGAAGGTTTCTTAAAAATGTAATTCAATTTTTATTACAAGATTTTATTTCTTTCCACCTCCCGTTGTTTGTCTGTAATCAAATCTAGCAACTTAAATTTCACCTACATCCTACAGAGTTAAAATTTTCCAGGTTCCATGACAATTCATTATTATGATAAGAATTACCTCATGGTGGTTCAACCAGGACCGGCTCAGGAGCCGGTAAATCCCTGTTGAGTTGAGTCCCGCTTGAGTTTCGCTCGTCATCGGACATAATTTTTTTGCCACAGATTAAATGCAACAAGATATTTTTGTAAAAGACCTATTTTTGGTATGCCTGCAGGCCTGCACATACTTATTTGATTCGAATCTGTAGCATGTTTAGACAAATTTCCTGCCTCATCAAGCGTCATCCACGTTCAGCAAACAAAGTTCATTTTATAGCTCACTTAGAAATTTATCTCATAATATTGTATTTTACGATACACGCCATCTTGTTTGCCATGTTCCATTTTCGAAAATTAACGGTCGGGTTACCAGCTACAAAATATGTGATCCCGTTCTCGTGAGCGTTTTTTTTTTTTATAAATGAGGCTAACGAAGTCATTTCATTACTTAGCTGGCTGTATTTTTTTACTTTAAAAAAGAAATATGCATATCGTGTTGAAAGCGTATACACGTTTTTAAAGGCATTCTTAGTCAATACTTGACGGTGGCTTCAATTTTTTTTAATTTTTTTTTTGCTTTTCCATTTTATTTATTTATTCAAAACTTTGAAACTCTGTAAGTACACAATACTGAATTTATTTAATTCAATACATTTAAGACAACTGATCCATTTTTATTTAGCACTATTCACCTTTTAAAAGTAAAATACTTACTTGTGTTTGTTATTGTTACAACATAAGAGCTACCATTAAAAAATCTTTTTGAAACAATTTTGTTAATATTTTTAAAATTCACTTCTATGCCTTCTTCTAAAGATGATTTAGAATTTAAACTCTAAGTCTGACTAACTAAGTGGGAATGCTAATGTTGCTTATTATCCCTTAGTCGTCTCTTACGTCTACTACGGGAGGATGTAAAATACTCCTATATCTTTCTTTCATACATTTATATCGAGTGTATTATTGCCAACAGTGTCAGATTTTATTCTAGTCGCCTGAAGGCATCTGACATGTTTTATACGACTGCCTACCTCTATCTAGGCGCAAGTATCGCATACAGACTAGTGAACTGAACTGTCCGCCAATGCGCAGATTTTCTCTCAATACTCCTATGTCAATTTTATCGTATTTTGTTACTGATAACTAAGCAACAAACTCATCGAACCCGGCTCAGAAAAAACACTAGAAGAAAATTGCACGTCACTCAGTTAGGACACGGGTTTCAGTTAATTAAATAGAGCAGATGGCTGCTGGTCCCATGCTGTGCTTTCTTTTTGTGCTCCACTAGTATTTCGGTCGAATAAAACTCGAAGAATATGGAGTGATCGTATTTTAGGGCGGGAACCACTGGCCATCTCACAATGCAATATGCATGTGTAAATTCGACAAATTAAAACAAACGTTCATAACAGTCTCCGTTATAAATAAAAACTCCATCACGGACCGACATTATTATTATCCGACAGAAAATATTTACCCGGCAGAGTTACAGATGTTATCTGCGCTGGCAACACTGTTGAAATATGGCGGCCATTATTTGTGTGGCAACACTGACCCGTTTGATAGCGGCGGACGCGGTTTTCAGAGCTAAATATTTGGGCATTTCGGCGTAATATCCATAACTGAATGTTTAGCTACAATACAAATATTGATTTAGTAGCTTTTGCCCGAGGCTTCGCCTGCGTTAGTTTCCAAAATACCCCTATTTCACCCCCTTAGCGATGGAATTTCCAAAAATCCTGATCTTAAATTACAATAAGAAAGTGTAAACTAACAGCGTCCTTCGACTTCGTCTGTGATAAGCAAAAGGTAGACTACGTTACTGCTGAAGTTCTATTCCGTCTCTATGCCTGTATGTTGTGCAAATTTGATCAAAATCATTCCAGTCATTTAATTTATTGACATAAAAATGTGTACCTTTTTCTTAAATATATTTTTATTAGTACAACTATATAGATATGAGTTAAGTGATTATTATTTAAATTTCTTTATCCTCTAGCTAGAAAATATCAATCATTTTTGGTCAATCTAAAGACTATTCATTTGGATAATGTCACGTCTCAGTCTAATTCCGGAATTTTTCGAAGAACCCGGAAACCTCTCAATTAAAAAAACCAAGCGACAGGAAATTAGATTCCACCCGAAAAAATCCTATGTTAATTCCCCGCTATAAGTATTGTCAAATTAATTTGTTTGCCAAACTGTCCGCTAAGTTTGATTAGATTCTTTTTGATTCGCGATGGCTGTGAAACTTCTAAAAAATATTTTGCCATGAATTTCATGAAATAAATAAAATATAACGTCTGCCTTTATATTTTACAACGTCAAAATTTGAGATTGACAGCAGAAGGCAGATTATAAATATAAATAAGATTTGCATAATCTAAAATAAGTACTGTGAAGATTGTTTACATGTTCAGACATTGACTCGTAAGAAAAAAAATAGTTTACGTTATGTATACATATTTTTTACAAATCTATATGTACTTAATTTTAAATTTCTTTGAAATTAAACAGTACTCACTGTTATAACTGTTTAGTTTCAAATCTATATATATATATATATATATATATATATATATATATATATATATATATATATATATATATATATATATATAAAACTCTTGCGTTACTGAGTGACTGACTGACTGACTGACAACGTACAGCCGAAACCACTGGGCGTAGGAAGCTGATATTTGGCTTGTAGGAAGCTGATAGTGACTTGAAAATTTGGATTTTGGTTTTTTACAACAAATTAATGAATGCGTGTTTCAGATTTTTCTGAAAATTTACCCTCGACTCCTTCAAAAGTGGGGTGAAAGATTGTATGGAACTTAATACAAATTTCAAAATAAAAAGCTGAAACTTGGTAAACATACCCTTCATATTTTTTCTTTAAAAATGACCGACATTTTATTATAAAATTCACGCGGGCGAAACCGCGGGCATAACTAGTAATTTCGTTGAAATCATTTTCTACTAAACTGTATACATGCTATCATAATCAATCATTTAATCAATCATAATACAAGAGCTATGACATAAGATTAATCAATTCCTTACAAACTTTGTGTTACAATGATTTTATTGTAATATAAGAAACCAATACATCTATTACAAGCCATAATTTCGGTAAGGCTGATTCCACACTGGGCTTATTAATTAGATCATCATCGGCAACAGTTTAAACGTAGTTAGACAGTTACAATTTCCACAAATGTTGTATTACAGCAAATGTGATTTTTTGCAGTTTTCATAGATAATATAACGGAACCTTTCGTGCGTTAGTCAGACTCGCACTTGGTGGTTTTATGAAAATCAATTAAAGATTACTTAATTCAACGGAAACAATTCAGCTGCTTTAGAAACTTTAGATTTTAATTTTTCTCACTCTTCGGAGCGACGTTTCGATTGCTTTCCCCGCCACAGAGCGTCGGAGCCCAGAGCACGCTTCTCTACTTTGTCACCTCCACACACTCGATTTTAGTCATCCTTATTATGAGACCATTAAGTTGTATTCCAAATTCCCGGATCTGACTCTCATCTGAACGAATTCCCGGTTTCAGCTTCAGCCGTTGATAGTCGGAGCCCAGGATCCACTATCCTACTTTTTCGTCTCCACTTCGTACGATCTCCGGCATCTCTAGTTGTCAGACCATTTCCCTGAGAGTACTTAATAAAAATTCTCTAAATAAAATTAATTATATGTCACGGATGTCACACATATGAAACGCCCCTTACAGCCTATAATCTTGGTAAGGCGTGTTACACACTTGCCCTAATACAATTACAGGCTATTATTAGACCGATCGATGTTGACCCGCGGCCGTTTGGAGTGTAGTTCAGTTTTAACTGTAAAACATAGGTCTTAATACAAAACTATATCTCGATTACTCGTTGCCTTTATCCACCCAGAATGAAATTATATTGACAACTATACAAATGTCATTTAAGCACGTGACATTTTGATATGGGAGGACTCGAGACCGCCTTTTACCGCCTTCCAGCTGAAAACTAGCGCTTTGAATGAGTTCAAAAAAATAATTTATATAAATTAGCATGTCATTTTTATGTCTAGATAAGCTTGTTCTTAAATACAATGTTCCGGCTGTTGACATCATATTTAAAGAAAATACATATTTTTTTTTACTTAATTTTGATTAGACTTGCGCCTTTCAACAATAAATCGCTGATTTTTATAGTTATATAGGCTACTTTTTGCCGCGATCGGAGCGGAGAGCAACAGTTAGTAATAACTAAATAAGTGCCCAATCTAACTACCTTCGATTTAATAATTCTTAGTTATTGTTCTGCAAGAATTATATTTGAATAATATTAAAACAGCGTTGACTCTCAAATTCATCCGTATTTTACTGACAAAAGGCGACTAAACAACTAAGAGACTCATTATGATAATTGTAGACAAGTCGAGCTAAGTTATGCTAAGTTACGAGAACACCCAATGTTAGGAGTTTCGAGTAGCTAAGTTAAGGCCAGTTTAAAGTGCTGCGTTTACTTCGCGATTGTGAAGAGAATTTCGAACGATTTGTTATTTATTTTTTAAAAAATAAATAATAAATAAATAATATTTGTATGCTGTTTATGAGTGTATAGTAATAATACATTTTATTTTAAGTAAAAGATTTAAGGAACATAAAATTAAGTTCGCCGTTGTCTTTATGTTAATCACACAAATTGATTTAGCCCCCAAGTAAGTTTAGACTTGCATTATGGGATACTAACTCAACTGTAATATATTTTACTAGCTTTTGCCCACAACTTCGTATGTGAGTAAAAATTCGTTTCTTGTGAGAATTTCAGGAAATCTTTTTAGTGCTCCCCTACGCTGCCCTAGGAACTTACACACCAAATTTCAGCTTTCTACGCCCAGTAGTTTCGGCTGTGCGCTGTCTGTCAGTCAGTAACTCAGTTACGCAAGAGTTATATATATAGATAAAATTTTATAGCATAGTACATAAGTAGATAAACATCTAAGACTCAGGTCAATCTGAAAAAAAAAAACATTTTCCATTTTGACACGACCGGAGCCAGAAACCGGGACCGGGAGGTGTAGCAGTCCGGCACGATGACTAATTTACATAGATCGTCTATATTTACATATGTAAAGTATCATGTATTTATCCTTTACGGGCTAGACAGTGCCAAGAGTTGCTAGTCTATCGCAAGAATCTCCAGTTTCCCCTTCCCTTAATCGACTTTTACAACCTGCATGGGAAGAGAAATCGCATTTTTTTCTATCGCTCTCAGCATAGTATGAAATTGACTAAAATCGTGTTTAGACGGCTTTATGTAATTGTAAGTTAAAATATGAGTCTTTTAACTTGATTTTCATTGATTGAAGTAATAAAAAATGTTTACATATTTAGAAAAAACATTATCGAACGCTAGTAATTTTATAAATTGCAAATTTGACGAAAATAGGACTAATTTCTGAATAAATGTATACTTTTATTACAAAGAAGCAAGCGTTTATGAATTTGTATGTTTGAGGCGAATCTTCGAATTTATCGAACCGATTTCAAAAATTCTTTCACTATTAGAAAGCTATATTATCCAAATTGCTAAAGGCTATATTTTATCTCCAAATCCCCGCGGAAGCTAAGCCATGGGCAACATCTAGTGCATTATAATCAGCATCATTTTACTCTGCATTTATGTACCAGACACACCAACAACCTACCAACCGAACAAACTAATTCGCTCCAAGTTGCGTCATCCAATTAGGTTATTATGTTAGAGTTTGCAAGCTATACACAGTCTTCGTTTACTTGTATGGGAGCAATTGTCTTAAGTTAAATTAATTTGTGAAACTTTGTTGGACAAATAGAACATAAGGTCAACTACGGGCTTACTTAATTTTCAAAAATCAGCCCCCTCCATACACACTTTCACCCCACATTAGGCCTAATGGGGGCTAAAAGTGTGTATAAAAAACACACGAAATACTTTTGCTGCTGGCGGACTCGCGAGCTACCGCAGCGCTTTGAGATTCAGTAATGTGAAAGATTTAGCGAAATATATTTTATAAAGTAAGAAAATGTATTCCCATGCTAAAAGAGAGAATTTAATTTCAGTAGTATAATTTTGAATTACGAATAATATTTTTTTTAACTTAAATTTATTTCAAATCTTAAAAGTTGCTTTTAAAAACTTAAAAGGTCTTTTCATTTCGTAATAACATTGATTTCCAAAATCCCCAAAATTCGATACCCAAATTTATTCATCAGAAAAAAAAGTTACTCCCAGATCGCAATAAAAAGTCCCCAAGTAAACATGCTGGCTGGCGATTATCATTTAAATCGAGAAAAAAAAATGAATATTCATCACTACATCAAACCAGCAATTCCGAACATCGAACATTGCATTCGAATCGATTTGAAATTGGAACCGACTTGAAGACGAGTGCGAATTATTATTCTGTCAACGACACATCTGCTATAGATCTGATCAATTAATAATTCAATTTCCGCGTTAAACGAGTGCCTTTTTTTTAATGGAAATGGTTATTGAGGAGCGCACAATAAATTGGATTGCCGCCGTCATACCGGAGGAATTCGTTTAGAGGGGAATGTACGGACGGAGATATTGTGGGTGCCTATGGAAATGAGACGCGAGTGAGTTTCCCGAGTAGTGTAGTCCTAACTTTCGAGTTCTTTTCGAAAGTATTCCTTTATAGACATTAACTAGGAGCGCGATAGATTTTATAAACGGTTTTCATTTTAAAAGAAAACAATAATATATATATATCATAATTTGTGTCAGATGAAACAATATTTTTGTACAAGGGAAACCCGCAATTAATTAAATTTATATATGTTAAATTAGAAAAACCGACCATAAGAAAGTTTGTGCCCCAAGATATATATATAATTCCCACGAATTAGAAAGCATATGTTGATGTTATTATTTTTAAAATAGTACCTAATTGATTTAATAAAAGCCATGTTTTCTCAAATAATATCTAAAAATTGATTTTCAAAAATAAAATCTTATAATATCGTAACTGAAGCGAACCTACCTCATATAACCTAGACACAAGACATGCAACGATTTATGCCATCTGTACAATCATCAAATTAATTCATAGCTTTCAACATCGCCCCTGCTGCCGTCTCATAGAGATCCATCCAAGATAATTCTTTTCTTTATATGCTGTCCGTACCCCGACGCGTATTGTGTGAAAATTCTTGGCGAATAACCCTGGGCCCTTTGGAATGCGAGTAATAAAGCTGAAAATTGGAACCGGCGCCATTTTGGATCGGTAACTGCGTTCCGTTCCACGCTGGATCGGAATTAAATATTTTGAATTGCAGGACTTTTAAAACTATTATTTAAGAATTTTTTTATATACGATCTTTTCCATGGCGTTTCTTTCTGTAAAAACGACGGAAAGTGTTTTATTGCTAAAACTGGTGTTAGATTTTATTCAAGACTGACTGACTGACTTTGAAATGACTTTTACGAACACAAAACCTTTCCCTCCCTCTTTCCACGTGTCACTTTTTTTGGCCTTCTCCATCCAATGTCTGTCGAATGCCATCTGACGATTAGTCCCAGGCTTGCCTCTCTGTCTGTACCCGTCAGTTGGAATCCAGGTTGTAAAAATGTAGGCCCATCTCACAGGCTGCATTCGGCAAACGCAAACAAACACTACACTACAATAAACATAAGGAAATGAAAAAAAATTTTTTTTTGTGCTACGAAGTCGCGGGCAAATCCTAGTTGTAAATAAAATAACCTCACAATACAGAAAACAGAACACCAGATCCATTTGCATCGGCCGCGAGTGCGTCTGACACCGCAATTCCAACTGAGATGAAATCTGAACGGTATATTGCATTAAAATTAATATTATTTTCGCAATTTCTTCTTCAAGTTTTTAATTCCGTTTGAGATCCTGTTTGTGGTACTATTGTATTGTTAAAATTATCAACGAATTGATTAAAGAATTGCAGTTTAAAATGAAAGGTCGTCTAAGTTCTCTCATCTGATCACTAATTTTGAAATGTGAAATCAAAATTATTTTTCCATATGTTTTAAATTTGATGAAATTGATGATTTGGTGTGGTAATTCTGATAATGAGACATTTTGACACAGTGTATTGTATTCGATTAAAGGTTTTATTTCAACACAGTACTACTCTAGACAAAATAGGATACGTACTTCAGCCATTTTTAAGGCACATCAACGAAGCCTTATACAATACCGAAACAGCAATGATCAGTCACCATAGCCAAAAAAGGCCAGGAATATATAAAGAAAATAGGTTTGAAAACTGATAAAGTCTTCGATTTTCATTCCTAACTCCAAAAATATGATGATTAAATGAAAATTCTCTTGTGAAGCTAAATTTCTCGCATTGAAACATGTAATGAATACATCCCACAATAGATATTCCGAGCATACACAGTTCGCTGACATGTTCACATAAAAAAACAAGGTTAACACGAAAATGGGCTTAGTGAAGCCGAGGCGTGCGGCCGACGCGACGAGTGACCAGATTGACGTGAAATGGATTTTTGAATAGCCGCCATATTGGGCCACTCGACCGGATGAATCTGGTTTGCGCCGCCTCTGACCGGTTTGAAGCGGTTTGCGGGGAATCGCGGCGCAGACAATCGGGTTTAACACTCATTTATTAGCTTCCTTTTGATCAGTAATTTTGTGTTGATTGAATTCCGAATGAAATTATCAAATTTTATTATAGCCCTTTGATCAGATTTGATCTAATGTTTTATATGTCACTTAATCATTGAACTATTGCACGTTATCAACATAATGACGATCATACGTTGTCTTATACTATCAGATTTTCATACTAGTAAGCCGACGTTGAATGATCTTATTATATAAGAAATAGTAAAAAAAAACTTCGTTATTTTAGCAGAGAGACAGTTAGAAACGAACATAGCCACTATATTTTGTATTTCAGTTTATAGTAGTCTGAAGTAACAGCATTTTATTTATTTTTTAATCTTGTTACAGGCGCAGTCGGTGGTGATGGCGATGACAGCGATGATAAGGAAAAGGAAGAAGAAGCAGAACGCGAACGGCAAGAGGCCATCCGCGAGGCTGAGGAGAGACGCAAGGAGAAACACCGCAAGATGGAGGAGGAGAGAGAGAAGATGCGGCAAGAGATTAGGGATAAGGTAGGTCTAGTCTAGTTTCTGAACGATAAGATTGGATACAAGAAAAAACACTAATGGTCGAGAAGTTACCACAGAAAAGAGAAGATAGTAGAATACAAATATGGGTTTGGGATTAGGGTTTAGGTCAATAGAATATATTATTTTAAAAAATTCTGACTGAAGGTTTTTCTATAAAACGTTAGTTAGGAAAGGGAATATAAAAGAAGATTCAAAACTCAGAGACACAACGTGTGCAAGAGACAGAATGCAACGGTCAATTTAAGATTATTAGAAACTCTTAAGATTAAAACTTTAAGATTATTGTATATTCTGATTATGGTGATAAAAAAAGATTAAAGAGACACGCAAACTAGAAATACCGTAAAATAAGAGATAGAATACGATATAGTTAAGTATGATCCAAATAGCAATATCATTTTACACGATCAGTACAGCTGAAAACAATTGTGAATAGAGTTTCATAAAATTGTCTGAATTGCCGAAATGATACTTTCAAATTCACTTCAGCACTCGGACGAAATTACTGAGACTTGACCCGTTTAACGTACGCTTTGTACGCGTCACTGTACTGCACTTTAACTGTTCAGGTTAAGTACCAGCTTTCAACTGGTCTAAAATTGTAATTTCAACTTTTGAGGTCTACGTTAGTTACGGTATTACACAGGGTTGGAACTTCAATATAGTGGGCAATCTTTCTATATTATTACATAGTATAAAACAAAGTCGCCCTCCGGCTCCGTCTGTTTTTAAGCTTTCTTCTTACAAACCACGCAACGAATTTTGTAGTTTTCTCTGTAATTTAGACAATTTATTTCCGAAGGTTTACGGACCTCGTACGAAGCCGGTCTGAGTCGCTAGATTTTAATGTTATTCCCTACTTCGTAGAAATTATCACTTAATCAATTTCTGGTTCTTTTAGAAACTGAGGGATAGACACATGACACGAGGTTACACATTTATCGTAAATAATTTTGAGTACGATTTGTGAATTAGAGTCATAAGAAAAAAAACAGAACACGTTAATCTAGTTTGATAATTAATTTTGTTTTGTAGTAGTTTTCCTTTTTCATTTCTGTCTATTTCTTGCCAGTATACATTAATTGGAGTCGACCTTCTTTTTTTTTCAATGCATCAAAATCTATCTCATCTAAGAGTTTGATCCCCGTTGCTTCTTGTTGCGTCGCAGGCCAAATGATGACACAAACTTCTGCATTTAACAATTGGAATCTGGCAGCACAATTTAAAACTGAGAGTATAAGTGCGCTAAAGGTCCACCACACGTCAAAACGGGGTCAAGCTCCGGGGTAATTTGTGCCGAGGGTCGTTCACGCGGGTGCTGGTGACGTCGCGTCGCGAACGAAGGGTTGACTTCTCGTGTGCTTGTTGTGTGACGATTCTTCACAATTGTTTTAGAGTTAAATTGTAATAACAAATATTTTTTGTTACATCGTATAAAAAATGTTTCGTATCTAGTTTATGAAGCGGCAATAAGTTGTTATTTAATCTAGTTATTAAACAAGAAAAAATACTTCTGCGTTCATAAGAGTTGTGTAAAATAGTTCCGAAAACGGCAAAAGGGTTTATTAGGTACTAAAAATCGGCCAAGTACGAGTCGGACTCGCGTACGATTACCTGAAAAAACTGTAAAGAAAACATGTTTATTTTATGGGAATCCCCTTAAATATTTATTTTGTTCTGTTTTTAATATTTGTTGTTATGGCGGCAACCAAAAATTGCAATTGTCTAACTGTTACGATTCGTGAGATACAGCCTGGTGACAGACGGACATACAGACAGACAAATGGACGGACAACGGAACCTTAAGGTCCAGTTTGACCCTTTGGGTACAGACATGTGCCTTCAAGGTTATCAAAAAAAAATTTTAAATTTGTCTGTATTTTCATTAACAGTGTAAATGAGCAATACCACAGCGGGGGAATGAAGCCCACAAAGACAGCAGACACAGCCCGTTCCCACCACAAAAGAATCCGGGAATTTTTCACTTAATTTTTTAATTAGTAGAAATTATAATCTCGATGTTAAAAATCTAGGGCGCTCCGCCATTAGTGTGCTGTGCGCTTTTAGGATTAAGCATTAAGTTTATATTTTTTACAATAACGCTACAACCTACAACAATATTATTATTTGGCAGTTTAATTACTTCAAGGACGACCTCGGTGGCGCAGTGGTAAGATTCTTGCCACTGAACCGAGAGGTCTCGGGTTCGATCCCCGGTCGGGTCATGATGGAAAATGATTTTTTTCTGATTGGCCCGGGTCTTGGATGTTTATCTATATATGTATTATATTATATAAAATATAATATCGTTGAGTTTAGTATTCCATAACACAAGTCTCGAACTTACTTTGGGGCTAGCTCAATTTGTGTAATTTGTCCTAGTATATATAGTATATAGTATATATTAAGGAATCGAGTTTGATAAAAAAAATGTTTTTGTTGGTAGTATAACTTTTTGTCTAAAAACGAATACGCAATATATTTTCATAACTTAATGAAATTTTCATTACGAAACAATACATAATACAATAGAAAATTAATATTATTTGCTAGTAAATTCTTCGTTTTGGAACATTTTTTAAATAATTTAATATGTATTCAAAAACATACCGATTTTTATCTAAGTTCCATTTTATTATTTTTTTAGTAAAGTGATTTTTGAAGCGGTGGTGGTGTAATAGTTAAGACGCCCGCCTGTGGATCGAAAGGTCTCAGGTTCGTATCCTACTCGTGCCATAATGTGTTTGTATACCAATCTGAATCATATTATAGTAGGTAGTTTTCATAGACACCGCTCCCGGTGAAGGAAAACATCGTGAGGAGACCTGCACACTGGTTGACAGTTTAGTTTCCTAGTGTGTATGCGACTACCTGTCACTAGATGGCAATAAAAGTCATATCAGATGCCTTTAGGCGACTTGAATAAGTTCTAGGTCGTGGTAAAACAAATAAAAACAAATTTAGGTCCCACTGCTGGGCAAAAGCCCCCCCTCTTTGTTTCCAACCACTTCTATTCCTCGCCAATTGTTACCAATCCTTATCGAAGGCCGACAGTTCGACGGACCATCGCGCCTTCGGCTTGCCTTGCGATCTTTTCCCATCAGTCGGGACCCAATTATGTGATTTTTAACCATTACAATCAATTAATTATCCAGTAATCGGATATTTTCCGAAATTCCCGAGCTAGGTACTCTCCCAACCTAACTTGATATCATAAAAGTGAGATAAATTATGTCCGAAATGTTAATTAAACGTAACCTGATCGTGTAATAACATTGTTCTATATTAATTAATTCGTAAATAATGTGTGGTTGTGTTTTCAATTAGGATTTTAACCGACTGCAAGAAATGAGGGCTTATGTAATTTGCACAACTCTCTCTCGTCTCCGCGTTGAAATTTTGAAGATTCAGCTGTGAATTTACAACCGGCCGTCTGCCTAACGTCAAATGTCCGAATGGTCCGGAGTCCTTGAGAATGCTATTGTTGTCTATCAGCTGACTAAATGTATGTGTCCCTTAGTCGCATCGATATGGAGTGGTTTCTATTCTTGGAACCGCACGTAATTTACTCCACCACGGTTATATGTATAGAAGTTATAAAAAATTCAATACAGCCAAAGCCTACGTTACCTTAGTCCACAAAGCACCGCAGTCGAGCTTTTACGAGCAAAGCTCACGGAGCAGTAAACCTTGGACTGAAGGTATTACGTTTATTTTTTTGTCTCATACAACCAATAACGCGGTTTGAATTATTATCTAATGTTTTTGTGTGAAATACTTTTTCCATTTTCCCAATTGCGTAATGGTTTTCTTTTTTTGCTCGAAGAACTCGACTTATTTATTAGCGATCCGTCCTGGCTTCGCTAATGGTGAAAACATAATAATTTTTACACCTAAACCATCCTGTGAAATCACACTATTAATTGGTGACAAGTTTATTTGTTAGACAAATTAAAAAAGCCCCGACTTTCAATATTCAGTTCGCTACAACTTTTGAACGGCTTAACCAATTTCCGAACACTCGCGATAAAATGATACAATAAAGAAACTAAACGAAAATCGGGTCATCCGTTTGGGAACTACGATGTCACAGACAGATACACAGACACACACACACGTTAAACTTATAACATCCCTCTTTTTGCGTCGGGGCTTAATACCGCATGAAAATCCGTGCAGTGGTTTAGTTTATCGCGACAAAGGTACTTCAATTGACTGTTCTCGTAAGAGATGCCTATATGAATATTTTTCTTGTATTATTTTTAAACTGAAATTTCAAATTCTTTATTCAATATAGGATGATATATACATCACTAATTGACGTCAAAAAAATTACTTTCTATTCCCGACTTCCAAAGCGCGGGTGAAGAAGAAGAAGAAACGGCGCAACAAACTTCACCGCAGCCTTTTCTCCAAGACCGTCAATTAACAAAGGTTTATATACAATCTATGTACTTATTTTCGTCCAGTATTTATCACTACAACAAATTTATAGATATATAAGCTCATTCTTATGTAATTGTGCCAGTGTTCTGTAGCGGTTTTGAAGTGGTGGTGGGTGTAATAGTCAAGACGCCTGTGAATCGAAAGGTCCCAGGTTCGAATCACACTCGTGACTTTGTATACCAATCTGATTCATTATAGTCTCATAGACCACCACTTGCTACCGGTGATGGAAAACAACATGAGGAAACCAGCACACCTGGTTATTACAGTGTATGAAATTGAGAGGACAACGGCAAATTGCCGTGTGTTTCATTCCACGTAATGACCACGACCCTCAGCTATGAGGAAACACTACTATGAGTTGTGTTCACGAAATTAGTTGAACAGCTAGTAATGTACAAAGCAGACTTGTACGATTAACTGTGCCATTTGTCCCCAAAACATCGTGCCCAAAGGAGGCCCGCATTGCGGTGTCGAGCGATTGTTTACGAGATCACTTGCAGAGCGTCAGGACATAAGTTGTGTAAATGACTACTTTTTACTCTTGACTCTTTTTTCTTTTCTTTTTCTTTACCTATGTATTTCTAGCTGCAACTGCAACTATATTTGCACACCATTCTATGGTAAAGCATGTTAAATGCATATGTTTTAAGATTTTATGTAACAATTTACACGAGACGCGTGTAATTGTTACATAAAATCTTTTTTTTTTAACTTGTTAACTTCTATACATGCTTATCCTTGGCTGTGACGCCACAAATAATCTAGTCCAAATTTATAATATTACTAGGATAAAGATGAACACACGAAATCAATTACAGTTTAATTGTATGTGTAGTTATGTATACGCGCTCAAATTATGCAAATAAAGATTTAACTTTGACTTCCAAAATGTCCCAATTTCCCAAAGCAAACACAAACATTAGTTTTAGTTCATTATTATGTAAACAAGCACGCTCCCCCGCCATTAACATATTCATGTCATTAACGTTATAATCGACACACGACGGGTCAAAAACATAGTCGTTAATTGAAAGTTTATGGGAACAGGCACGTAAAATCTTCGATTAATAATAAAATTTTATAGGATTTGTGTTTTGTGAGATATCATGTGTTTTTGTCCAGTCGATCTTTCATTTGCTCTAGAATAGGACCACTGCATATCCTCTCGTGGATGTCGAGGCGACTAAGGGACACAACCTTGACAGCTGATATAGATCTATCATAGTTAATCTTCCCAATGCCCATGCGTCAAGTCGTGAACGGATGCTTGCGAATTCTTAATATTTATTTCATTTTGAAAATCAGTATATGAGCACGTTGGACAATAATAACAAATATATAAAGATAAATGTGAAAAATTGTTTACTACTTACTATTATTTTAATAGTATTGTTACTAACATTTACATGTAGCGACTGGGATCCAAAAATATAAAGCTTAGAGTCACCTTATATTTCATTTCGTGTCCAAATCGTTTCACACGTCTTTCCTATTTTTGAACCTTACGCCATCTTAACTTCTAGCTCTATCTCTCTCTAACCTTATCTCTCTCTCTCTTCCTAATGTTGCCATCCAACATACATATAAGTTGTTATTTCTTCTTCTTGCTTGTCGATGGCAATTTTAGATACTAAATTTATTCTTGCCAAAACCGGGCCACTTCGATGCCTTCGCAATAAATAGTTACTAACAGAATGAATATCTGAAACGTATAAATATAATTATTAATAAATAAATATAATAATTATTGTGAACAAATGAGTATGCATATAACTTTACTGGTCTGACTGATAGATGATAAATATATAAATAAAAACTTTATTTCTTAATGTTTCACACAATTACAGACAAAGAAAAATATTATAACTAAAAATACATAAAACTAACAATCGCACTGTGCCATAAAGTAATAAAAAGTTTCAGCTATATGTTACCCAGAAGAGTAACAGCTGATTTTCAGCTGGCACCTTTGAGGTGGCGCGCACGAAAACTAAGGTAGAAATGAATGTAACAGATTCTTAACTTAGGCTAATAATTTATTTAGATTTACATTATATACAGATTTACATCTAATGCAATACAATAGACACTTTAAATAAGAACTTAATTAATAACAAATTACGTGTAATGCCACCTTTGTGAATTCACCCAGAGAACACCCGTAAATGTCAACTACCTCAGATATTTGATTGAGAGTGCGTAGCGCGCGCGTCAGAGGCGCCTTGTTTAAGAGATATTTACATATATGCATTAAATGATACATTATATACCTAGAACTAGCTATGGTTACAAGTAGTTAGGTACCTACCAAACAAATTACTACTGTATATTAACCAACTAAGCCATAAATCGGCGCGGACATAAACACAATTGCAATTTATGCAGATATTTGCACGATAACCGCCGTTTGTCAAATTGAATTGCTTTGTACAGTCGACTGCACATGTACCTATGTAAATACATTGCAATTTCGCTTCTATTACCATTGCATAGAGTACATGTAACTTGATATGTGGATTGTTATTCATTCTCTTATATATTTGTTTAGTGTTTAACCTAAGAGCTTTTTCATTATTTAATGGGAGACAGTGATAGGTCAAGCTTGTGAATCAAAGGGTCCTCGGTTCGAATCCTATTCGTGTCACAGGAGTTTGTATAAATTGACATACAAACTCCTATGATTCAAGTGTGAACGAATCATTGGATTCGTAGTTTTAAGATCGAGAGGAAACTACTATAATTATCTATAAAAAATCGCGTTTGTTGTATTTTAATATTTATTATATTCTGTTTATTTATATTTGTTGTTATAGCGGCAACAGAAATACATCATCTGTGAAAACGTCAACTGTCTAACTATTACGGTTTACGAGATACAGCCTGATGACAGACAGACAATCGGCTACGTCTTGGTGATAGGGCTCCGTTTTTTCCGTCCTTTTAGTATAGAACTCTAAAAAGACATTGATTGTACACTACAACAACAATACAAGATGTAAAAAAAAACGAAAATTTTTTTCTTCCATAAAATGTTAAGTATGTATCACATATCACAAAGGACAAATCACACAGATGTGAAAAAATGTTAAGTATGTGCTAAAATAATTACCCCATTTTTGTCTCCAACATCGAGTGAAGTTAACAAACAACATAATGGCGCCTTCACTCTCGTGCCTCGCAAATTACCCTCAATTTCCACCAGAGGACAGCACTTTGCGACCTCCAAGGGACCTCTCAACCGCTAAAGCATTTTGAACTTTATTCCCATTACAATAGACCTCATGTTGCAATACGTGAAAGCCTCAGAGACGAGTTTTAACTTGTAAAAATAGATGCGGAATAAAAGTGTCTTGTAGTTGTTATGGATTCAGGTTTTATGGTGATTTGTTGTCGTAAATTCGAAGCAAAAGGGAAAAAAATGTCCAGGCTTGATATACATATATATTAGGATACGATAGATTCTATACTCGAGAGAATTTCGGAATATGAAGCGTGTATAGACACGCTATACATACCCCTCTGAAAGGCATAGGTCTATTCAGAGGGGCTACCATAAAACATACACGTAGCACGTCACTGCGTCCACATACTCTCTTTTTCAATTCCGACATACACGAATACGATTATTTCTTGACATTACAATTAAAAATAGCTTTTTTCTTTCGGAGTGGCCACAGAATAGTTTTGAAATAATATCATCGTCGTTTCCGAGTATTAATTCAATGGCCAACATACGCAGTGATGTTTGCGTGGACCAATAATCAGAATGCTCCCCCAATCTTGTGAACAAACATTGTAAGGGTGCTTTTATGATCTGTAATTTAGTGGTTTTGGAGAAAAATGTTGCTATGTAGCAGGGTGCTTTAGATGTGAACGAAAAAAAAACATTGTGAGCATAATAAATTAAAATAATTTTCTCAATAATACGTAAAAATCAATTATTTGTGACCATGGACTGTAATAAAAATAGCCCTTTTCTGCTAAATTAATTGATTAAAAATATCGATATTCGTAATTACCTACTAAGTATTTCTTCTACAAAGTTACAAACAGCTCAAGTAGTATAAATAAAACTGCGATATTTTACGATGTTATGTTAAACTTACCTTAAATTTTCTCCATCAGTTCTTTTAAAGTTAAAAGTGCAGCTATCCTATAAGAGACTGAAGAATTACATTAAGGACTATTAATATAGAAATGCAAGTAAAATGGACGAGTTAAATTGGCGACACTTTAGAACACCCTCACTATTACTGCTTCACCATGAGGCTAATAAAATTTGCTTCCAAAATGGCCGTCAAAGGAACCGAGAATTTCCGCTAATGCAATAACCGCTGGTCAATAAAGTTGTACGGTGAAATAGAAACTTTGTTTTGGTGTAGGTACCTATTTGATTTGATTGGGGTATAATGTCTGGTTATAGCGCATAGTTAGAATATAACACCAGTTTTAGTAATAACACACTTGATGGAATAAAAACCAATTAAAAAAAAAAATAAAAAAACCCTTGACTCCGAAGTTGCTTTCTTCTAGAACATCTGCTAGAAAACAGCTGCACGCACCTTTTTCAAAAATTGCTAACTCTCGATCAAGTTCTTTTTCAAATAAAAAAACTGGTTCAAAAAGACATACAGATACATAGACTCGTTAAACTTATAACTCCCCTCCCGCATTGGGTCGGGGTTTAAAAAGAATATTTAGATGAGAACGATATCGACCTTATGGCTTGACAGTGCTCGTCACGAAGTTTCAGAAGTCGATGATGATTTCATACCTATTCATTAAGGGCGCGGACGCACTGTCACACTTTATGTAACAGAACATTTTTTCTTCACAGTCACATTATCATATTTTGACAGCAAAGATAAATATTTTATTTATATTTTTTTTATATAAATTCAATGAACCTAAAAACCATACGAGGAAATTGCAGAAATACAAAGATATCATTTTTTATAGTTTTAATGTCATTATATGTTATGCCCTTTTTACTCTCAGTGATATTGACTTATGTAAATGATGAATAATTGTTACGATCAAAGAACTCCATATAACATACCCCCCATCTCCCTCCCCCCTAGCCCCCCTCCCGTCTCGTCGTAATGACGCGAGTTATGACACGCTCCCAAGTTGACGTTAAAAGTTTTAATTGTCGCGAGGCGGAGCGCCGCTTGCAGCGGGATAACGCGATCATTGTTCTTTTCAAAATATTGTAGAATATACAAGTGTTTTTGGAAGGCATTTAGAAATATACACAAATTATATCTGCCTCTTTCTCATCCTCGTGTGTTCGTGGTTACATTCGGACGCTCCGAAGCTCAGGGTTCACGTAAAAATCAACCATTAATTTTAAAGACTAGACTTGGCTTTCTGTGCCAACCCTCTTTGGGGATGCTATTGGTGCCAACATATGTCAAGGGGTCCATTAATCGGTCGATACGCGCGGAAGAATTTAGAGTGGTTGTATTGGCACTATTTAATCGCCTCGCACGACATCCACTGGACGATTTGGAGTGGTCCTATTCTAGGGCGGGACCACACGCCACAAAAAGCAAACTCCAAGTTACAAAAGCTAGTCGCCATCTCATCGCCGCAACAGACGCCGCGCCCCACGGAAACGGAAATGACATAATAAGATCACGAACTTGTCTCGAGTGCGCTATAGATTTACAAATCATATTAAGACCTTGATTGGACGAACAAGGGGCCTTCTGTTAGCTTGTTTGATGTTTCAACCGTCTTTAAATATGGGTTTAATTGTTCAAAACTTGTTACATTTCAGCTAACTATAATACTTTGTGATAAAATTCATTATCGATTGTGACAGAATCTGTTAAAATATTTCTATTAATTTTCACGCTAGTGTGCCAGCAATCGCCTTAAATATGGGTTTGAATATATATTTTTTTTATCATAGAATCAACTACTACAACAACAACACTTGAACAAAAATTACATCTAATCTTACAGGGTTAACTTAATGCCAATTACAGATTCTTATTTTGTAAATTGAAATCTTTTAAACAGCTTAGATTAGAAAGAAAAAAAAAACAACAGACAAACGTTACTTTTACTATTGGCAATAGACTAGACTAGTCGTACCGGCGCGTCTATTACATACATAACCACGGCGCTAAATCTAGTTACGAAAATATATCTAACAATTCTATCTATATTCTATTATATATTACATAAAAAGCTGATATAATATTATCGTAGCAATTGTTTAGCAAAGCTACGACCCGTAACACACTCTAAAGTGATGATTGAAACTGAAGTTCTACAACTTCTTTATCCCTAAAAAAACTACAAACACGATACCAACAATGAGAAAAAGATTCAACACACATATTCATACAACGTCAATTATTATTTTTTACGTGTTTTTTTTTACGTTACAACAATAGTTTTATCGACTTGGACGCCGTATGACAATTGCGTACATTTTAAATTATTTACTCGGCTTTATCATCACCCTCGGTTTCGAATCGCGCAAAAATCACGTCATATGAAATAACCAGTATCACAAAGAACTATTAATAAAAATATTCCTCATTTAAAAAGAAAAGGTCTTATATTCAATAGAGGGGACGAAGCGTAAGAATCAATTTGTACTCTAATCTCAACAAATACAGCTTCCTAACAAGTTCTCGTCCCGAGCAAACAGACAAACACACATTAGTCTGCGCAAGCACTCCATGCCTTGAAGAATTTTTTACGTTTTTCCTGTTTTGCTAAATTGTTTAAGATTGACAGTGCACGATTATAAAAGATTTTGTCTATTTTTTAAACCCGTAATAAAAAGTAGCCTATGTTACTTCTGAATGTTTCGTCTATATCTGTGTCAAATTTCATCTAAATCGATTCAGTACTGAGTTTATGTATTGCAAACTAATAAAGGCGAAAGTAAGTTTGTTTGTTATTAGTTTATATTTTGTATAAATTTATATTTAAAAAATGGTAAGCCCTGAGTTTTACGACGCTCACCATTTTTTAAGCCCTTAGTTTAAAAAATGGTGAGCGTCGAGTAGTGACAATCACGCGGTCACGCAACCGATTACCAATTGTCACGAATATTTTCATTCTCACTGATATGTATAACGTTATCTGATAGTTAAATTGTTAATTATAATATAATAAGATAGATTGTGTTTTCATGCGATGGCCAAGTCGATCTATTTATTTAAAACCTAAAATATTTTTAATATTGATATGATAATAACTTGCGTAATAACTTGAGACAGAAGGTCCCATAAGTAGTTAGTCCCTCTAAATAAATGAAGAAAAGATTCATTTATTAAAAATACAAATAGTAAAACAAAATAAAACATAAATAATTGCAAAGTCGAATCAAAAATGCCACCCCGAATTGTACCCGGTTCAAAAGTACCCATAACGCTAGCTGCGTTTCCTCGTTGGATAGCAACTGATAGCCTTTGAACCAAGCACCATCCGGAGCGGTAGTCATATCCACGACACCTTAAACGCCGTCCTATCTCACCAACAAAGCGCTAAATAAATTAATCCACTTGTAACATGGATCTCACAATTTTTTACGGTAGAAAAACTGAGCTGCGAGACTTGGGTTTTTTACAACATGTTTTTGATGGCAGCATTGACATTTCTACACTTCGGCACTAAACTCTGATGTGACTCACACATGGAACTAGTACTCCGTACAACCCTACCTATTTCATGGACCCACATTTATTAATGTGACACGAGTGTGAAGAAGAAGCGGCGCAACAAACTTCACCGCTTCTTTTTCACACTCGTGTTTATTACACAATCATTCAGTCATTCAAATCATTCATTCATTCAAATCATTCATTCATTCATATTATACAAGTTTTTTACAAAAATGTCTTTGTCGTCAAAGAGATTTTTGTAAAAAACTTGTCTGCCTTTGCTTGTTCCTACCCCAACCCTACCTGAGATTACCCTACCACCTAACAAGGTCATGCTTATCATAATAATGCACTGTCATGGTAACTGAAGCGACGTGGGAAATTTCAACTCTGTAGGACAACTGGAAGTAAGAAAAATCTAACTTGCAAGATTTAATTACAGACAACAGACGGGACAGGTGAAACAAACTAGATAAAAGCTTGTAATAAAAACAATTATTTTTAATAAATTCAAAACACTAACATCATAGAAACAAACAATTTCCTAACATCAATATTTCCATACACAAAGTGCATTGTGTTAACCATAAAAAAATGAACGGGATCACTAGTGACGGAAGACTATCGATGATTTCAATATCGATAGTTGACGTCAAATATCTCAAAATTAAATTTTATTACATTTATCTTTGCGTGTCGATGGTAAAATCAAATTTATTTGTTTTATTAATTGATGATTTGCAATTGTTTCCATAATAATAAGTTAGTCAAAATTTTATCAATATCTGTGAATATATGATTTAAAATAATGTCTTGTTTTTCTTACAACTCGTAGTTTCAATAAGAACTACTTGATATTATATGTGAAAGTGTGTCTGTTTGTTTCACGATAGAGTGTGGAGATAGTTGGAGAGTTGAATAAACAATAACTCATAAAATTTCATAGTGATTTAATATTAACTAATTTGGAAAATGTCATAATTTACTATTACCAGTTCAAAATAATCTATAAGTGCTGAAATATCTTAACGTCATAGTATATACAAAAATATTAATATATATTCAAAAATATAAATAAATTAATTAATAAATTAATATATTAGGACAAATCGCACAGATTGAGCTAGCCCCAAAGTAAGTTCGAGACTTGTGTTATGGGATACTAACTAAACGATGCTATATTTTATAACAAACACATATATAGATAAACATCCAAGACCCGGGCCAATCAGAAAAGATCATTTTCTATCATGACCCGACCGGGGATCGAACCCGGGAACTTTCGGTTCAGTGGCAAGAACTTTACCACTGCGCCACCGAGGTCGTCATATATTCTCCCTATTGCTAGACTTTCGATAGTTGATAAACGACAACACTAGAGATTACAGTATGGTTAACAAAACAGGCACCGACGACGCGACGAGCAATATTTCCGATCCATTAGGCGCCCGCGCGACGCTCCGAGTAGCGTCAGCAAAACTGTTATATTAATTGCTTATTGACATTTTAGCACAACGCAATTTTCAATTATAACTTGAAGACATCAGGCAAATTTTCACGTAAAAAAGCGTATATTTTTCTTTATATTACTGATAATAAATGCTTATTTTCTCTGCAAAGTCAATTTGTACTTTTTTCCACCAAATTCATACTAATACCATAAATGCGAAAATCTGTCTGTCACGCGCTTTCACAACGAAACTGCTGGACTGATTTTGATGAAATTTGGTATATATGTAGGTAATGATCCGGGCTCAAACATAGGCTACCGCGAACGGAGGTGCGGGCAATAGCTAGTCGACCGTAAAAGTTTCATCGAAATTATGTGTACGTACGTACAGTTGTCGCAGAAGTACATAACCAATACAATACTTATGATTTTCCAAAAAGAAATGGCTATAAAATTGTGTCTCATAAATTTATGATATCTGTAGCACGATGGACCATAAACTTATTTACAATCCGTAACTTCTGAGTTTCGCTGTTTACGCCACTTCTCGCAAGCCATTTCATAGTTTTATTACTTAAATTCCTTTCAAACTTGTTCCGTAAAGGGTATTTTTAAATAAAGCTGGGTATACGGATGAATGTTTGAAAATATATTTAGAACGCGTGTCAAAAATAACAAATACAGAAGGCAAAAAAAACTCAGATCATCAGAAAAACATAATAAAAAGCACGTAGTAGTTGTTAACATTCAAACGAAAAATTAAAACAATAATATTTAGTTTTGTTATAAATTAGCAGCAGCCATGTTGCTGCTGACGGTACCGATCGACACGAGCCCCACACGCGGTACCTCTTATGATTTTCCACCTTTTTGCTCAAGTACATTTTCGCATTTCACACTCGAGCGAGCCGCAACCGTGATTTATAGGAGAGTTCCAGTGGTAGCGTAGATTGCGAGAATTACTATTTTTTACGCTAAATATATCGTGTTCTACAAGTTGCGCATCATGGCTTCGCTCCCGTGGGAATTTTGAGATAAAATATAGCCTATAGCAATCTGGGATAATGTACGTTTCTAATGATGAAGTAATTTTTGAAATCGGTTCGGTATTCTCGATGATTACCCGCCTAAAACATACTAATATAAACTCACAAACGCTGACCTCTTTATAATTATAGTATAGATTTAGTTTCACACTTTCATATATTACTATTTCGAGATAAAAATTAGCCCGTGTTATTCCAGATTATATTCATATTCATTTATTTGCTAATTAATATTCCTCCTCACAAACTCTCGCGTTTATATTATTAGTAGGATGTGCAGTACAGTATCATGTCTGTATCACTAGTGCTTCGAAACTCAGAAGGCCAAGTTTGGATTGTTGGTGGATATGAGATAAGATTAGGTTGCTATTCGTTCCCTTAGATTTCCTTTTACATAAATATCCTTCAGATTTTCACGTTTCAGATTATTCAAGTTTTTTTCTATAACTATTCTAGCTTTCTAGCAACTAGAGAATTGTTATATAAACCGTATTATGTTATCCAAAAATCATAGCAAAGTCATTGCTGTAACAGTACATACAAGTTTACGAAGTGACCGCTCCGGCTGGTCATTACAGCTAAGCCGAGCTCATCTTGTCAATTCCCGGCCGATGGGATTGTAACCCGATTAGCTGCAGATTGAGAGACTGCAGCCAATAATTATTGTGTCGATATACCAACGTTATCTAACTTATCTTAAATGATTTACTGTTGAACATAGGTGCATAACGCGTAACGTTATAATTTTGAATACCTCTGTGGCTACACTGGAAGTCAAAATTAAAAATGATCTTTTTCAGATTGACATGGGTCTTGGATGTTTATCTATTTATTTATTTATTCTTATCCTTACATATATCTTCCTGAGGAAGGTAAGATACCGACGAAGCCGGGACTAGCTGTTAGTAATCATATAATATCTGATGTGAAAATGTGCCTGTGAAGGTCTAATTTCTGGATAAATTTTAACAAAATGTCTTTGTCATTAACTAATCGAACGCTTCTGGGACTCAACCGTGGAATTTATAACAAGATGGCGGTAAATAAATATCTATAGGGACTTCAATTTCGCGTTGATGAGTTTGTGATCCGTTTACTGCAAACTGGCTGATAGCGAGGGCATTGACCCGCTGCTGTGTCTGCCAACGTTACGTCTTGCACTCGCGATTACTTTAAAATGTCGATATTTCTCAGAATCCCGAATAAAATTACAGGAGATGCGAAGTAATGTCGCCGTTTTTTTATAAATTACTTGCGGTCCGTCCCGGCATTGCTCGGCTAATACTGTAATAAATTATATAATTTATAAATTATAAATTAAAACTGTAATAAATTATATAATTTATTGAATTTTCATCGATTATTTTCATGGTTACATGCAGTATGTAAATTACCAGTTTTACATGACCTAAAAATACGATTGCCGTCGTCTATTCAGTTTAATTACTTTTAACGAAGCTTCATAACAATATACAGTAAAACATACAAGTTGAACGACGACATTCAGCGTCGACGCAACAAAGCACTAAGGAGCTAGGGCTGGATCCCAACTAAGATTTTCCTCATGTGCTTACCGCCATCTGCACTGACTTTAGCATAACAAACCCTATTTTATTATGTATAATACATATTCATCGCTAACTCTAGAAAGGGTATGTTTAATGGTTTTAATTATAGCAGTTTCTCTGAAACTAAGGCAGTACGTTACAGAATTATACAAATTACTTGTTATTACAGCTTGTATTCAAATTGGAAGACGTTTAAATTCTAGATTTAGTTACAAACATCGTGTTGTTTGAGGCGGTGATCGGAACGTCAAGTCTCGAATTTATCATCGCGATTAAAAAAAATCTATAGTTTTTGTTGGTTTGTTCATAAAGCTATGTATTAACGTAATATGCAACGTATGTGTTTAAGGCTTTTGTAAATTAGGTTCCCAAATGAAAGAGATTTAATAAAGTCGTTAACAACGTTTATTGGTTGGAAGCCAGTGAAAAAAATGCTTAAGTTTATAACATTTTCAAAGTATATATCTAAATGTTAAGTCGCCAGCGCCATCTAACTATATTATGTTAAACTTAAGTTATACAATCAATTTGAAGTAAGCAAGCCATCTTGTTATAGTTTGGCTATCTATCACTAGATGGCGCTATCGTAACAATTAAATATTACATTAAAAGAAGAATGAACACGACGATGGAAGAAAGAAGCTTAAGCTCATGGATGTGAAATTGACTCTAGTAGGGAGTCCGTTTTCACACGACTCCCTAATCGAGTCAGGTTGACTTCTTTGAGGCTTATTCAACTGGTGAAGAAGAGGAAACAGAAGAAAGAAGATTATTGTTATTTGTTGTAAACATTAATTTGTTATCGGTCCAACTAAAATTAACTCCCGTTGTTGAAAACATGTATATTTTTCACTAGTCCTAATTAAAATAGTAGTTTTATAATAATTTCTGGTTCTGGGTAATCTAGTATACATATGATGATTTATAAAAATATGGTTGCACTCCGAGAGTGCCGGCAGGAGTGACAACTTGAATATTAACGTTGTGCGCGAGTTTAACATTTTTTACCCATCATAAAAAGTGCACAACGCCCCTAAAGAAGTTTTCGCTTCAAAAATAATATTACGCTTCTCTTACTGTAAAAGAGGCGTCACTGATATTTTCAAGAGAATGTGATGTTAAACATAGACAAAAGAAAAATATCTATGATGTTAAATATATTTAAATTTGATTAGCACTGACGTAATGTAACGAAGGCGTAATAAACTCTAGTCATTGCCCAGAGCTTCTAATGTCACTCTCCACAACTACCTATCACCAGAAAAAATTGACGTGAAAGAGGGACAAACTTATTAGAAGTATACGATAAATCTTCTTTATAAAACGCCATTGACGATTTTAGACTGTTTGACGAAATCCTACTGGAACCGCATACTTTTGGAATAAAAACCCTATGTGTTAATCCAAGGTATCAGCTACCTCTATACCAAATTTCATAATAATTGGTCCAGCCGTTTGATCATGTAGTTGTAACAAACATACCGACTCTCGTGTTTACAATGTTAGTAGAATATCTATGTCTATGACAAACAGACACACTTTAATATTAGGTAATCTGAAAAATGAGGATTAATATTGAACAAAATGAAGACACGAATCAATTTAAAATATAAATTATTAAAGCAAGCTCAGTAATCCCGAGGAGGGTAATGAAGTCCCGAGGGATAAGTGGATGGAATTATATTGCGGAGACACGTCTCCCTGCTGCGGGGTGGACAGGAACTGGGGACTGAGTGACGGAAAACGCAACGTATTTCGACGTGGACGAAAATCATTGCAAAAATAATGTTAATTTCTTTTTGTTCTTTTTTTACGTCTTAATTTAGATATATTTACTAATAAATATATACTATTATACTGTATTTTGAAACATAACTTTTCATAAGTTTTTCTGGTGTTTCTAATTAATCTCTCTGACGACAACGAAAGCTTGTGTCAAAAATGACATATTTTTTTTTATATTTACTTTATTCAGTGGAGAATTTGACCTTTTTCCCGTCAGTCAGTTTAAAATTAAATATGAACCATCTGTCCAGCATCCTTGGTTTGTGAGCATTTAATGAGCTCCCGAAGGAGACAATCCTACTGTGGCGTAGCTATCGGAGGGAGATGGCGCAATACTTAGGGGCTACAAAGTTTTGAGAGCCCTTGAAACCTGAGCCGAAAGTCGTGAGACAGGCTACATTTGATTGCATAACCTGATTATTGGCTTATGAGTTGCTAGCACGCCGTCTGTGAGAAAATGTTTAGTTTTTGCTTTACTGTTAGACCGGATATAAGGAATATTGCCCAAAAACACAAGTTGTAATAGTACAATAGGCGGAATTAATGCTAAAATAATCATCGTTTAGTTAATGTTGAGCCCCTGACATATTTTGTATCAGGGCAGATGGATAGCTACGCCTTTGCAATTCCAGTAAAATTAAAATATGGCCGCGATAGGGGATTACGCAAAGAGGATTGCTTTCCTCGGAAATTCTTTCCAATTAAACTGTGAGAAGGGGTCTTTGATATAGAAAAAAGCAGTTTCAACATTTATGTTTCATTCTTGAAAACTTTACTAGAGTGGCCCCCGGGCAGCGTTGCCAAACGTCCCAATTTTGGCGGGACGTCCCGTTTTTGACTCCATAATTTACTATCCCGCGCGGGACAGCTCTGTCCTGCTTTTTTTATTTGTAGTCAGAAGCAAAAAAAAACACTTCATCGGAACATTTTTGTACACATATTATACCTCTGTTCCACTCCGAATTTATGTCCAGATCGTTCACTCTTCAAGCTAGTCGAGTCTGGAACGCCTTGCCTGATGATATTAGACATATCTCTAACAGATTCTCCTTCAAGACGTTGCCTCCCTGTGGCGCGTTGGAAGATTATTTTTATTTATAAAACGACATTTTTGTATTTGTGTTTTTTAAAGTTTCAAGAGAAATAAATAAATAAATATATTAGGACAAATCACACAGATTGAGCTAGCCCCAAAGTTAGTTCGAGACTTGTGTTATGGGATACTATATTTTATAACAAATACATATATAGATAAACATCCAAGCAGAAAAAGATCATTTGTTCACAATCACTTCTCTGATTCTATATTAAAGCAGAATTAGACGTCTTTCTTTTACTTATTTATAATAGTTGTATGTATCTATGTAGTATATATTTATGTATGTATTAAATTGTATGTAGGTACACTTTGTATTTTATTCATGTAGCTATTATTATCGCTTTAAGTCTTTCTGTTTTTCCCGAAGGTTGACTGGTAGAGCTTTTAGCGTTAAGTCTGCCCATTGTACCAATTTTGGTAAATGTATTTATTTATTTATTAAACTTTATAAATAAATAAATACATTTCCTTTCAGTTGTAACATATGACTGTGTTTCCCCTATATCCGTCTCATTCACTATATTTATATTATTTGTATGGTAATAACATTTATTCCCATCCTAATGTATCCCAGCAAAGCGTTGCAACTCAAAGTCACTAACAAAGTAAGATACGTACAGTCAGCAACATATTTACATACACTGCATAGCCCTCTCTATGCGGTATATAATAAAGGAGAGCTTGCATATTATTTATTTTGTCGACTGTACCACAGAGCGCAGTGGTTACGCGTAATTTCCCATAGGACGCAGTTCGATTCAGTCTCGCCACAAATGGATTGGATTTACTCATATTATATATATTAATAACCCGAAATTTGTTTTGCTTCATATGAAACTGTATTTTCTTCAAGTCGTTGTTTGAGGACAGAATATATATTTTTAAATCGTTGTTACTACGTAGTTACGTTACAAGAATAGTTATTCTTGTTACAAAAAAAATGTTTTCTTTGCGACATCTTTCTAATTGAGATTAATTGTCAGTTTATCGTGTTACACTCGCTCATTGCAAACAAGTCGAAAGAAGTACACTGGTTATTATTTTTACAAGTGTGTTATTGCTAATATTGACGATTAATTTTATTCCAATCGCCTTTCCAAATCCAAGGCGACTTTTACGAATATCTTTTGGAAAAAGATAGCATTCTACTTACATAGTTCCCTTCTAATCCACAGTACAAAATCCCCAAGAAGGAAGAAGTGGTGGAACAGCAGCAAGCCGAGCCCGACAACCCTCTCATGAGGAAGAAGAAGACGCCGGAGGAACTGGCGGCCGAGGCCGAGTTGGAAGATCAGGATGAGTTCACCAGTAAGTCTCTTCAATATTTTGTTTTCCACTGTGGCGGCAGACACGACCAAAACGCAACGACGATGCAAGCACCACAACACCACGGTTAGATGGCGCTACGGTCGACTTACAGTAAAAACCGACAAGCCTAGAACGCGCAGTTGAAGTGTTTAAGATTGTGTGCATAAATACAACCAAAGACATGACACCATCAGAGCTGTAGCATTTTATAAACAGCGCATCTAGCTCTGACGTGAAAAATTTTCACTTTGTTGTAGTTTTAACACCTCAAACCCACAGTATATATAAAATAATTCAAAGTTTAAAAAAAACACATGCGTATAAAATTGTTTATTAATTATTCGAGTCTTTGTTATTTTATTGAGTTATTTATTATTATTTAGATGAATAATTTACTTCTTATTTACTTTTTTGTTTACCAAAATCTCAGGCAAAATGGGAAAGAAGCGCCGTGGACGCCACAAATTGCAATGCAGAATTCTGTAGAGTTGAAAAACATGTCGCAAATGTGGTACGTGCCCAACAAATCTATTGGTGATGGACATGTTACTAATGGGAGACTAACTGAATGGGTGCTAGCAATAGATTGCTTGAACTAACAATGGTGGAAGGATTCAAAATAGCTTAGAGCAATGTACAGGTTTTTCTAGTTTTGGTTTAAACATTACTAGCTGAGATATTAATATTCCTTATGAAGGAGTTAAACTTGTGCTTCGGCTTTGGGATGCTTATGGGAATAATCAAAAGGCGTTCTAACTAAAAATAACTCGAATCATCAACATTACATACTAACAAATTCAAATATTATTGAAGCTAATACTACTTACTACTTCTTCAGTCTAACAGAATACTCCTGATAATTACGAGTGTACGAGTATAGAATAACCTGCCGTACTATCACTCAAAGGCGGCTAATTAGCCAGTTGGCCAAATGTCAAAGCTTAGCTGCTTTTTAGTGATAACAATAACCTCCCAAGTGATAAAGCTTGGTAAGACGATAGGGTGTCTTTTATTGAAATAACACACATTTTTCCACAATTAATAATGGATGAAAATAAACAATTACTAATCAATATTTTGTCAATTCCAGAATTGAAAAACACCATCGAGACGCAAGTGAACGAACTGAAATCCCAAATTGAGAGCAAGTGTGTTATGCAGTGAGCGGCCCGACTTATTTACCCAGAATACATGATGTAGCTGTAAGGTCATGGTAACCCATCCATTCAGGAACGCACCCGTATCACTCGCGCTCAACACAAGACAAGGCATACGGCCAACTAGTTCCATCGAGCTGGGATATCAAATTTAGCCATATTTTTGGAGCAGCATTTTTGCGTCTCTTGGCTCGATATATAGAAGGCTTTTCATCAGATACCATAAATTTTTCCAACAACTTATTTGTATTTATCAATTTTAGGAAACCATCAACTAGTATTATTACAAATAACTTTGATATCTACCATTTATTTATGAATGATCACACTAAAGCAATGTTATGAGTACATGTGCTTAGGCATCTATTGTTAATGTGAAGTTGACTTTTGATTCTTAGTTTGTAAATGTGTCACATACACCGACGACGTTCTGACCCAGCTTGCACAACTAATTGGCCAAAGTGTTCGCGTCTTTAAGTAGGATATCCCAATTCTAAATTTTTCGGACGGTAGATGGCTAGGCGCGCGTTGGTGCTTAATAATGAGCAATAATATTTTTATACATTCATAAAATTGAGAACAGCCCTGTCGTTTTACGCGAGGTCAAAAAGTCAAAGCAACACTCGAACCCGTTTTATATGTTGAAGCATGTGATATATTGTTATTTAAGTGTAAAGAGGAAATAATATTAATACCGTGATTAAAGGGATGTAATTTAGGATTAGCACGCGTGTATCTCTCTCTTACGCTACTATCTCTTCGGCTGATCATACTTACATTGAAATAACAATGTATTGGAGTTTGTTCTCATCCAAATTCCGCGTAATTTTTAAAGCTGCAACCTTTCGGTCTTCTTACTCGACTTTTGCCTCTAAATCTTTTGCATGCGTGCTTTTGCAGGTGTATTAAGTAATTGTGTCAGTGTATTCTGTATATACCAATAATCGACCTAGCCTTAAAAACCACATCGAAAATATAATAGGTACAATTGTTGAACCTACCCAGTCTATCACTGGAGTTATATTGCATGTCTTTAATATTATAAGATCAATGTTGGTTTAGATAAATATAAATGTAGACGTACACTTTACGTTGTTTGACCGTTGCAGTAGCGTAGGGACGCCGTTGATCTAATGTTTTATCTGAGAATCTTTTAGTCTATGGTTATGCATCTAAAGAAGAAAATTTAACATTCAACTCTTAATCATCGGTGGTTTTATCTTAAAAAGTCATCGACGAAATTAATGTTTAATTTTTTTGCTGAAAGATGCTATTTCCATAGAATACAAGTTTCTTGTTTTTATCGGTGTTTTACGCTTAGGAGTAATATATACACATGTGCGAGTGAATTTTTCGAGCGATTGTCGTTTCTGGGTCTCGATGGGGCAGTTTTTATTATGTCAGGCCAAAATGGACTAATAGTGAAACGCTAAACCATTAAACATTTAAAAATCTTCTCTCTAATACTCAAAAATGTTTTTCTATTTGATTAATCTTTCAAAAGGGCTAAATATTCCTAAATAACTTCAGTATTCGTACTCGTAACTCACTAAACTTTCTTTCATTCTATTTAAGCGTAACAAATTATTTGTCCAATTTGCTTGAGGCTATGGATTGGGTGTCACGGCTAAAGAAGTACTTGGTACAGTACTCCAGTTTGATCTGAGCGAGTTGTTCGAAACATTTCCTCCACTTAAGCTGCAAATGCAAAAGATTTGTCATCGTCAAAAGCTGTGATATATAATAATAACGCTGTACGCAGGGGCGACATTCATTCGCCCCTTTCGTTAGCTTCTTGAACTTCAAATTTGATCTTCTATCGTGTATTCATTGGATCTCTCGCTCTTTCCTCTTCTTAGGCTACAACTCTCAGACACGAATCAGCACATCATGTATTTCCAAATATACTTTAATTAATTTCATCAAATTCATCGGTTCGATGCAGCGTATCGCTTGCTATACATTATTTACACGAGTTACTATCAGTTCTTTAAGTTTGAAATTGTCAATTATCCCTATCCTCACAGATCGTATATAACTATTCAATATACACACATGTAAATAAAGATCAATAATTTCTGATTATTTACTGAGATGCTATTTTCTGATGTATAAGATTCTAAATATTTTCTCGCACTCTATTGCACATTGATCTATTTTCATAGCTTCTTTCAATAGTACCTTATTTTGTGCACGCATAGCTATGATAATCTACAATCTCTATGTATTTGAATATATATCAAATGAACTATATATTAAATAAAGCAAAGATGGGCATCGCTTTGTCAAAGCACTGGACCCGTCCGTTCCATGATCAGAATTCACATTCTTAATATTGTTAAGGTATAACTTTAAATTTTCACAGTGTATGTGTGGTTAGTCTAGGTTTATCATATATTACAAACATAGTTCAATGTATGTGCATGGCAATTCTAGCTAACGGTTGTTCGTAGTTGACTAAACAATAATAGGATAAGTCTCATCCCGTTGCAAATGAGTTTACACGACCAAGTACCGTATCATCATCACGTCTACATCTTTCTCCTTGTACTTGTAATGTGTTAGCTACTTCTATATTATCGCTACCTATTACCCTATTCTAACTTCTATCTTGTCTAGCTGTAACCCTAGCCTCTCCTTCGTTGTTAACTCATTTATCTAGATATAGATTAGGAAATTATTTTGGTACGTAGTGGAGTCTAGTTACAATTAAATCATTGGATTAAAATCGCTAACTGTCACTAATTTAAAATAAGCGTTTCTTCGGTGTTGCAATTGTTTGCATGGATGAAGTGTTAACTTTAAGCTCTTTAAAAGTGTTTTCAGTGTCGTTTTCTCTTTCGTCCATTTTGTTTTGGGGTGCAAGAGCTTCAGTAAAGCTATATGTCTATGTAAGCTTTCGATGTTCAATGTATAGTGATTATGCAATTAGATTAACGTTGCTTAACGTAATAAGTCAAGGAATTTGGGTGATGCCAAATGGTTGTAAAATTACTTCGGATTGTATAACTTCAGGCTCGGTTCGATGTTTGGAACTCGATGGAGAGTTGGAAACACCGAACTATTCTCCGCTGTGAGGAATGTTACCAACTTCTAAGACACGAAACATGCTACTACTTCAATCTAACACTACTATCTCGTTATTTAAGTCTCAAATTCACGTTAATTATGGTTATACTTGCACACGACATCAACTTATTAACATTTCTTTGAAAATATAGTGAATTTATGAAGAGGTTTATACAAGGTAGATGTGTAGCTTAGACATTATATCGTGCGTTATTAAAGAATGATTCAGTTTTGAAAATCACCCGTAGAATAATTTTAAGGAAATCAAAAAGCGACTTGTGACCAATTTTAGATTTTTTCCTAACAAAATCAGTTTGATCTTATGACTTTCATACTCAGGGTAAATATATATATACTTGCTGTGACTATTATTGTTGTCTATTTATAATATATTCAGTTAGATTATTTAGGACGAATATATGACTTTTTGGCCTTCGAAGGCGTCACATCTCAAGTGAGACATTTCTCTTGAATTTATTCCTGTTCCTCTGCCCAATAGTAGGAGGTTTTGAATTTTCACTGTTACTATTCCTTAGAGGAGTTAGACTTTACATTTTAATACATACCTTGTTAAACATTTTATTATAAATTAGCATATGATAGTTGCACTAGGTTTTAATATTAGGGAATGATTTGTGTCAGATTGACGACCTTTTTGATGTTAAATCTGATGAGATACTGAAAATCAAAGACTTTGGAATACCTATAAATGTTTTTGATGATTTTTTGTCAAAAATGTCGGATGTATCTGCAAGAAGAGGCTTTAAAGGGATCGATAGATTATAAAACAACATCATTTATCATACGGATGACAAGCATAACCTGAGGATGGCAATAGTATAATAGACGATTAGAGACAACGACACTACACAAACATAAGAGCTTCTAACACTTATTCAGTATTACTTTTACCGCCTTTGCAAATAACATTAAGATTAAAGAACTGATTACCAAGTGCCACGGTCGTCTTAAGCACTTCAAATTCTTCGACAAAACAAATTCTTTGTTGTTTGCAAAGGATTACAACTCATTTTGATGTGATCTCCTTTGAGATCTTCTATGTGTTATTAAACGTACAGATAAGAAAATAAGTTGGCGCACATCTCTACTGCCTGTTTCTAATATCTGCCAATTGTTGTGAAATATTTCCCGTGCGTTATTTATTTTCTCATCTGTAACATTGTTTGTTTACTAGGTTACGAACACTTAGTGCGTTAGCTTTTAATATTAGTGACATATAGTGTTAAAATTGCAAATTTACCGAAATCAAAGTGAATATTTAAAAAAATATGTAAGCGAAAATTGAAAATGAAATTTGGAAACCATTAACTCTTGTATGAACGAGGTTCATATTATTGTATGTTGTATTGTTATTATAAAGAACGGTTAGTAGATTTATCCAAGATTACATTAACTTAGAATTATGGATGAAAAACGAAAAAAAGAAGGTTATTGTTGAAAATGTTTTTAGGTATTTAAAATCGGATTGAGCTTCTGTGAAACATGTTGTTGACCTAAGTTAGGTTTCGTTCGCAGTTTCTGGCTACGATGTTGCCGTACGACACGCACGACCACGTCGCCATTAACCTATAATCTGAGCTAACAGAATCTAACACCAGTGTTAGCGATTAACACAGCCGAAAAAAAAGAAACTCAGCTAATAAATTTACCTTATAGGGATATAAAGACACATATTTCGTCATATCAAATATACAAGGGCGATATTTGTACAGATATTTGTCTGCGGCTCTGAGTGTGATGTGCCTGTTTCTGTGTTTGTGTCCAACGGACGCGTAATTTATTTATATATTAGGTATTTATATATCACGTGATTTTCAAACAATGCTATTTACAACGATGTCTTTTCATTGATTTATTGTCCAAATTAAATTACAGATTCGTATACAATGCAGTAGAAAAAGCATATTAAAAACAGTACATTTTATTGAGACTCATAGCACATCTGCAGTAAAACCTATGTGAATTCACCCAGAGAAAACACGAATGTTTCAAATGCCTCAGAAATTTAGTAGGAGAGTTGTTCACCCCAGTGCCGTTGTCTTCTCACACGGGTGGAAACAACACACAAAATTTCTCATTTTACCTATTGAAAAATTCCGCAATCTTCTCACAATTGTAATATGAGCGGTTGAAATTTTAAGACTTCAGGTTATCGCTACGCATACGAGTATCTCCATTCGTTTTGTGCATTAAAGGTGAATTAATCTCAAATGTTTCTATGACTAATCAAATAGGAAATGACACAAAGCTGAATATAGTTTAATGGTGATTGATCGTCCTAAATGTCGTTATTTCAATATTTGTTTCACACAGTCTACTTGTCACTTCAGTAGTGTCTTATAGATGCTTGTTTGCGCTCATTTATCTAATGTTGCAAATTGTTGCGTTAATTTAAAAGTACCTATTAGTTATAAAATTTAGAGGTAGCCATTTTCATATGAGCCACGCGGTAAATGTGAAAATGGTGTATCTACCAAGTTGTTAAATAAAAAATAAACTACATTGTACCACCAGTTATTTGTTTTATTTACACCTTTTTAATTAACTACGTAATCGAATCGGACCAAGAATCATCTTGAAAGTAATTCACGGGGCTACAAAAGAAACATGAAACACGTAACTCGTTATTGCGTCAGTTCTCTCTTTTATTTTTTATTCATTATAGCATGTGGACGTTAGTAATGTGCTACTTGTTTCGTGGTAGGCCTTCAGGTCGTAATTATCCATACCTATTTGTAATTTGCCGACACAATATCACTGTAATTCTTATGAAAATTATCTGCAACTGATCCAAAAATGAATAAAATATCCTCACGTAAGTAGAATTGAATTGATTTAAGGGATTCGGGTAATTATAAAACTAATGTCTTACTACTGTCGTATTTAAACGAAATGCTTTCAGTTAAACTTTTTAATTCAGACTACAAAAAGTATAAAATATAATACAATCATATTTACATAATAACTTAATTAAATTTTCTATAAAATCTTAGTTATTCTAAAAGAGTAAGGGCGTTCCAAACTCTATTTAAGTTTGTATTCAGTTCTCCTAAAACAGAGAATACATTTTGGAATGTTGACTTGATGAGTCCATGATCAGGATGTTCACTGAGGTTGATCATCGCTCCATCGTTCAATAACTTAGTTTTGACCAGTATCTGCCCGTCTTTAGATTTGTCATCTAAATATTCAATGTCATTTTTATCTTCCACATCCATCTCCATTTTATCCAATTGTTTCTGAATTTTATTCAACATCTTCCAAATCTTCGGACTGTCTATTGTCTCTTCTTCGATTTCGTTCTCAGAATCTTTCATTTGTTTCTTTAGTAAGTTTTGTTTTTCAGTAAATACGACACCTCGACGCTTTCTCGAAACTTTCTCCTCGTTAACTTTTATATTATCCAAATTGTCGGTCCTTTTCTCAGCGGGACACTCGAAATTATTTGTATTAACTTTGTTTTTAGAAGTTTTGAACTTAATCTTTTCGTTTTTTACATTTTTTATATTACTACGTTTGCCTTTTAGTTGTAAAAGGTTTCCAAGTAGTCCATTTTTACTTAAATCTAAATCGAGTATTCTTTTTCTTTCTTGTCTAGGTTTGAATAAATGCTTTTTAATTCTTGCAAGACTTGATTCGTCAATATGGCGTTTCTTCCTCAAATTTCGCGGATGTGACGGCAACTCTTGAATATCATCATGAAAATTGGCTTTGTTTCCAAAAATATTGAATATCTTTTTCAAATTCTCGTTCAAATTATCTATAGTTTTTTTCAATGCTGGATTTTTTACTTCGTCACAATTCTCGTGGCCGTCCAAATCGGAAAAATCATCTGATTGATCTGCAATATTTGCATAATCAAAATCTTCTATAATAGATCTCTTTGAAATCCTCTTTCCTTCATCGTATGTGACTTCTACGGCTTCAACCAGGTTCGTTTCGTTACTGTTTTCTTTATAATCGTAACAGGCATCAACTTTTGTATTAGCGAGTACCCAGAATCCAAAAGATTTTGGAGGCAGGTTGATAAGCAGCGTTTTATAAGGTCTCACGCGTTTAATTGATGGCTTGATATCTCCTTCGCGAGACATCACATGTCCGTTCACGATTATTTCACTGAAAAAGTTAGTTCTACATTAAATTTTATACACACTTTTACGGATACGATCTTTTTAACTAACTTCTAACTTACACAAATCAGAAAACATAAATTGTGTGCCTTTGCCACAGATATTATTTTATTAGTATAGTATTAGTATAATCCCGGAATTTCTTATTGACATGGAGTTAAATAGAATCACATGGGACATTGTTATTAATTGTGAAAACCTGTAATTGGCCCTAAAATGTTTATTTTGTAAGGTAGCTAAATCTATAAAATAAGAAAAAGTAAGTTGGTTTGGCCCTGTTTTGTTAGGACCGACTACAACATTATGTCGGGAATCTTGATTATCATTTGCAGATAGATTATATATAGTAACACTCACCCGCTCTCATCATAGCCGAGTATAAACTGCATGATATCACCGCCTTCCTCTCTTTTAGACAGCTTCACTGAGAATCTCGCGGGTTCATCGTCCATGTTCACTCCGTACAATGTCACGGCGCCAGGAACAACCTTGCGACGCAGCGATGTACAGTGCGCGAATAAAGCGGCCTTGTCTGATTCCATGTCGACGTTGAGTACTCGCTCGCCGACCAGGTTCTTGAAGAGCAGTGCCATATAGAAACTCTGGAATTTATTATGATAATAGTTAATATTATGAGAAGCTTGTGGTTCCGCGCCAGTATAAGGCCACTCCATATCCTCCCGTGGATGTCGTACGAGACGACTAATTGACACAACCTAGGCAACAATAGCATTCCCAAGAAGGGTTGTCGTCAGACAGGCGGCCAGTTGTAAAATCACAGCCAATTCTTAAAGTTATTGTTTATAACGTCACAGCTCCGGGAAGATGTGTTAGGAAGAGAGAGAGATTATGATCTTACCAGGGTAGGTTCAGAGAGTTCGTTCTCTCTCATCTCGGTATAATGCACGGCGAAGCCATTCCTGGCGGAATAACCGAGGCTGGCCATCCAATCAGCGGCCCTCTCTAGCTCGTTGTAGTCGGAGCGAGGCCGCTCCGTAATCCAGAGGGGGGTGGCGCTGGCGCTGAGGAGCTTGAGCAACTTCAGGCGATCGTGCTCAGACATGCGCTCGAGTTGGCGCGAGGACGAGTTGCTATAATTTTAAAAGCATTCTTATTAATTATTAGCGGCCCGTCCCGGTGAAACTATAATAAAAATACACAAAAACCAAATCCTTTCTCTTTTTAATATTAGTATGGATTATTGTGGTAATCCACACTAGTCCATAAATTAGTAATAGTGTAGTTGTTTAATGACACATATTCTGGACCATAAAACTTAGATATTACTGAAGCCCGCAACTTTTTAACGCAAGGTAGGTACAATCTATATATTGCTATCTTCAACCTATAATATATCCTTAGTATAGGTACCTTTCAACGCGCAAGAAAGAGCGATAGGATGTCAAAAAAAAGAGAGTAATATCCAGAACTACCTATCATTATATTTATTAGCGAGAGAAGCGGTGGCGTGGTGTAATGGTTAAGACGCCCACCTATGAATCAAATGGTCCCTGGTTCGAATACTACGTGCCACAGGAGTTTGTTTTTCTTTTTATAATCTGACTCATATAGTAGTTTTCATCGACCACAACTTGCTTTCCAGAAGTAAAACATCATGAGAAATGATGATTTTATCATCTAGAATTTGTAATAGAGAAGGCAATGGAAGACCACGTCCTTAATATTGCCAAGTAAGCCGTGTGTGTTTCCTTCCACTTAATGACCACGATCCTCAGCCATGATGAATACAGACTATAAGGAAGGAAAACTGGTTAATATTGAGCATTTTTTTTATATTTCTACATGTGTTATTAGCTGCAAGTTAAAAAAAAATACTTTTGTTTTAAAGTCCTTACCCATTCAATAGAACCGCATCCATCATCTCCAGTGACAGCGAGACGTAATCTTTGAAGTCGCTTTTGGAATCTGCTTGCAGGCAATTGGTGACGTCACCTCCGACCACCTTCCAGTCCAGAGTCTGCCCTGGAGCGAAGGTCTCCACGATGACCCGGAGTGTTTGCAGGTCATTGAGATATTCCTCTATTGACTGGTCTGCGCATTCTAAAAATTAAATGTTTGATTTGAGAGCTATGTCCAAAATTATAGTACTTCAAAGCCAAGCGGCTGCGCGGTCATTACAATCCGTCAATTTACTTGAAGAAGGAATCATTTCCAAAATCAATCATTCAAAAAATTGACATTACTACAGTACAGAGTAATTAATGTAAAGTCATATAGTAAACTCATTCTTGGCTTTGTTAAAATTTGAAAAATTGTTATGACAGCGCGACCGCAGCTGCTGTTGCAGTCGAAACGCTCTGCGAACTACCCTTGTAGGTGATGTATTTTAAGTCACTTGCTCTTATTTTAGGTAAAGGTTTAGGTAACCCGGGACCTCGTCAGAGTAGTAGAGTGCTAAGTTGTGATTATTTTTGCCTCTGCAGCGCGCGAACGTTTTGTACTGCGTTTTAATTATAGGGAACTGTAGTTTTTCTGTTATGTGTTTGTTACAGTGGGTCGAACAAACGATTTATATGTAAAAACCTTACCATATCCTAGTTGCCAGAACATCTTGCCAATATTGACCTTCTCAGCCAGAGTCATCAAGCGCAGGGCCGCGTTGGGGTCCCACATGTGGTTTCTGGTCTGCTCTCGGTTGTTCAGTGCGAAGACCAGGTCGAAACCCGTTGTCTTCGCCCATTTGGCGAACTGCTTCCATTGGCTGTGACTGACTGACAGTTTTTCCTATAAAAATGAGTTGTTAAGTCAATAAAAATTCTAACAAACCAACCGGAATAAGGTTCGATTAACCTTAAAAACCAAAAAAAAAAATTAACACTGGATTCCTCAGAGGATAATTTGCCATGAGTCAGACTGGTATACAAACTCATTGTGACACGATCATTCGAACATGGACCTTTCAATGTGATCAGTGGCTCTTAGACAGCTTTTATCTATATTTCTCTCTCTTATAATCATGTTTCCGGTTGCATTCTCAGCCGTTAAACGTCGTAATTTCTCGAATACCATCATCAGCTCAGCCAATCCACGTACGCGACTTCCAATAACTCTCTCTCACTCATTTATTAAGCGTTATCCCGATTGCTTCCTCAAACATTGAACGTCAGAACCCATAGCCTTTTTGTCTCCACTTCGCGCGGTCGTCGGCATCCCTACATTTCAAATCATACGACCTCGAATACCATACAGGATCAATAAGAAATATAAAACTTACAATAACATGCCGCTTCTTGCCAGTTTTGATGTCGTTATCTGCGATAGAAATGCTGTTGTTGAAGAAGATCAGACGAGACGTGGACGGCCCGGCGATGCGTAGGTATGCTGGAGTCAGGGAAGACGCCATGCAGAAGCATTCGTTACTGAAATGACGTAAGTTATTATTATTAAATAACTAGCAACCAGCCCCAGCTTCGCTGGGGTAGAACTATTCAATTATAGACCTAAATCTTACTTTTTAAATATGACAAAGTCTTGTTTATCTGTCCTTCTTTCACGAAACGAAGCAATGAATGAACGTGATTTTTTGGGTGGAGATAGTTGGAAGTACGTAAAGTGCCCTAAGCTACTTTTTGCCAATTAATGAATTTGTAGCTACCACAACATTACCACCACCATTACCATACCGAACCGTTACCTTCACCATATAACAGAGCTGCGTACTTTCTCTGTTTCTTTGCGACGGAGTGAATAAATATAGTGCTTGTGCTTGTGTGTGCTTTTTCTTGGTAAATCCTTGGTTTTGGTTATATGGTGAAGGTAACGGTTCGGTATGGTAATGGTGGTGGTAATGTTGTGGTAGCCACAAATTTATTTCAAATTAGTGTTTTACATACAATCATGATTTCACATCGAAAACAGACATTTGATAAAAAAATATCATTTTATTTCGAAACGAAAAAATATTAATGTTATAAAATGAATTAAGTACGAGTACGTAGGTAAGTACATACAATAAAAAAACTTACCTGTTAAATTTATCCGTGCTACTGAACAGGTACTTAGGATCCACCGTGAAACTCAGAAACCTTGGGTCCACACTGTTTACATGTTGGTCTGTACCAATCTTTACTTTAAATGTGTCAGCAGAAACCCACGGAATCAGGGCTAACAAGTACCAGGGCCCCATGATGTGTGAAGAGGTTAGGACCGTGCAACCAAAATGAGCATAAATCTGACATGACTATAGTTTTATTGCATACAACAGGAAGTTACGTGGAGAATTGATGTTTAAGGCAATTTATGTAATGTCTGAATTCGTTGCATTGTTTTATTTTTTTCTGCACTGTATTTCTCGTTATATTCTGACCTGTGATGCTCCAAAATTTAGGAATCACATAAAAACAGACCTTTGAAATTAAAATTAGAAGATTTTTAAATCATAGTCTTGTCAAAAGCCTTATAGGTAACTTGAAGTGAATCATATAATGTGTTAGCAATACCACAATCGATATGAAGGGAAGTCACGAAAAATCCTGTAAATAGTAAGAAGATTTAAAAATGCTTATTTACCATTAACAAGTGGATGACTATTAAATTTACCGTCAAATTACATTACTAAAATTTAATTATATTTTTTTTCTTTTTTCTTTATTTTACCTATAACATCAAACTTTTTAATTGCCATCTGTTTGGCCCTAAGGATTGCATCGAAATCCTTATGGCAACAAATCCTCCTGATGTTAATTTTTTATGTTGTTAAAGTCTCACTTAAATAAATCCAAACACCTAAAAAAATACCGTTTCGTTATAGAAACTGCAGCATTAAATCGCTGACGACATGACTGCGTTTGCAGAAAACGCATGTGTGTTCACGATTGTTTGTTTCGACGGTGCAAGTAGCAATGTTACTGATGTCACGTAGGTATTACACCTTCGGGCTTAGCCCCTCGTGACCGAAATGAGGTTAAGTATACAACCTATAACAAAATGACTATAATATCTGTATTTTTTTTTGTGTTAGCTATAACATGTCCCACTGCTGGGCAAAAACCTCGTCACTCCCTTTCCACATATATACGACGTGAGATTCCTGAAGTTTTATGTCAGCTCAACGCTATCGTCGAACGCCTGCCTAGGCGTTCGACATTGCATGCGTAAACATTGCGTAATAGTTTGTATGCTTTTAAATCAAAATCAAATCATTTATTCAGAAATTAGGCCTTCACAGGCACTTTTTCACGTCATAATCTAAATTAAATGGTTTACCAAAGCTACAAACTACTAGCATTTCGGAACGACCACTGCTGAGAAGAAATGCCGAAAGAAACTCATTCAAACAGTGTTGGTCCCTATTATGCCAGAAGGGCTTACCATTTTTTAAATATAAATTTATGTATAATTCTTTATCAGTAATATAACATGTAAGTACATAATAAAGTACATGGTCAAAAGGTATACTGAAACATATTATGATTGTGATCAAGTGCTGATGAAAGGAAAATATATATACTTATATACATATGTATAATTAACCAAACAAAAAAAAAACTTTTAATAAAAGATCGAGCTGACCAGTTCCCCCGGCAGCACCCGTTCACGAGTTGACGCGTGAGTCAGCCATCGCGAAGCTCAACCACAATAGAGGGAACCTCCCGACCCGATCCACGATTTTATTTAGCGCAATGAAAAACTAAAGCTATCTAAAATAATAATAATACTTTGAGTTTTATATATGAGTCTGTGAATAATACTCAGTGTAATTTATTTAGCTATAAATGAGTTTAAAACATGCCAATATGTTGTAAGTTATATATAACTAATAATGGAAACCAATTAGTTATACATATAATAAAATAAATAAATATATTAGGATAAATCACACAGATTGAGCTAGCCCCAAAGTAAGTTTATAATGTTTACCTATGTTTATAAAGTAAGTTTATGAGTAATTAGTTATTATAGGTACGTATTTAAGTACTTATATAAGTATACCTATGTATTACATATGTAATACATATAATATATAATACATATATGTATATACATAAGTAGGAGATATTAATGAAAAATAAGAAAGGGTGGTCTTTAATTAAGGGACTAATAGAAGCCAGAACAATGTATTTTTATTATTTTTGTCTGTATGTTTGTTCGCCCATCACGCAAACTTTAGTGGATGGTTATATAAATATAAATAAATAAATATATAATATTACATTAGGACAAATCATACAGATTGAGCTAGCCCCGAAGTAAGTTCGAGACTTGTGAGGATGACTATGGGATACTAACTCGACGATACTATATTTTATAACATATACATATATAGATAAACATCCAAGGCCCGGACCAATCAGAAAAAGATCATTTTCCATCATGAGCCGACCGAGGATCGAACCCGGGACCTCTCGGTTCAGTGGCAAGAACTTCACCACTGCGCCACCGAGGTCGTTGAACATTATGATACATTGCTTAGAACCCGAGATATTTAGAAAACGCGGGCGAAGCCTCAGGCAAAAACTAGTAATATACACATTACCTACAAATCGAACACAAATAATGAAAATATCACTAAAACGTATCAATTTATGTTAATTACCTATTCCTATTTAGATGTACTTAAGTAGGTACATATAGTGTTAGATTTTATTAAAATGTAATCCTAATGTTATGCGACAATGCGAAAGTTTGTGAGGGTGTTTGTGTGTATGTATGTTTGTTATTCTTTCACGTGAAAACTGGACGAAATGTTGTGAAATTTGGTATACGGGTAAAATATACCTAACCTGGAATACATCATATAGGGTACATACTTTTATTCCGAAATTCTCACAGGAACCCTGGACATAACTAGTGTCAAAAAATACTTTCCTTATGAAAATATATATTTTTGGCTGCGTTCATAAAATTCGAAGAAGTAGAGTGGAACGTATCTTTCAAATCGTTCTTTCATATTGACTGACAGTAATTTTGCCACAAAGAAGAAAAGAAAAAAAAAAGACTGACAGTAACATTGACATTATGACATTTCATTTGATTAGTCATTTCATTTGGTAAATTGATATGAATTGTCTCTAATCTTTTTGCGAATTTGCGTCTTATCAGGGTTTACTACTGATTTTGTATACAGTTCTTACCCATAATCAGTAAACGGAGTACATGATGCCTTTTCATGACAAATTAAAAAATTTTGCCAGTGAATATGATAGTGTATAGATGTGCTGAATTGGGCTATGTTGTTTTGATGTGAAAATGGATAACACCAATGATAATGGTGATAAAAAAGACGATGAGAGCGGGCAGAAGAAGGAACTGACCTCGAATTTGCAAAAGATCTGCCTTGTTTGTGGCGATAGGGCGTTAGGTTACAATTTCAATGCCATATCATGCGAGAGTTGCAAGGCATTCTTTAGACGCAATGCACTAGCTAGCAAGGAATTTAAGTGTCCGTTTACAAACAATTGTGAAATAACAGTGGTCACGCGGCGGTTTTGTCAAAAATGTCGCTTAGAAAAATGTTTATCAATAGGCATGGTCAAAGAATTCATCATGTCCGAAGAAGACAAAGCTGAAAAACGAAGAAAAATTGAAGAAAACAGAGCGAGGAAGCGTCAGCTGTGTGATAGAGATGGAGACGATGGTGTGAGTAGCTCGAAAAACTTCAAGCGTGATGAAGAAACTCAAGTAACAAACCTACCATCAGTTCACGAGTCTGTGATACAATATGATGTTTTGAATAGTACCACATGTAGTCCTAGTAGCACCGTGCAGTCTCCATTGAGCGCAGATTTGGATTCGTCATTGCATTCCTCCCCAGTATACTACGCTCCTGTGCAAAGTACGGAGATGCCGTACACTATGAAAGTACATCCCATTGACGAAAAATCTGTGATTAACAAAACATTGTATGAACATAGGATGATGGATTCATATCGGACATATGATATGGATAGTAATGTGTTCATGGAAGAAGAGCAAGCTAAGCAGAATAGTATTAGGTATGTTGTAATATTTCCAATTTATTGTTTTAATTTTTTTTATACTATTGAGCACAAAAACCAACCTATGAATATCAGGAACACCAGTGGTATTACATATTTTAAGCTTAAGATAACTTTCTATGTACTGAACGATTTTTTTTTTATATTACTCCAATCAGAAGAATGGTTTTTTCCACTCTCTGGGGATAGAAATTTGAAAAGTAAAAGTACCCTACAAATTTCATGGAAATCAATTGCAAGCTGTGAAATAATAATAAGGCAGACTTTCAAGTTTATGATATTATAGCTATTATTTTTTTGCATAAAGTTTCTATTGGTTTTTATAAACACTGTGTACATACATAATCAATACATATCTAAAATATGAGAGGTCAAACAGGGACACATGAGATATGTATGTACATAAGATAAAAATCATTAAATTCATCATAACAATTTATTTTTAATTAATCTTCTGTCTCATAATTATAACTAAAAAATTAGATTCCTCAGAGGTACTCGAATTAGTACTGACTCACAATACAATCCAAGTGTCTGATATCTGTGTATCAGATACACACCAAACACTATCAGCAGATAACATGTAACTCCATTACATAATCTACACTTCGTGGTAATGGTCTCTGCCACATAAACACTACAATAGAGCATCGGAGCTAATTGTCCATTTACCGACTTTTTCTCGTCTACTTGATAGGTTTTTGTTATCCTTCGTTGTCAGATCATTGGCATGCACATTGTCCTTATGAGCCACCACTTTTTAGGTTTTGCCTATTCTGCCAGGACCAAAGAGCATAACCAGACTTTTATTTCCTACAACAGCATATATGTAGCTGGCGAGTTCAGCACACATGTAGTTATCTGTTATTGAATTCAGCTAGATGCTATCACATTATGATAACACAAAGAAATTTTTTGCCAATACAATTTCAGTCAATTGAAGGATAAATTAATGTTATTAAACAGATAACTGTTACTAATTCTTCATGTGTATGATAAAAAATAAATTGTTGTTTTTATTTTACACTAACAGCACATCCCGGCTTCGCTTGTGTAGAAACATAATAAATTGTGCACCTCTAAACCTTCCTCGGGAATCACACTATCTATTGGTGAAAACCACATGAAATTCCATGCATTAGTTTTTGAGTTTATCACTAACACACAGACAGACGCGGTTTTGTAAGGATATAAGTAATATTTTCGACCACACTGATTAAATAACACAGATACATACAGATAAATCTCTATAAAGCATGAATATGTAGTGGAAATTTAATCTCCTAATTTCACCTCATATTTATGTTATACTTCAACACAGTAACAACCACATGACACATCTACACACATTTATCTAGTGACCTCTCGAGTTATCTTTAATCTATATATTTATTTTAAAAAGTAAAATTTCTGCAGTAATTATCAATTTAGCATTGAGAATGATAAACAGAAACCAATAAATAAAGTATTTTGGTTTTGATATTTAATAATAATTGTCTGATATTTTAATATGTTGTAGCTAAACCTCTTTAGCCGGTTAGACCATGATCGATAAGCAGCGTTCTCAGTTTGTGACTCCTAGATGTAGCCGCAATTCTGGACAAACTTCATTGCAATTTTTTTATTTCAAAAGAAATTCCTACTAGCAGACAAAAAGTATTTTTTAAAAGCATAAATACTTAGGCGACTAACACAAATGAAACCATAATTCCAGATCAATATTAACAAATGGCAACGCAATGTATGGTGAGGAGAAACAGCACATCTGTGAAGAGATCCCGTCGACCAGTAGCAACCCTGACGTGAACAAGGCGAGGGATATACTGCAGGATGTAGAGAGGTAACCAAATAATATTACAAGCTTTTATTCAGTTTCACCTGTCCAATTGTCTGTAATCAAATCTTGCAAGATAGATTTCTCCTACTTCCAGTTGGTGTACCGAGTTGAAATTTCCCATGTCGCTTCAGTTTCCATGACAATGCGTTTTTATGATAAGCATGACCTGATGATGCACCCAATATCGGCTCCCAACGATGGGAACTCCTCAACGGTTTACAGCATTTGTCAGGCGTTAAATGCCATAAGATCTCTTGATGACGATAAAAGCTTGTGGCAAAAATGACATTTTTGTAAAAACTTGTTATCCATATTAACCTCTCTTTCTCGTCTTCTCCCGATTCGGAGCTGCGTCGTCACGATGTTCGGGGACACCTTAAAATTTCGAAGATTCAACAGTGATTTTACAACTGCCTGCTTCAGTTTTAAATACCTAATTATTAGTCATGAGCTTGTAATTTGGCTAGATTATAATAATCTTATCGTGCTCTCTAATACATTACAATATAAACAATTTTCACAGTTGAAACTTTGTTGAAAATAAATCCATTATTAATTCAAACAACATTTATTAACCACGAAAGTTATTTCTTAAAATGTCTATTTAATATTATATATTTATATTTTATATAAGTTTATATTGCTCACTTTAATTTTATGCCCTATTTAAATTAAGTACACTAACTTAAAAAAATATTCAGGTAAACAATATGTGCTTACAGTACAACTTAATCTTTGTGTAATTTAACCCGTAACACTCATAATAGATGGAAGTCTTTCAAAATTCTTCATTCAATATAGGATGATATTGACTTTAAAAAAATACTTAAACTAAGTCTACTGACAACGCACAGCCGAAACTACTGGGCGTAGAAAGCTGAAATTTGGTGTGTAGGTTCCTAGGACAGCATAGGGGAGCACTAAGAAGGGATTTCCTGAAAAGCCCACGGGAAACGGATTTTCACTCACATACGAAGTTGTGTTCTGAGGTGTTAGTGCGGGTTTGCATTATTTCACCTTTCACCATAGATTCGAAGTGAGACGCAGCGAACCAATCACAGTGCGCAATGTGATTGGTTCGCTGCGTCTCACTTCGAATCTATTCGATGGTGAGAAGTGAAATGCAAACCCACACTTCGCCCACTGATTACAGAATAGAGCCTAACTCAATGGAGTCGATACTCTGTGAGGCTATAAAACTGGAGTTCGAAGCGTACACCTCCGTCAATCCCTGCAGCGGCTCGTCCAGGGAACTCAATGAGGTAACAAGCTAATTTAGTTCTATTACGCTCAAGTTTTAACGCAGGTAGACCTTGGTCAAGCGTGGCGTAACTCGCTCTCATATATTGCTGTAGTCTGTTCAGTAAATAAACATTTAATATTTTCTCCTGTTCACTGAATGAATTCACAATAACGTCTTTAAATATTATAGGTTATACATAAATAATATAAGAGGTTTCAAAGGCTATCAATTGCTATCCAACGAGGAAACGCAGCTAGCGTTATGGGTACTTTTGAACCGGGTACAATTCGGGGTGGCATTTTTGATTGACTTTGTAATTGTTTATGTTTTATTTTGTTTTATTATTTGTATTTTTTTAATAAAAGATATAAGAGGTTAACCTGTCGTATTAGAATATGTTTTCTGTAATGGTTGGTTAAGTTTGGTGAAATAAATATATAAATATAATTTTTACTTAATATTTTAAGCGGTGGCTATCGTAAGGTACCAGGTTCGAATCCTGCTATTGTGCAACATGAGTTACAAACCAGTCTGACTCGGTAATAATTTTCGTAGGCCACCATTTGCTTTCGGCGAAGGTGTAAAGTTTGCGCCATGATTTTTAGTCACACGTTGAATGCAACAAGATCACTCTGTGACTGAAGTTGTTTTTTACAAGATTTTATTTAGTTTCACCTGTCCCGGTGTCTGTCTGTAAACGAATCTTGCAAGTTAAGATTTCTCCTACTTCCAGTTGATCTACAAAGTTAAAATTTCCCACGTCGCTTCAGTTTTCATGACAATGAATCATTATGATAAGCATGACTATAGCAGCCCGCATCGGCTCCAAGCAAGGGAACTCCTCAACCGTTTACAACACGGCCATGGGTTTTTCTGTCAAGCGTTAAACGCTCGATCGAAGAGTCGACGACAATAAAAGCTTATGGCAAAAATTATTACAAAACTTGTTTTTCCTACTACTAAGCAGGTAAACAGGCATTCGGCCTACCTTATGGTAAGTGGTCACCACAGCCTATGGACGCCTGAAACAGCAGGCGTAGTGTGACCTAGGATCTTTTGCCACAGTAACCTGTAACACTGCCTCTCTCGCCCTTCAAGCCGGAACACAACAATGCAAACACTGCTGTTTGGCGGCAGAGATGAGAGTGAGATACCCATGCAGACGTCCTTGTTTTTCTTTCTTAGCTGTTGTCCCACTGCTGGGCAAAAGCCTCCCCTAACTTTTTCCACGCATTCCTATTCTTTGTTTTCTCTTGACATTCGTCCGACCATCCCGTCCTAAGCGTTCGTCTTCTCTTGTATCCATCGTATATCTCTGGTAAAACGTTACATTTTGTAAAAAAAAAACTTGTTACAGGTAGAAAGAGCTAAGTTGAACGAGTTGATCGTTGCCAACAAGTCTCTGCACGCGCCCATCGATGACGACGTGTCTCAGCTCATAGGCGACGCCAGGTTGCTCAAGGTAACTTGTGACAATCAATTTGTATTGACGAAAAAAGGAATTCGACCAATAGTCCGCTTTCGTCAGAAAGAGAAAACACCCTGTAAGATAGAGATATCCATATAATTATGATAAGTCATATACTATAACTATCAGCCCGTCCCGGCTTCGCTCGTTTAAAAACATAATAAAACTTTCACAGAAATAATCAGATTTAATTCAAAATAATTGTAGTTCAGCATTCGAACCATCAACAGTAACAACGTGAATTCAATGGTGTTCACCGCTGAACTGTCTACTCGTATCTTTAGTTGACGAAATTTTGAATGGGATCATTCGTTATTTCTTTTCACCCTCATTTAACTACCCAACGTTAAAGGTCAAATTTTAAAAAATCCTGAAACACGGGTTCATAATTTTTGTTGCATTTAGGGGTCGAGTTTTGAAAACTCCTTTCTTATCTGAGCATTACGTATTAACCTAAAGCTACTGCCCAAATGGCGCATATATATATATATATGGGACCTCTCGGTTCAGAGGCAAGCACTTTAACACTGCGCCACCGAGGTCGTCGCAATTTAATTTTTTTATGAGGAATCTTTTCAGAATTCATTTGAATTTTTTTTTTTTGTGTTCGGGTACAGGAGGGAGACGGCAAGCACGACCCGCGTCTGATCAAAATTGTCAATTTGACCGCGATCGCCATCCGAAGGTTTATCAAGATGGCGAAGAAAATCAACGCGTTCAAGAACATGTGCGAAGAAGATCAGGTCAGTATCCTAACTAAATATTATAAATGGAAAGTAAGTTCGTTTGTTTGTTACACCATCACGCTATATCTACGCAACCAATCTTCTAGAAATTCTTGCATACATGTAGTTTGAAGTACGGAGAATCAAAATCAAATCACAGACACTTTTTCACGTCATATTCTAAATTAAATGATATTTACCAAAGCTATAGACTACTAGCATACACACTACAGATGGCGTGTGTACCTTTCATCCCGGAAAAATAACTGCGCCCGTGTGAAATCACGCGGGCGAAGGCGCGGGCAAACGCTAGTACATTTAAGTAGTATATTTAAGGTGCCAAAGTTAATAAGGAACCCTGATACAAGGTTATTTTTCAAACACCAGCGACCTCGCCAAACTAATTAGTTTAGTACAAGTTTCGTATTTACATCTCAGCATCGATTCGCAGTGAGACGCAGCGAACCAATCACATTGCCCCGTTGTGACGCGACGACAACCACGCGGCAATGTGATTGGTTGTGCACGTATGATTTTGATATTAAAATGACATTTGTCTGTTAATGTTTGACGACCTCGGTGGCGCAGTGGTCAAGTTCTTGCCACTGAACCGAGAGGTCCCGGGTTCGATCCCCGGTCGGGTCATGATGGAAAATGATCTTTTTCTGATTGGCCCGGGTCTTGGATGTTTATCTATATAAGTATTTGTTATAAAATATAGTACCGTTGAGTTAGTATCCCATAACACAAGTCTCGAACTTACTTTGGGGCTAGTTCAATCTGTGTGATTAGTCCTAATATATTTATTTATTTATTAATGTGGTAAAATGATAAAACGTAATGTATAAAATATAATATTTGCATGCTATATAGAAACAGAACATGTATTCGACGTTTTACTGTGACACCTTTAAATTACCATGTTTTAAGAAGTGGATTCTTAATATGCCGGATAAAAAATGTAGGAATTATATTTTTATATATTTTTCGTTTAGGTTTTTTTTGTGGTTGTCGTTGCGTCACAATGGCGCAATGTGATTGGTTCGCTGCGTCTCACTTCGAATCGATTCGATGGTGAGAATTGAAATGCAAACCCGCACTTCGTCCACAGACTATAAATGTCATGACAGTTGTCTTAAAAGTCAAAAAATTTTATCATAGAGAAATCGATTTCCATTTTGTTCCCAGGTGGCCCTTTTGAAGGGCGGGTGTATAGAGATGATGGTGTTGCGAAGTACCATGACCTATGACGGCCAGAGGAACCAGTGGAAGGTACACTTTATTTATTTACTAGCTCTAGCGCGCAGCTGCGCCTGCGTTTATTTTGCGCGTCCACTATTACTTATTATTGTCGATATCTCGGGATCTAAGCAACGAATCGCGATGAAACCTATGCCAGATTTTAGACATTCCGCTATACAACGGTAAATACCGCATCATATTCCCTCCAGTAGTTTTTGCGTGATTCTCAAACAAACATACAGACAGATAAAAAATCTATTTAAAAAAATGTTTTGGCTTCTATTAGACCCATAAAGGTCCCCCATAATTATTTTTCTTTAATATCTTCTGTGTACAGACATAGTTCACTTACAGTTTTATTATATGTATTTATATTTGAGCCCTCCCTCAGTTCACGCGCGGCCCGAACATACATATTTACATTGCAAGTTAAAAGGAGCCTTGTAAAAAGTTAACTAGTTCTATCAGTGTCAAATATTGTGAAGTACCTACACACATTGCAAGTTAAAAGCTTGTAGAATACAAGATTGCAGTGACTCCATTCCGTATATTCATTCAGTTGTATCATACCTTGTTTATAGCAAACCTAGCGGCCCGTCCCGGCTTCGCTCGTGTTAAAACATAATAAATTATGCACCTAAACCTTCCTCTGAAATCGCACTATCTATTGGTGAAAACCGCATGACAATCCGTGCAGTAGTTTTTGAATTTATCGCAATGGCAATGTGCTTGCCTCTGAACCGAGAGGTCTCGGGTTCGATCCCCGGTCGGATCACGATGGAAAATGATCTTTTCTGATTGGCCCGGGTCTTGGATGTTTATCTATATATGTATTTGTTATGAAATATAGTATCGTTGAGTTAGTATCCCATAACACAAGTCTCGAACTTACTTTGGGGCTAGCTCAATCTGTGTGATTTGTCCACATATACATATATACATTTATATATTTTATAATATGTAAAGATAAGGATACAAGTTTGCAGCGTGACTCCATTCCCCCAGCTCCCCCACAGCCAAGAACAGTTCGGCAGCGTCCAGATCGACATCCTGAAGCTGGCGAAGGGCAACATCTACCGCTCAGTGGAGGCCTTCATAGTGACCTTCCACCCGCGCTGGCGCGACGAGAACATCATCCTCATCATGACCGCCATCCTGCTGTTCTCGCCCGAGCGCCCGCGCGGCGTGCATCGCGACGTCATCAAGCTGGAGCAGGTCTGTGCCATTTGTCATTATTTATTTATTTATTTGTTTATTTATTTATTTGTTTATTTATTTATTTATTTATTTATTTATTTATTTATTTATTTATTTATTTATTTATTTATTTATTTATTTATTTATTTATTTGTTTATTTATTTATTTATTTATTTGTTTATTTATTTATTTATTTGTATGTTTATTTATTTATTTATTTATTTACTTTTGTCAACTTACTGTATTATTCCAGAACTCATACTACTACTTGCTACGTCGCTACCTGGAAAGCGTGTACCCGGGCTGCGAAGCGAAGTCCACCTTCCTGAAGCTGATCCAGAAGATTCTAGAGCTTCGGAAGCTGGCCGAAGAAGTCACCGACGTGTACCTCGACGTGAACCCCATTGAGCCGCTTTTGATGGAGATTTTCGATTTGAAACACCACGCCGCATGAGGTCGTGTATTATGGTAGTTAGTGTAGATAGATATTTTTATTGACCACAGATGTAAACTTCGAAGTATTCCAGCTTTGTCACATATCCTTCGAAATATTCGAAGATATCCTTCAAAGTATTCGAAGATATCCTTCGAAGTATTCGAAGATATCCTTCGAAGTATTCGATGATATCCTTCGAAGTATTCGATGATATCCTTCGAAGTATTCGAAGGATATGTGACGAAAACAAACGTATCTTATGGAGGGATGACTTATTATACCCATCACGTATATGTATTCACACACATAGTATACAACATAATTGCCCACCGCGTCTGTCTACACTTGGTTGGCAAATAAATTAATATGAATATTACCGCGTCATAGAGGTTCGTGCAGGGTAACTCGATGTGCTGTTGACTGTACCTACTCAAGTCTCATCCTTTTCCCTTTTCCTTACTTTGAACTATTTGCGCAGCTGTTACGAAGCTTTCTCCATTTGAACCATGCCATAAATTTTGATGCAATTTTCACTGTTATTTAGACAATTTATTAACAAAGGTTCATACATACAATACAGCCTATCGAATCGAAGCCCGGCTGGGTCGCTAGACTTTTTATACATTGGCTTTTCACATGCTCAGTCCATGATACTGAATAACTTTTTGTGTGGGATCAACAACGAAATCGCGAAAAAATCAGCTGATCCATACGTTTTCCTCAAGTTAGCTGTTTGATTTTGTATGGAACAGGTGATTTTTTCGCGATTTCAGTGTTGCTCCCATACAAAAAGTTGTTCAGTATCATGGACTGAGCATGTAGACAATATAAAGAGTCACCTGTATAATAAAATGACGGAGTGGTTGACGAGAGCGGTTGGCAGGCCGGCTGCTGGTCAGATGGCATTGTTTGGGGCACGGGAATGCGATGGACGAGACTCGCACAGGACCATAGGAAGCCTTTTACCCCGCCATGGGTATAACACATTGAAAATTTTCAAAAAAAAAGTCAAAATTATTCTATTTAGGATGATATACGTCGTAAAAATATTACTTTAGTCTACCGCCGACTTCCAATGCGCAGGTGAAGAAGAAGCGGCGCAACAAACTTCACCGGGGCTTTTTCTCCAAGGACGTCAATTGACAAATGTAGATCTTATATCATGTATATTAAAAACTAAGAGGACGAATATACATCATTATTTAAAATGTTAGAATTTAAATAAATAACTGACTGAACGATGAGCAATCATATGAAATGGAAGTAACTTCCCTCCATAAGGATAACCTTTTCTCGTGGAGCATCACATATATTCTATCGTGTACCAATATTCAGAAATCCGTGATTGATTACACATACAAACTTTCGCATTTATAACATTAATGGGTGTAGTGGGATAGTGTGGTGGCATCTGTTGTTAACTGGTAAATTATATTAGTACATTTCACAGGCTTATTGCATGAACTGTTATTCCTCCTCGCATCGCCTCTAAAGCATCAGAAGGTCTACCACGGGACTACAAACACGTGCTTTTTTAACGCCACGTGCTGATTCTTTTTCCCATATGGTGTACGTATCGTACTACGTGTTTTATCACGGTGACCTTGGATTTATGACAGTCTTTTACGTGTTTTTGTAATAAAGTTAAATAAATAAAGCTTATTAATTACATATGAAATAAGCCCATCTATACTATTATTATAAAGAGGTAAGCGTTTGTGAGTTTGTATGTTTGAGGCGGGCAATCTCCGTAACTACCGAACCGATTTCAAAAATTCTTTCACCATTAGAAAGGTACATTATCCAAGATTGATATAGGCTATATTTTATCTCAAAATTCCCACGGGAGCGAAGCCCCGGGCAACATCTAGTTATTCATAAATATGTTAATGGGTGGTTCGCGGAGCGTTTCGACCGCTGCGGTCGCGCTGTCATTACAATTTTTCAAAATTTTAACAAAGCCAAGAATGAGTTTACTGTATGACTTTACATTAATTACTCTGTACTGTAGTAATGTAAATTTTTTTAATGATTGATTTTGGAAATGATCCCTTGATCAAGAAAATTTACGGATTGTAATGACAGCGCAGGAGCAGCGGTCGCAACACTCTGCGAACCACCCCAAAGCATACTTTAAAATATGTTGTGTCACTATCGCGTTTTATAATATTTCAAATTGACAGAAAGAGACAAAACATAGGTACTTTACCTTTTTAAGAATAAGAGGGTAAGTTTATTCTTAAAGTTCATGCAATAAGCCAACGATGTTTTAACGTAAGTACATAGTTGATTTTTTAATTTTAGGTATTATATGCGTAGACAATTTAGAATATCGAAAAGTTGTACAGAGTACGTTCTTAGTTTTATATGCTACGACGGTTAATATTAGGGTTATGTAGAATCTAATAGAAAACGTTACATTTAAAGTAAGTTCTGTTATTTTTTAACACGAAATTTCGTTTTTGTGCAAAATATTATGTAAATGCTGCATTTTTTTTATATTGTACGAGAGCTGAAGTTTATTTTTGTGGAAAATTAATATTTTATACATATTGGTTGTTTGTTGTAAGAGACTTATTGTTATTTTAAAGTATAATTTATTTTTCATAAAATAGAATGGTAATGTAGTCTGAAACATTTCGTGCCAAATGTAATGTATATAATCACCCTATTTTATAAATAGACACATTACCCATGTTATCACATTATATAATATTGTAATCTGACAGATTACTTAACTGCTAGATAAATCTGCCTGATGCGATCGGCCAGTTAGCGCTATCCAACAGATGCGAAATTATTTTTAATGCCATCTGTTTGATGTTACATTTAGGCTATTTAAAGCTTAATCTGGAAGCGATAAACAAGCCCATAGTTTTGTAATGGTGGTGAAAAAGATCTAAAGCTGACCTTTAGTCTTTTATTATTTATTATACTCCAGTACATAATGCCAAAAAATTTTATGCTATTATATAAAATAATATATGACGAATATATTATAGGTGATTGATTGTTCCCGGAAATCAGGTTACAACATTGTCATAGGATCATTGAAAATAATGATTTTTCTTCTTTCAATGCCTTCTTTGAAGGTCATCATCAGTGCGGTATATATTTTTGAAATTATTTTTAATCTACTGTTATTGTCTACGTGTTATTGCAAAAACACGGAATTTTTGAAACTATAATCCGTTAGATTACTTTAAGCTTTTTGCATATAAAAGAATAAAAAAGAATTCTAAAAGACAGAAATGTGAGAATTCGATATAATATTAATATTACATCACATTGAAGCCAAATTACTATATGACCGTCCCCTTGGTAAATATTTTTACTGTTGATGTTTTATTTACTTTAATTGAAAGTAAAATAAATCGTGCTAGAATTTTAGTCTTGACACTGATAAGTTCCCAAATGTTATCACGATGCGGAGCATTTTTATTATGAATGTCAATAAGTTTGAAAGTTAAAACTAATTATTTGACATGTCTCCTGTTGGTTGGCAACGCTGGGCTTTATCAACCAATCTTGGACCATGTGATTATTTACATTTTGTATATATATTATATCCCAACTAATATTATAAATGCGAAAGTAAATTTGTTTGTAACCCTCTTCACGCATTATCCACTGGACCGATTGTTATAAAATTTGGTACACGGGTAAAAAATAACCTGGAATAGTACATGGGAACTTTTTATCCCCAAAATTCCCACGGAAGCGAAGCCCCGGGGCGCAGCTAGTTATTTATGTTTTATCATTTGAGATAGTGTCCCCTGTCAATAATCCTTAACGAGAACGTGATATAGGTATATGAAAAAGGTGGCCTGCTGCGTGCGTTGTGGTTGTAGTAATAGAGGAAATACCTTTTTTATATAATAGCTATAATAGCTAGTTGTTAGGGTAACTATAGAACGATAGTGTAAATATGAGGCCTTATTTTAATCGATTTTATTTCGCTTTCACAGTACATTTTACGTAGATGCCTTTGATTTGTCTTCAAAGTGATCTCAATTACAATAAATTTTTACATACCATATTCTAAGAATCGGTGGTCAATTACTATATTTCATTATTTGACTGTCTTATTAAGTTATAATATCATTATGTTATAAATAAGAGAATTATTATATTTTTATATAAATGTTTAATTATTATTTATCGTAGGTGCAATAAATTAATTGTATTTTAGTAATACCAAAATATATATTATAATACGTTACATTGTGTTTTCATTCTAAAATCACACTTGCACTATTAAATAGAACACTAACTAAAAAATACTATCTCATATATACGAAAAATTAATACATTAAATAAGGATTTATAGTGTCATAAATTATTAGATATCCATTAAAATAAATTTCTAGATTTAGATAATATTATTTTATATCTTCGAGGCCCAATGCCAACTTCATTTCAATCGAATACGTTTCATCAACACAATCAAACGTATCCTTTTCATCATCAACACAATCTTCAAATACCTCATCATCACCTAATGTTTCATTTTCCTCAATAAACGAATGGAATTCAGCTTTAGAATCATTGAATTCTTCTTCTGTAACAATACCACTTTCTACATTTTCAGCTTTAATGTTTGACTCTGTTTCATCATTAGGACAATCTGTTTGCTTTATTTCACAATCATCACATTCATTCACAGCATTATTAGTAGCTACTTTCATGTCATCGTCAGTATAATTTTCAACCGTTTCTCCATCGTCTTCGTTAATCTTGACCATAGTATTTACTCTGTCGTCAGTCAGTGTATCTTCAAGAGAAGTATCATGGCTTGGTATGAGGGTGTCTTCATTTTCGTTTTCATTATCATCGACCACCGAACCTGGAGGGCTAACAGGCACATAGTTTACAAACTCTCCAGCGCGCCATCTTTGTTCTGCTACTTCCATGTGCGCTTCCAGGATTCTCGATACTTCTGGCAACTGAAAGATTGTAAACAAAACTTCAGCTCATTGTTAGATTACAAATATTTGGAGGAATTTGAAAGAAAATAATTCGGCATGTGATAAATTACACTAACAGTAAGGAATTGCTGGTAATCATTTTGAATTGACCGGTGGTGGAGAAATAAAAGCAGAAAAATTACCGACGCTATCAAGACACGTAGCACGTCATTGCGTCCACACGTTCTCTTTAAAAAGAAGCATGTAAACGTTAGTAACGTGCTACGTGTTTGTCTGTTTCGTGGTAGGCCTTCTGTCTGATTTGTCACTGTATATCTATATTGATACGAAGATTACTTACAGTATATTCGTTTTCCAACTGGCCAGATATATGTTCAATAATAGCATTTGTTTTGTTATCAATTTTGCCCGCGTGGTTGTTCAGAACATCAATCTGTCGGTACATCTCTCGCTCTTCGTACTGCAAGGTTTTGTTCAGGATCTCCGAGGCAACCGATTGATCGATCCTTTCGTTCTCATCCATGTTTGAGTAGTTAACCCCTGGAGAAATTTAAATTATAAATGTTTTAATATCCTTATATCTTATAAAAAGAAGTCCCTCTGTCGCGTCAGTCTGTATGAACAGGATAAAAACTATGAACTGTCTTTGTACGGTATTATGGTTTTACTCGAGCGAATCTGGGCGGCAAAGCTACAAAGCTACTATGAGATAAAGAGCATTCCCAAAGAGGGCTGAAGTCGGACCGTAAATTCACTGCCAAATCTTTAAAATTTAAAAAGATAAGAGTGTTACATGGTCTCTGGGCAATTTTAATGGTTGGTCTTCGTGGTATCACATCCAATAATCAACCTCGGAGAACCTCAGCGAATGCACGTGAGGATGAAAGGTCTAACCTTGTGAAGGGTATCTATCATCTTCATAAGAATTTATAGTGTTTATAATAGATTTCTTCACGCCAGCTTCCTGCTCTGTGTTTTCTGCTGCGTTGGAAGTTGAAGGGATATCTTGCTTATTGACTTTCTCTGAAAATACATAATTATTGTTGTTTACATTTGTGATCTTGTCTACTTTTTAAAACTGAGAAACGCACTTACGGACTAGTTCGTGCACAGAATCTGCGTATAATTGGAGAATTATTCCATTTGCCCCCTTGTGGAGCCGGCACAATATGTTGCCCAGTTCGTTTCATCGTATTGAAGAGAGAACTATGAACTTGTGTGATGGTAACACCATATGCTTTTAAAATTTGTTTTAATCATAGGACAAGTAAAATATAGACAAAAATAGAGACTAGCCTCATGAGACAGCTATATAGATGCATATATAACGTCACTATGTCTTTAATTTTCCATGTGTACTAATATCTAGATCACCGACACGGATTTATTGTTATCCAAATACAACAATCCTGGGGTATATCACATACATAGTTTTATATTCACACAAACTAACCAGCCAATTCTTTAGTACTAGGATTAACATCAATTGCACTATCAGCCATTACAACGGCATCACCGCTTCCATTATCATTTTTATCATCCTTTGCTTCTTGATCATCAATACCACCAGCCTTCTTGGTAGCTGTAGAAGGTCTATAGGATGTTCGATTGATATTCCTTATTTGCACATCGACATTGTCTTCGCTAGAGCTACTATCGGTTGAAACGTTAATCGAATCTGTTTCGCCGGACGATGCTGTTTAAATTAAAATTTATTTAATACTTAGTATCATGAAGTTACATATTATGGAGCTTCGAAATATGTATTCTGTCATAGTACGTTGATCTGTATTTGAGTCTGATCTGATTATGGCTCAAACTATTTAATTTACATTTGAGTTACTTGGAGAAGGTGATTTCCGGGAAGAGGTTAAGGACTAAATAAGATTCCTCATATTTGTTAATAGAAGAATGTACATTTTTGGTCGTTTGACAAAAACTGATTACAATTCCAATGTGTGGATACTTACGGGCGGAGTCTACGACCTCTTCTCCAATCTCGTACTGCACATTATTGTCAGGTGCTTGATTCTCTATGTACTGATAAAGGGTCGCTCCAGGAACGCGGGTGAGTTTCACTTTATTCTCATCTGAGAATAGAAAAATATCATCGATCGAGATATACGAGATATAACATCTGCAGTCCTCGCTATCCTTACAAATCATAAACAAGCCCCTGTTTCGTTTGTCTGTATGAACGCGATAAACTCAAAAACCACCGGACGGATTTTGTACGAATAGATAGTGTGATTCCTATGGATAATTTATTATAGTTTTTTATAAATGTGTATCTTACCAGGTTTATCTCCACCAGTCAATTGGCTAAGAGCGATCCTGTCAAAGGCATTGTCGTTCCTATATGTAGTGAACGTCGCCTTCTCCTTAACTTCATGAGCTGGCACGCATTCTTGTGCTTTATAAAATGCGTCCATCGTCTTCTTGTGGTATAGTTTCTGTAAAATTGTATTCATCTTCATATTAGTTTGGATGTACTACTCGACCAGTTCGATGTGGTGTTCCACAAGGGGGCGTCTTGAGCACATCACAGTTTCAAGTCTATTGTTGATTTAGGTATCTGAATTAGATCATAAATTGTAAACGCATGTATGTAGCTGATAAGTCTTCTTAGCGAGTTGACTCTGGCGTTAAAATTTATGACGATGCACAATCACAGGCTTGTACAGTTGAAGGAGCAAGCACATCAGCTTATGTCAAGTTATTTTGAGCATTCAAAAGTACCCCAATTAGCGCTTGACATCGCGATCTTGATATAAGTGGTCACATACGACTGCTTATCTAATTTCAGATAAATATTGTCATAGCAAATTCTTACCATAGGATCAACAGCAGGTTCCCCTCTATCGATCCTCGCCTGTCTTTCTTCCTGCTCCCGATCCAATTCAGCAAATATTTCCAAGTCTTCTGCGCTAGGCTTCAAATCTTCATCGTCATCGAAATTTTCTGAATTCACGCTGTGCATATAGTTTATCAGACTTACTCCATCGCCTGAACTGCATTGTGCTGTAGGAGAAAAAAATATATTGAAAAGTTTTTATATCATTTATATTTTCTAAGCTAGTTTTACTTACCTTTATCGCTCTTTTTTTCACTTTGTCCATCACCAGAACTGCTAGGCAGACTGTCTCTTTCTTCTTTTTCACTAAAATTGTCTTTTTTATTCTCTTCTTGATTATTTTCAGCGTTGACATCACTTTCAGGAGATTCTATGGGAACTGTTGTCTCCTTTCTATCAATTTCTTCAATACCTATTTTCTTTTCTTCAAAGTTTTCATTTTTGACAACATTTATAGGAGCTTCTTTGTTATTTTTTATCTCCTCTTGACATATTTCTTTAATAACAACTTTCTTGAGTGGTTTATTACTCTTTCCTATAGAACTCTTCTTCATTATGCTAGCCTTTGGTTCTTTTACTGTTGCAATTTTATTATCATGATCAATAATTAGATTTTCCTCCTCTGTTATACCGGATGGAGATTTTATTTCTGAGACAGCAGCTTTATCTTCATCTATATTAGAGTTTGTTTGTTCTACTGGCTCAATGATTTCTATCATAGGCTTTTTCTTCGCTTCGTGTGATATTGGTGCTTTTTCTTCTATTACTTCACTCACTTTTGGTTTAGGTTTTGATTTCTTTGACATTCCATGCTCTGACAAAAAATGATGATGATAATTATTGGATTAATTAATTCAATTATAATTTTTTTATGTACTTAATTTAGCATATTTACCTGCAAGTACTTGAGATTCTTTCTTTCTTGTAATATGTGGTTGTTGATTGAATATTAAATTGCCCAAAGCCGAGAAGTTGGACATAAAATCACTGAAAGTAATAATTATAGAAATATATTTATAAGAAGCAGTAAATAATAAGAAACCGTGAAGAAGAAAAGTTTTATTTCAAATAACCCTGAATAATTATCCACGATTTGAGGAACTCATATTTTTTGTACTTAAGCAGATCTTACTGTACTTTGATTATAAGAAACTTGTTTCACCCGTTTTTATATAACCTTGATTAATTTTGTGGTAAAAAAGTCGGGAGTACGTACTTCAAGATCTGAATTCAGTCAAGTACTCATTTAAAAAAAAAACTTACTCGCCCTGGCTTGTGGAAGGAGTCGGGAGACCTTTGAATCCACCCCAATAGTCATCTTGGGGAGGGGGAGGGTTGTCATGTTTAACTTCTTGCACCAGATTCTTACCACGTTCCATATGCGACCATTCGATCATATTTGTTGAAGTTCCTATGGGGAGAGGTGTATAGTGAAAGAGAAGGAAGATTTTTTTACCGGAGACAAAGAAAACTAAAGTCGACGGGCTAGTGAACCCAAATCATACCATTTCCCGGCCCATCTCATACAAAGCGGTTGATTAGATCTTTCAAAACTGAACACATGGTGGGTGGCCCAAAAATATAATCACTGTAGACGGGGCTTCCCAACATCAAGCTAGATCGTGGTCAAACGCATTCAAATTAGGTACCTATTTTAAAAAAATATCATACCATCTTCTTTATCGTCATCTCCACTGTCTACACTACTCTCCTCGCTCGTGCTATCCTCAGCCTCAGAGCCAGTCAGCATGTCAACCGCGACGCCATCTTTGACTTTCACCTCAACTGGACCGAATTTCTGATCCAAAATCGACGGGCCTTCAGGTTCTTCAAGTTTTTTTGTTACATCATCTTTTGCGTTAGCTTTTGGTTCTTCTTCCTGTCGAGTTAAAGTGTTTTGAACCTTTGTTTTCTTTCCATCTTTCTTTTAGTTGTTTGCTCTAATTGATCAATTTACATAGATGAAGTACAGATTGAAGAAGAACCTACAGATTTATATAAAGGGTCCTCGTTAGATTTTCTTTTTTTCTCAGCGACTGAAGATTACTTATTACAAATGTTAATAATCAACTTCAAACTTTTACCACTTCGCTTATATAAGTATTTCTTAAGACCCTATATGACTGACGAGGCAATAAATGGCTACTACCATGTCCATTTATTGTTATGCGAACAATTTCGAGATTCCCACCTTAGGAGGAAGTCCAAGTTTCTCCCTCTCTTCCTTCTCCTTGGCGTCTCTGATAGCTCTCTTCTCGTCTCTCATGCGAATCAGGTACCTGACACTTTGATTCACTTTCTCTTGTTCTCTGGCTATCCATCTGTGCGAAAATTGAATAAGTTAATATCCTATGGATGTATGGAAATTACATAATTAGAGGGATAAACACGTGATACTGTATCTGCAGCGTTATCCCGGCCTCCAGGAAATAAAAAACGAAAGTAATGGCTGTGGTAACCACTTCCCGCCGGGTGGGCCGCATGCCTGTTTGCGAGTTGTATTTGTTTGTTTGCTCAGTTGTATAGAATAAATTTGGATCTACCTTCTCCTCTCAGCAATCTCCTCCTGCACCCCACCCCTCTGCCACGCCTCAGCGCATGCGCGGTCCCTCGGGAACACCGGCCGGTTGTCCAAGTTCTGCAGCTCTTTGATACGGAGCGTCAGCGTCTTCCGATAGGCGGGGATGTTGCGCACCACAGGGTTACCGGTTAGAACCAACACTGAAAATATAATCATCTACCTTGAACTACCATGAAACATAAAACACGTAACACGTAGCAAGTGTAACCAGCTTGTACGTTTCGTGATAGACCCTCAGTGCATTTTGTTCAACGTAATAACTAAGCGTTAACTGAGATGTTACCTATTGTAGTAGGTACACGCACTTTATTTTTTCGTGTTAGTAAAATTTATAATTATGGTAGATATTATAATATCAATAAATCCTATTATATTCTAAGTAAGAACGAATTCTTCCCAAGGAGGGCTAACAATAAACAAGCGGGCGGATGAAAAATGATAGCCAAATGTTCAAAACCCCTGATTTCGCGCCGTCATAGCCCTGAATGCATCACATGATCTCGAGGTTGAGAGAGAGGTAGAATAATGTTACCCTTTAGGGAATTCTAATCGAGACACAAACTACATATGATAATGTCCAGCAACTGTGAGACAAACCTTTGAGTATCACCATGTCAGCCAACACATCGACAATGAGCGGGTCCTCCAGTCTATTGTACGACAGGTCCAAAACTGATAAGTTTTGACAGTTTCGTAGTTGTTCCAGGTCATCTGCAAAACCACCATAATTTATGTAAATAAATATAAATGACGATCAATATCTCCTTTTCATATTCAGATATATCATAATTTAAAAGGATTTATTGAAGGAAAATGTCGTAAGGGAACCTACCAATCCCATGAAGTCGTTGTGTGATCATTCCACATAATGGCCACCCGTAGCCATGAGGAAGAAGACTATAAAGTAAAAGCTAAACTTTTTACAGCTCAAAGATAATTGAGCTTTGCTTCAACTTGATATATCGACACGCTCTTTAAAAGGGTAGACTGACAGCGAATCTATTCCAAAAGACCGTATTCCATTTATAATACGGAACCAGGAAAAATAACAAAAAACTCACCGAAAGAACTGAGCATATTGTGAGCAATACTCAGCGTATGCAAGTCTGGGACCACGTCCAAATTCTCAATTTTGCCCACGAAATTGTGGTCCAAATTTAATGTGTCCAGCTTGGGACACCCGGCCAAGTTTTCAATCTTCCTGACAACATTGTAGTGAAGGTAGAGGCACTTCAGCTCTGACAGCGTTTCCAGACCTTCGATACGTTGGATGCCGTTGTTTTCAAGGAATATGCATTTTAGCCCAGTGTATTCTTCAAGATTTTCGATTTTGGAGAAACCCTAATAAATTACGGAGCGTTTTACAAATAAATTAATTTATTAAAACTTTGTGTAGTGTTGACACTTAATTGGTTTAATAATGTATGTTAACTCCATTTACTGGTAATAACAATCATAATGTTAATTTACAAGTAAAACTAGTTCTGGAAACATTGTAAATTCCTACCTTAAAATGCAAATAAAGGATATCATTCAGATACGGCGTGCAGTACAATTTGTGTTGCTTGCAGTGGTTCCTTATGAACTCCTTCGTCATCCGCGGACCCCTGTTCAACTCTTCCATCTCTTCTTCAAACTTCCTCTTATACTCCAACTGCCTCTGTTTCTCTTTCTCTGCTTCTTCGGCCTTCCTTGCTTCTATTTGCATCTGTCTTTCTACTGACGTGTTTAGAATTCCTAAAACAGTATTATTTTACTAATATTAAAAAATCTATGTGTGATATTTATTTGTAAGAATAGTGATCAATGTATCATTGTCTGCATAAATCTTAGGAAATCAAGTCAATACATGGTTTAAATTAGCTGCCTTTAAAAATGCTATTACCTCCTTCTTCTTGACCTTTTTCCCTATCATGTTAGGTCGACACAGTATGCTATTACAAAATGCAATGCAAAATAATGCTATGCAAAATAATACTTACTTCTTGGATCCCCCTCCGTAGGTGGCATTCCTGCTGGTGTCGTTGGCGTAATAGATTGTTTTAGCTCATTCAAATTATTATCAGCATCAGTGATTTTAGCACTGTCCCCTTGACCTTTCACATCCGATTCAACAGAAGGCAACTCACGGATTTTACAACTCTCTTGCAACGGTTTCTTTCGAGATTCTTCCCTTCGTAGCAAAGTGTTTGCAAGCCTTAACACCTCTTTGTTGTCTTTCATATTATGTTTTATATCACAAAGCAGACCATCTATACGTTTGTTTCTTTCCGCTTCTTGTTTTTTGAACTCTTCTAATTTTTTATTACGCTCGTCTGTGACTTTACTCAAGTCTACATCCCACCATTCTTTCCTCATTTTTGCACTTTTTTCTTCAACTGCTGGATCCATTGGCACTTCTGGTGGAGGTGGCAACTTCTTCTTTTCATCATCACAAAGACTGGTGGTGGCTTCATTAGAATTTACTTTCATAGGGTGTAAAACATCACGAGACTTCAGTAATAATTCATCTACTTCTTTGATGAATGTCTTACATTCTTTGTTTCTCTGTTCATACCGCTCTTTACTTTGATTTATTCTTTCTTCATGTGTTTTCAATTCAACGTTTAATCTATTGATGGAATCATTAATGTCATCTATTTGAGAACATGATATATTCGAAATCCCATCTACATTTTCAGTTACATTTGTGTCAATATTATCTTCTGTGACTTCCTTGCCTTCAACAGGTTTAATTGATTCTGCTATCATACCATGTTGTTTTCTTAACCGTTCTCCTTCTTCTTTGATGTTTTGATAAGCAATATTTGATTTCTTCGAATTTTCCAAAGCCTCATTGACATCGTTCAATAACTCATTCATGCTATTCAATTTGTTAGTAATGTCTTCCCGAATCAACGTGCTTAAATTTTCAGCTCCTTCAACAATATTTCGGGCAAGATTTTTCATTTCATTATATTCAAGTTCTTTATTGTCTCTGTTTTCGTTATCTCCTATATCAAATATGTCATTTAAAGCATTTTGTAAAGTTTGTTCCATTCTTTCATCAAATTTTTGAGAACCCGTTATTACTTGCTGGTTATTCTCTGCAGTATTTGATTTTTCTGTTTTATCAACATCATTATTATCAGATTTAATCGTTTTATTTTCTGTTGACGTATCTAAAACTGAGTTGATATCCTGTAGAGCATTTTGAGTATCTTTTAGTCTCTCTTCAAAAGTTTTTGGAAACACTTTTTCTACATCTATTTCGGTTAGTTCTTCTTCTGTTATTATGTCTATAAAAGGTCTTTGTTTTACCTCTCTATTAAGATTAAGGCTTACGGGATTGTCTTTCAAAGGTATATTTACAGCTTTATTTATGTCATATTGGGCTTGAACTTCTTGCATCGGAGTTCTTCTGATTTGGCCTTTAATCACATGAACGGAAGATTCTTTCAAAATTGGATTATTCATCAAATTTGCCTTTGTTTCGTTAGCATTCGAGGTCCCTGACTCTGGGTTCTCATAGTCATCTGCCAATTTTTGTAACATTGCTTTTGTTTCCTGGAATCGTGTCTCATAGGATTTGTCAGTATATTGACTAACAATTTTTTCTATAGCTTCATATTCTTCGTCATTGTCAGTCTCCTCACTTTCTGAACTGTCTTCTTTTTGAGGCGCATCTGGTTTATTAGTTTTAAAATCTTCAACCGAATTCATCAAAGCGTACATATTCTTGTAATTGATGTTGTCAATCTTTGCTTTATTGCCGTCCGCCGAATCTATGTCACTTCTTATTTGAGTATACGATGGTAAATTTATCTGGTCAAGTGGTACAGCAACTTGCTTGACTTGTTTACTGGCTATTTGGATCTGACGAGCTTTATCAATTAATACTGGATTAGCCTTTATCATATCTTTTATTTCCTCATCTGTGAACGGTTTGTTGGAATCCTTTACCTCAGTAAATGGTTGTCCCGTCATCACGTCATATTCAGATCTGACTTCTCCAGGGAAAGAAGCAGCAATGTACGGACGATTTGGATTATCTGTCAGTGGCTTTAATTCATTTTCAATTACTTTGTCTAACACTTCCTTAGGAAATTTTGCATCCTTAAAGAACTCTCTCAATTCTGCGCGTTTCTGCTCTATGTATTCGGGATCATTAGGTAACAGGCCTGGTGTATCCATATTTATTCACAATTCGATCACAATAAAATTGATATCAAATCATAAGGCATTGATTGTTTACCTGTCTCTATAGAAACTGTTTATTTTTATTTTGTTTGATCGAAAGGGAATTCAAATTTGAATTATGGTTGGAGACGTCATCATAATCAAATAGCAAAAGGGATAGGAAGAAGTATCCATTTCGACCTAGATTTCAGCACAGACATTATTATTATTTCAAGATTTCATAGAACTAAGGATACCACGAAAGTTTATTTGGTAGTTCTCATTCTATTTACGAGGAAGAACGTCACAGGCACTATAATTTTTAGAACAATGTTTTTAACAAAAAATAATAAGGACGTTTCGAATACGATGTAAGAAGAAGATAAAATTTAATATATGTGAATCATGGTCATATTGGTCATGTAATAGAATAGATTGCAATCGGATTTTGCCTACATTTCTGAGTATATAACTGGGTTATAGAATAGTAGTCTTGAATTGCAAACGTGTTGATGTTGGTTAAAGTTGAGTGACTCGGTCACATTACGCATTTGCAATTTTCTTGTGTATTTTCTGTATTGGTAACCCAACCTCCTATCATGTCAGTACGGGAAAATAAAATTTATTTACAGTACCTATGAAAAAAATCCAAACATTGTCTATCTAGATTGTTTGTGTGGTGTGCTATAAATATTTTTCTCGAAAATAAAAATGCATTAGACTAATATCTTATAAATTGGTATAAGCCAAAAGCGGTACTTTAAAAATCGATTAAAATGACGGACGAACGCAATTTCAGATCGTCATACTACGAAAAAGTTGGTTGTCGGGGGGTAGAGGAGAAGAAATCTTTGGAAATCCTTATGAAAGAGAAACCCTGGGACAGGGTGAAGCTCAAGCAGTTCTGTCTGAGATTCACCGTGCCCGCTGCTTATAGGAATTTAGTGTGGAAAGTGTTACTTGGTAAGCTATAGCTATCTATTTCGACCACGAGTTGAAATCTAATCTCTGTTTATCTACCCTTCTTGAGACTAGTAGACTCTAAATTCTACCCCCAAGTCAGACATTATAATATAGATAGGTAGATAAATCTTTATTTGTAGCTACAAACAAAGAAGAACGAATGAGTTCAAAACAGCTAAGAAACATTAAAAACAATGTAGGCAAATAATATATCTTCAAATCTCTCTCTTTCTCAGCCTCAGGGTGTTATTCTCGTCTGTTATTCCCTGAACTCCTTAAAAATGTTAATATTTAGGTGTGATTATGACTAACAATCCTTTTTTATTTCTAAAAAAAAGTTAAATGAATATTGTCCGCTAAAAATTTTAACTTAGTTCTATATCTGTATTCTATTTTTCTTCATTTCACACAAAACTTTTTATGTATTGCATCTTCCCTTACTATATCTGTTTCTGTAAACAAAGCCAAGAGTTGCCAAACTCAAAAATTAAAAAAGCTTTTATAAATTCCAGATATACTGCCAGTGTACCAAGAAGCCCACCAATTTGTAATGGAGCAGCGTACAGAGCAGTTCCAAGACGCCCTGTACTGTGTAGAATTGGTGGAACGCATAAACATGGATGCAGTGCGCAGCAAAATAATGTTTGAAATGTGGCTTCTGGAGAAGGAAGTCACAACGCCACCAGTATTTCCCGAGACTAATTTCTCTGTACATAATATTTACTATCCGGAAAGGGTTAAATTTGGGAGAACTTGTGTGTTCACTCAACTGACATAAATAGTCAACGGACATACAGAATAAATTTGATTTTTAGAAGTAACCTCACGTATTGGGCTCAGATGCTTAACGGCAAAGGAAGGAACCAATGAAGTGCTCAGATGTGAGAGAGAAAAACAGGAAATAAGAAAAAAACAACTGAACATAGATGTCCTTTGACTGAGGTTTGCGAGCATGAGGTTTTAATACCTTACATTTTTTCCAGTCTGCCGACACCTTCATACCAATAGCCGAGTCGTTACTGGAGCTGTTCACAGACGAAGTAGACATATATTGGATAACCAAGAGTTTAACAGAGATGGTGAGGAATATGCAGAAAGACATTGGCAAGCTTAAGGAAACCTTCCTCACCATGCTGGAGAAGGAAGACGGAGAACTTTACAAGTAAATTAATGAAGTATTTTTTTTTTATCTTTATTGCACAAAGTTACAAAAAATTGTATACAAATTGTGGATTTGATGCCATATGACTTTCTTTATTATTCAATCATAATATTTTTATACACTGTTGAACAGATTTTGATGAAATTTCATGGATGAGATGAGGCACAAACTCATTATGCACACTAGCACTACCATATTCATGTGAGATAGGTAAGACACCAGGATTGGCGCCAACGTATGAGGCGGGTCGCGCAAATTGTAAAGAAAAAATGTGAGGAGTTTAATTCCAAAATATCTTTATAAATTTTAACAATATATTGTTTCTTCTTCAGCCATTTATCAGACTTGGGCGCATTGGAAGTCCTGCCTCTGATCAAGTGGTTTAACTGCTGTTTTGCTGGAATTTTGGATGAGACCTCACTTGCTAAGTAAGTTCACATACACATGAACAAATGTAGGTCCAATCCTAGTAAAAAGTTAGTTTTATTTCTTTCTTCATTCTAACATAAATATATCTTATATAACTCATAACACGGTGAATCATAACTCGGTTCGGCACAGAGTGGTCTCATAGATTAATTAACTTTTTGACGAAGCATGTTGCAGATTTCTTTAAGTAAACATTTTGACGAAGCATCATAACAGTATTTTTGAATTTGTTGCAAATAATCTAATAGGTATTAGTTCAAACTTGTACATTTTAAAGTAAAGCATAATTTTAGTTTACAGTCTGTCAAGAAAGTGAAGAAAACAGATTTTAAAGAAACAACATTTTTTGTTTGATAAACATCAACCAATCATGACCAAAAAATTTTGTGTTGCCAGCCAACAGGAGAAAGCACCCTCATATATTTTCATCACTTTCTTGACGGACTGTATATTGCTGTAAAATCATAAAAAGACTTGTAGGTAAGATTAATAAGACTTGTAAACGAACTTTTAGTTCACTGGATTGCCATTTATTTATTTAGATTTTTTATAATTTTTTTTCAGGATATGGGACAAACTCTGTAGTGGTGCCCCTAAAATATTGTCCTTTGCTGCAGTAATGTTAGTTATAACTTTACGACGCAATATTTTGAAGGCGAAATCTGCAGAAGAAGTGTTCCAATGCGTCTCAGAGGTGACATTTTTTTAAATTTTGTATTTGGCTGTATAGGTAACACTTTATTTTCTCTCCCCTTTAACTTTCGATGACAAAAAAAGGTAAATGTTGCCATTGATATATTTTCTACTAAATTAATACTTTTATGTTACAGATACCGGAACAGTATGAGGAGCAAGTTTGTGCGGTTGCAAATAAAGCTATTGATCTTTGGCAATACTATGGTGCCCTCCCACAAAATGATCAGCTAGCTAAAAAATGATGTATGACCTTCTAATGAGTTTATCTCATTAGAAGTAAAAAGGACAATTCGGCCAGAATTTCTAAACTATTACAGCTATTCTGTAAAAAATACATTCTTAACTGTAATGTACAATAAAACATAGATTTGTTGCGTATATATGCGGATATAATGATAAGTAAATAAGTTAACGAAATAAATATTGTCAAAATAAATATTGTAAAAATAGACATTGTGTTACGAAATAAATATTGTCAAAATTAAAGATGATATTATTAGGATTTAGATATTGTGTACTTTTGGCGTGTTGTGGAATCCTAAGATGTAATATTTAATGTAGGTTTATAAAGCACTGACGTAATAAAATAATAATTTACATTTATTTCAATGGTTTTCTTGTTATTCTTTGTTTTATCGGGAATAAATAAAAATACAAAATACGTTTTAAGTATTTTCAACATAAAAGAAAGTCCGTGTCTGTGTTTCTAAGTTTTATTTTACTCCACTCAACTTATTTGGATGCAGCTTTCACTGTCATTTAGACAATTTGTCAACCTCGTGAGAAGCCGGCCAGGTCGATAATAATTATATTTCAAGCCCCCTATTTCACCCCCATGAACTCGTAGTTTCAAAACAGTGAAGTAGATGCGAAAACGAAATTGATCTTCAAAAATTGATAACTATAGTATATCGACAGATTGACTTTCTTATTAAAGAATACTTCCATTTTTGCGTCGGTAAAATCCGAGCAGTAGAATTTGTTTTTTTATTCTGGCAACATTTACATTCGCCATTTTGCAAGAATGTCAGCCAAATCATCAGCTCGCGTTTTTACTTAATTTTTATGTTGTTTTTCTTGCATTTTCAGTGATTTTGGTTTCAAAATATATTTTTTAACGCTTAACATCAAACATGGATCGTTTCATAAGTATGTGGAAAGTGCGGGAGTTGGCGGATAAAGTGTAAGTACCATCATTTTTCTATTTCATTTTTATGCTAATTGCTACCATCTGTGTTAAAAAAGCAACATTATTTCGTATTTTTTGCCCCTATTAATGACATCGTTACGTTAATTGCCATAATGTATGTTGGAAATTTGTTTTAACAACTTTTTCACGCGTTAACAGCGTAGTCAACTAACGGTCAAGTTAAAAACTAGATTGACTAGCCTAAAAACAAATGTTTATCATCAGTTATAATGTAGCTTAGTGAAAACGCATAATTAATAACCAGTCCATTGTCTTCTAAGTTAACGCGGCAACTCCTTTCGTGTAAATGTGGAATTGTATCTACAAATAAACATATCTACCTTCTTTTGTGGTACCTACCTACCTTTACGTTTTATTCTTATTAAAAGGTGTTCAAAACAGGTTATAGCCATCATATTACACAAAATATACCAAAATAATTAGTCTTAAATCAAATTGAAGTACATAGTAGCTAATGCTGGTTAACTGATGTAAGCTCTTGAGATTTCTTATTTTAGCTTCCTCATAGTCATATTCCTCATGATTGAGGGACGGGTCATTACATAGAATGAAACACAATTACTTTGTCACTTGCACTATTAATGGAGTTCTTTACCATTGCCTACTCTGTTTCACACACAAGTTAATGATTGACCAAAATGCCTTCACAATGTTTTCCTTCACCGGAGGCAAATGATGGTCAACTACTATACAAAACTCATGTAGCTTGAGTTGGTATATAAATCTGAATCGAATCATATACATGCCTATCAATTATATTTGTATATCAATGTGAACCGAAAGGTGGACCTTTCGGTTCACAGGTGTGCATCTTAACCATTACACCACCACCCCTTCAGTTCCAGTTCTGAAGTTCAGGTACCAGGCATGTACAGTACAATCTTAAATTGCTTCTATATTATATGTCTACTAGCAGCTCTTCTCATCTTCTCTCATTTAAAACCACGGGTAAAACCATAATAAAACTTTCTCAGAAATCACCCTATATAGATAATCAGATTGAATTACTGATTTCCATCAAGATATTTGTGTTTACCGCTGAAGCTGTCTACTCATATCTTTAGTTGACGAAATTTTTAATGGGATTATTCTTTATTTCTTTTTACCCTCATGTAACTAGTCGCATTTTGAAAATTCCTTTTATTATCTGAGCACTACTTAACCTACTAAAGCTACCTACCTAAAGCTACTGCCCAAATTTCGCGTTTATAGCTTCTATGGTTTGATTAGTAAAAACACGTACTACTACCTATTTAAAACATAGATTGTGGAGATAATAAACAACATTTAATGGTTTATTTATGTACTAAATTCGAAAGAATAATATAATATAATTAAAAATAGACTATCAAATTTATCTTTAGCTTTAATATTCGTGCAACAAGTGAATAGATACAAAAGCAAGACATAAAATAATGAAATAGGCAAATGTGGAATTCCAATTAAGTGCCAATCTCCTTAATTCGCTTTTCCATTTACTATCATTAATGGAATAGATGATGTTAATCGAGTGGCAGGTCATTGAACCAGCCCACCTGTTGCCCAAACTTATAAAATTCAGTTGAGAGGTCATTATCTCCATTTTCTCATTTGTGTCTGGTAATAATATTATTTTTATTTGCCTATGTCATGCTGTTCCACTGTTGGCCAATGACCCCCTCTTCTTCGCCATCCATCCTGGTGTCCCAATCAATCTTCCAATTCCTGTCATAAATAAAGTTTTAATAAATACTAAAAAAAATCTTTTCCCACCCAACAATTACAAATGTTGTGCAATATGTAATATTCCTTCACCAGTATTAGTTCACTATGGCGTAAAAGTCATTTCAGATACCTTTAGGTGGCTTGATCAAAATCTGAGACCGATGTTAGGAATATTGTCAGTTCTATAGTGGTATCAGATTTTGTTGTTAGGTTGACCAGAATCTAGTAGTCAATATGAAATCAGAAATATTGGTTTGATAGTTATTACAATGATATAGAAATTCATGGTACAATTCGATCCTAGGAACTTACGATAATTGGTGGTCATTTTAGCCAATGGAACACCATCAATTTCATATTAAAATTAAGAAATTTTATGCCTCCGTCCCCACAGCTCCGTCCGCTTTGGTAACTAATGTTATCTAACTTGTTACAAGAGAAGATTTTTTTTTCACTGTTTGGTGAACGAGTTGTGAAAGATTTTTTCATTTTTGTAACGTTTTTTACAGCAAAAATCAGTATTAAGTTTCTTCAGAAATTAGACATATGAACATTTTCTCGGATAAATTCCCCGAAGCTACAAACTACTATCATTTCGGATCAAGTGTTATTGTAATATAAATAGGTTAAGGTTATGTTTTGTTAGGATTAGCACCAGGATCACATATTCTATATTACCTTGTATTCACTGATAAGATAAGGGGACCGCGTAATTATATTATCATGCAACTAATTATGTTCTACAGTAAAAAACTACAAACAAATTTGTGATTATATTATATGAGCTAGATAATAATATATATATCTTAAACATTTATTAAGGTTTTGCAAAGTTCCAGGTAATTTAGTGGTCCGCCAATTTGGGATTATCGGTTTAATAAAAAAACATACTCTATAATATAATATAATTGACTCTATCACTCTACGTGACAAAAATATTTACAAAATGACTAGCGTGACAGACACAACTTACGCATTTCAATTGTTTTACTAACTAGCGGCCCGTCCCGCCTTCGCTCATTTAAAATCACAATAAATTATACACCTAAACCTTCCTCTGGAATCACACTCTATCTATTGGCTCTCACATCTATTGGTGAAAACCGCATGAAAATGCATCAGTTTTTGCGAACAGACAGACAGACAGACGCGGCAGTGGACTTTGGTTTTTAATATGTAATGATATAGTATGGATTTTAACTCTCAAGTAAAAATAGTATATTAAAAAAGCGTACAGAAACAAAACATGAAAAGTGTGCAAACAGTTCACATTTCGCGATCGGTAACCCGATCAGTATGTGAATGCACTGAATTGCATAACACAACCTTGGAGTAACCTCTCCGTTGATTTGGTTGCATAACTCGTATCGGCCGACAGGTATGGGCATTGCAATCATGTTGAGCCTTTCTTTCGTTAGCAAGGCCAATTGTCCTGAACGCCCTGGTGTCTGTGTCTAAAACTGAACAGCTCAGACAAAACAAAACCCGCGAATCGATTATGACACACAAATCTTAGAAATGCTAAAGTCTTGTCACGCTTTCGCTGCTAAAATGGCTAGACCGATTTTGAAGACAAAATAAATAGCCCAAGCAAACTATCCAAGCAGGAATTGCGGGCCACTTTAGTTACTTCATGAATGGAAAAACACAAAACATAAAAAGGTGTAAATTTTGCTGTTATACAAAATTACGTGAACCAATTTGAGAAATTAGTTTACGTCAGAATTTTTTCCACATACTGAGAAATTCTTTATTTCTCAGTATGTGGTTTACCACTATTTTACTTCAATAAAATAAAATATTTTAAGTCACACTAGCTGTTGCCCGCGGCACCGCTCTATCCTTCAGAAGACTCTTTGAGAAATACTCTTCTAATGACCACGAGCCTTAGCCATAAGGAATACTTCCTGGTCATTACGTGGAATGAAACACACACACAAAGACTTTATTGGCACTATTAATGGAGTGGTTTGCCATTGCCTTCTCCATTGCACACACAAGTTGATAATCAACCCGTGTGCAGGTTTCCTCAGGATGTGTTCCTTCACCGGAAGCAAGTGGTGGACGATGAAAACTACATGAGTCAGATCCTACTTGTACAAGTAGGATTCGAACCTGGGTCCTTATCGAAATAGTGCGTGTTAAATTCTAATTAAATAAATGCTTTGATTAATAAAAAAATCTTTTACAGTACAAACGTAGTGATGAACTATACAGAAGTGGAAGGCAAGGTGCGCGAGGCGACCTCGGACGAGGCCTGGGGTCCCACGGGCCAGCAGATGCAGGAGCTGGCGCTGGCTACCTTCACCTACGAGCACTTCCCCGAGGTGATGTCCATGCTGTGGAGACGGATGCTGCACGACAACCGTGCGCATTGGCGGAGGACGTACAAGGTGATACTTGGAGCTGGAGGGGTTAAACGTCTTGGCGCAAAATGTCCTTTTCTCGCAATGTCCTTTATCAAAATGTCCTTGTGTGTTTTGATGATAATTTAGATACCATAAGCAAGTGATTAAAACAGTTTTTTTTTCATTAAAAATACATTTTGAGAAAAGGACATAGGACATTTTGCGCCAAGTCATTTTTAAATGTATCTTCTGCATTTCGACGAATGTGCTTAGGAGTTGCATGATCCCATTAGCCCAGCACCAAAACTATAAACCGCTGAACCTATTTGGATAAAATTTGGTGTGCATGCAGTTAAGACTCCCCATTTAAACATAGGTTACTTTTTTTTTCAAAAATCAACCCGTTAATGACTACAATGTGTGAGTGAAAGTACAAATAGCTAGTTCGTAATATTTTCATCTTTATATTACATTCCTTATAACAAATAGAAGTCCTGTACCGTTTATCTGTCTGTATGAACGCAATAACCTTACCACCAGGACGGATTTTTTGCAAGGTTTTCACCAATAGACAATGTGACCGTGATAATGTTATTTCCAGCGCGAAAGACAAATGCATATATATAGTCACAGTTGAGTAAATCGAATACGGTGGCCGCTAAATTCGATCGAATAGAAAACTATAATAATGTCTACTAAAATTCATTTAAATTGGGCAGTGGATAAAGGGATAAAAGCTATGTTGTAAGATTTTATATGATCGTTTCTTTGCAATTTTCACATGAGAGTAACCAAAATAGTTTGCTAAGTGCCAATACCAATATGTTTTTATAGTTTTTTTATGTACTGTGGCATAATCTGAATATTATATATATATATATATATATATGCGAGTGTGCAGCGAGTAATCGCCATTGAAAAATAATATTAACTAATACATGTCCCCCAGTGTCTCCTCCTGCTCAGCTACCTCGTGCGCAACGGCTCTGAGCGCGTGGTCACGTCGGCGCGGGAGCACCTCTACGACCTGCGCAGTCTGGAGAACTACGCGTACGTCGACGATTTGGGCAAGGATCAGGTAAACATTTAATAATCTTAAAGGTTAATTTAGAAAAGTGTATAAAAATTTCATTTATGACATACTAGCTTCGCCTCGGGGCGCGTTCCCGTGACAATTTCGGGATAAAAGGTACCCTATTGTGCTGTTGTTATATTTCTACCCGTGTACCAAATTTCATAACAATCCGTCCACTAGATTTTGCGTGAAATAATAACAAACTTAAATACATACACATCCTCACAAACTTCCACAATAATATTAGTAGGAAGCTTTTATGTCTTCAAAGAGATCTTATTGCATTCAAGACAATATGAAAACATGTCCGTGAGGTGTTCCCTCGATGGGAACCGATCGTGGTCCGCCATCAGGACATGTTCAGGTTTAGTTTGGATGACAATGTTTAAGTTCAATCGTCTTAAGATATCTGCTTCATAATTGTGTTAGAAAAAACGCTGTTATAAAGGGTATTATTGTAAAGAGATAAGCGTTTGTGAGTTTGTATGTTTGAGGCGGGTAATCTCCGAAACTACCGAACCGATTTCAAAAATTCTTTCACCATAATAAAGGTACATTATTCAAGATTGCTATAGGCTATATTTTATCGAAAAATTCCCACGGAAGCGAAGCCCCGGGCAACATCTAGTGCTATTATAAAGGTTATAATCATTGCAGGGTGTTAATGTAAGGCACAAAGTGCGCGAGTTGATCGACTTCATACAGGACGACGAGAAGCTGAGGGAGGAGAGGAAGAAGGCGAAGAAGAACAAGGACAAGTATATCGGTGAGTCATGCCAACGTTGCCTGAAAGACGAAAGAAGTATAGAAAGATCTATGTCGTCTGTATGAACGTGTTGAACTCAAAAACTACCGGACGGATTTTTATACACTTTTCACCAATAGTATGATTCCTGAGAATCACAATCGAGGTACACAGGGTTACTGGTATCTAACGCATAATCTTCCAAAGGCGCCTAAGGTACATAGAGACTAACATCTTTTGTTGTACGACTTTTGTTTAAATGTAATAAATACAAACATTTGGATACAGTGGTACAGTGGTCCTCTGAACCAGGAGGTCCCGGGTCCAAACCCCGGTCGGGTCACGATGGAAAATGATCTTTTTCCGATTGGCCCGGGTCTTGGATGTTTATCTAATATATGTATTTGTTATAAAATATAGTATCGTTGAGTTAGTATCCCATAACACAAGTCTAGAACTTACTTTGGGGCTAGCTCAATCTGTATGATTTGTCATAATATATTTATTTAATATATATTTATACTTATAAATAGTATATTGGCAGGCATGTCGTCTGACGCGGCGCTGCCGGGCGTGCGAGGGGGGGGCGGGTGTGGGGGGGGCGCGGGGGGCTGGGGCGAGTACAGCGACCGCTCCTCGACCACGTGGGGTCAGTAACCTTTCTAATATTATATCTTAACTAATATTATAAATGCGCAAGTAAGTTTGTTTGTTGTTACCCCTTCACGCTCTATCTATTCGACCAATGTACTTGAAATTTTGTATACATGTAGTCTGAAGTATGGAGAAGGATATGCTTACTTTTCATCCCGGAAATATAACTGTTTCCGTGGGCCAAGTCTCGGGAACAAGATAGTTCATAATAATTGCAAATTAGATATCGTTATTTTGTTAATTTCTGGGTTCTGAAATGCTAGCTTTGTGAGAAATCATAACTAATAATTATAATTACGAAAATATGTTTGTTTTTCTTTTCAAGCTTTATCTACTCGACCATCTTCTTAGAATTTCTTAAATATAATTCATAGATGAACCAAAGGACAGGAGAGAAAGGGATGAAGACGATGATTACGAAAGAGAAGATTCAGATGGAGACTACGGCCACAGGAAACAGAAGTGAGTGTTTCTGGGAATCTTTCATATTATGTGGAATTGACTAGTTTTTATTGACTATTCGAAGGCTTTTATATTAATTGAAACAGCTATCAAAGATAAGACTAAAATAAAATCACACATTTTTGTACTCGGCCAAACGCTCCATACTAAATGACGTCACAACGTGCAAAAATTTTCACTAAGAATGCTATGTTTGTTCGACAGCTACATTAAATATTACATTTATGGTTATGGCTTCTTAATAAAAGTTGTTACATTTTTCTGGTCAAATAATACTTTTTGTAAATGGACTTTCCAATTAACTTTAAATCTTCATATTTTGATCCAGCTGCATTGTTACTGTCTAGGAATTATATCTATTTTATCTAGATTATAGATATTTTTTTACAATTTTCTCACCTTGTCAACTACCCATGATTTTCTATCTTACTTTGCTAATGTTATAAGTTCTGAGTTTATAACTTGATGGAATTTTGAACACTGGTAGAATATAAATTAATTTAAGCATCTTCACAAATTTACACTTTTACGTGTACACTATTTTACATTTTTACATATTTATTCTATTCTATATCTCCAATAATCTGCATTTGTACTTCGAGTACAAGTTTTAAGTACATATTTGTGAATTCATATTGGTATAAAACTAGCTGTTGTCAGCGGCAAATATAAGCCTATTTTAATCTCCAGCTCTATCTCCACACGTAAAATTACCTCATATCTGTAAATATATATTATCATCCAGGAACTTCAAAACAATATCGGACGTGCGCGAGAACGTGTACCGCGACTCTGAGGCGTCTCCCCCCTCGCCCCCCCTCCCGTCGGCCCCCTCCCCGATTAGCACGCGCCAGCCGCGGGCGAGGTCGCCGGCCAGCAGCCGGACGCTCAACATCAACCTCAAGAGTCCCGCGAAGACCAAACCCACCACCACCGTTGTCAATAAGATCGATTTGGGTAAGTTCAAATTTAAATTAATTGTATGTGAATGATTTTTCTCCCTTATTTAATTGATTTATACATTTTTTTATATATTTTTTAATCGTAAATTAAATTTAATGTTTATATTAATTATTACTAGCTGTATGTATATGCCCGGTCGCACCGGCATCACCAGATCACTGATTTCTAGGATCAATATATAATTTTCATACTAACTTTCAACCCCCATCATAGTCTTTTGGGGGTTGATTGTTTTGATAAATATAAGCCTAGGTAAACATAGGTTGTTTAAATAGGGGTTTTATATACCAAATTTCATATTTCATACCCTTACTATGCCTTATCTTCCCGGTATTCGGTGCTGTGACGTCCTGAAGCCCGGATTCAGTGTATTGATTATGATTCAGTGATTTTCCTGTGATTTTACTGCTAGCGTTAGACGTTAACCCTCCTTGAGAATGCTATTGTTGCCTTATCAGCTGCTACGGTAAGTTGTTCCTTAAGAATTAATTGGATATTATGATCCTATTGCATCCGGGATTGTGACACCGCGATGCCTGACGTAAAAAATAAATATTAAATTGTTTTAAATTTTACTGTAACGAATTCCTGACATTAACCGTTCTTGGGAATGCGATTTTGTACGTTCTTGTTCATGGCGTGTCGGCTAAATTTGTTGAGTACAGAAAATCGTTACAAACAAATGATGTATGACATCGTCGCAGGCGCAGCAGCCTCGTACGGCAAGACTCCGGCGCCGCGCGAGCTGCTGGACGATCTCTTCAAGACCTGCCCCGCCCCGGCCCCCGGACAGCCCAACAGTTTGGTCGTCGAAGATGACTTTGACCCCAGGTAACAGACAATCAATATGGGTAAAACACTTTAAAACAATATATCGTACAAGAATGGTTCTCAAATCGTTCCGACAGCTGCGGCCGCGATGACATTACAATTTGTCAAATTTTAACAAAGACTTTAAATTAATTCTGACTGACTGACCACTGAAAACTCTCTGAATTTAAAATAATGAATATGTACTATGACAAGGTACATTTTGTGAATGATTGATTTTGGAAATGATTCCTTCCTCGAGAAACGCTCTATTCACGCTAAATTGAATACTATCTCCCTTGTTCATAAAAAAAGTTATAGGTAATTTAATTTTATTTTTTGTCTTGTTCTATACATTGATAGATTGTATGTTATGTTGTAAAGTGCAATAGTGATAGTATTTTTTTTATAAATAAGAGGATCTGTCTAACAGTGATGCTGTGTTTATAACAAATGTATATCTATTTTTTTTTTTTTCAGAGCTGAAGAACAGAAATCAACAAAAGAAGCGAACGACTTCGGAGACTTTACGAACGCGTTCGGCGCCCCCGCCTCGAACAATAACGATGGGTTTGCGGACTTCAGCAGTGCCTTCACCGGGGCAAACGATAATAATAGTGGTTTCGTCGGAAACGGTGTTAATAACAGTGGTTTTATCGGAAATAGTGCGGTCAGTGCAAACAGTGCAGTTGATATGTTGGGTGTGGCGCAACCAATGACTTCTGCTGGTAAGTTTTATAATCTTTATTTTCGATTGTGTTAATTGCTAACATTGCTATCAGATTTTATTCTTATTGTTATATTATTTGACGACATCCGTGGCCTAATGGTCATCATGCCGGACTGCCACACTGGAGGTCCCGGGTTCTATACCCAGTCAGGTCAAGGTGAAAAAAGGATTTTTTTTCAGATTGACCCGGGTCTTGGATGTTTTTCTATATATGTATATGTAATAGAATATAGCATCGTTGAGTTTGAGTTGAGTATCCCATAACACAAGTTTCGAACTTACTTTGGGGCTAACTCAATCTGTGTGATTTGTTCCTATATGTATATGTATGTATTCAAGCCTTAAGGCATCTGACGCGACTTTTACCATTACCTACTGTGTCTAGTGCCAAGTAATCACACATTATGACATTATTGAAGTTAAACAGTCAACCGGAGTGCAGGTTTCCTCACAATGTATTTCTCCACCGGAAGCTAGTGGTGATTTATCGAATCTACTAAACATGAGTCAGATTGGTATACAAACTAATGTGATACAAGTAGGATACGAACCTGGATCCTTTCAATCACAGGCAGACGGTCATAACTGAGCTTCATGGAATAATACATATAAGGCCTGTTTCACCACTATTTGATAAAATATCATACTATAATCTGACAGATAAACTAACTGCTAGATAAATTTTCTGAAGTTATTTGCAAGTTTAACTCTATCCAACACTTGGGAAACACAAATTTAACACTACAAGCTCAATCTATACTATTATTATAAAGAGGTGAGCATTTGTGATTTTGAATGTTCAAGGAATTCTTTCACCATTAGAAAGGTTCTTTCAACATTATCGAAGATTGCTATAGCCTATATTTTTATCTCAAAATTTCCACAGGAGCGAAGCCCCGGACAACATATTACATATAGCTATCAGATACTTTATCAGCAAGCCATGAAACAGGCTGTTAAAAAAAAGCAACACTGTATCATAACACCCTGTATATTGTTGTAGCTCCTCCAGCGTCGAACCTGGACCTGCTGAGCGAGTTCCCCCCCCCTCCGCCGCACTCGGCCCCCCTCCCCCTCTCCGCCCCCCTCCCCCTCTCCGCCATGGACGCTCTCAGCTCACAGCTCTCCCACACCAGTCTACAGCCCACGCTACAGCCCACCGGTGAGTGCAATAAATAGTCTTGTAGTATAGTTTAGGTTATAGTGTTTGGGTGGTTCGCAGAGCGTTTCGACCGCTGCAGTCGCGCTGTCATTACAATTTTTCAAATTTTAACAAAGACAAGAATCTGTTTTATTATTATATGACTTTACATTAATTAATGTCAATTTTATGAATGATTGATTTTGGGAATGATTCCTTCCTCAAGAAAATTGACGGATTGTAATGACCGCGCAGCCGCAGCGGTCGAGACGCTCTGCGAACCACCTGTTTATATTGTGGGAAAAGATTGTTCAATAAATGTAGAGGATAAAGTTTTTATTCGTATGTGGAAAATATTAAAGTATGAATTTATTATTTATTTAGACATAAACAGTCTAAGGCTGAGTTTGTTTTAGTTATGTTTATTTGGCTGATAGTCATGTCCAATATTGAAAAGTGAATTATATGAAACAATATGAAAACTGATTTTGGTTTTAAAAGCGAAGCGAATGATGCTACTTCAATATGTATTAATTTTGTGATATTATCCAAATCGTAATTTTGCTTTAATTGATATTCCATTCAATATTGAAATAAAGGAAATTCTTACACGGGCTTTTCAAATTTTTAGTTTTTTATAATTCAAATAAAATAAAATTTCTATTGAAACTATAATATTGAACAGTCTATTCCAATATATAATTAGTAACATTTTATTTCTAAGATTTAAGCCAATTCTTTATTCCCTTAGTCTCAAAGTACATGTGAATGTTACCTCCATCTTAGTGTATCATTCAGTTTTGGGCACATTCAGGCATTTTTTAATTCCAGAACCGAGTGGACTATCCGAAAACCAGAAACGGTTGCAAGAAAACATCAGTTCCATCCTAAAAGTCTTACAAGTCACAAACACAATACAATCTGAAAGGGACCTTATCGCGATAAGAAAAGGACTCAATTCGCTAAAAGAAAACATCCCAGGACCGATTACAGTGCAAAAGTTGAATGGAATCGATGTGAAAATGTTCAATAAGGATTTGACCGAACAATATTCTCAATTATTAAGCTCGATTATAAGGATCATGTTCCCACACTGGCCCTTGCTAAGAGATGAGATCGTCAAAGTATTTATTGTAGAAGAAAGCTTCGATTTTAGCAATGAACTGCTCTCTTTACTCTGTGGATTTTTGAAAAATGAGTCATCTAAAATTATTTTGGAAGGAATCGGATATGTCTTGTTGAAATATGTGAAGAGTGATGCTATAATTACTGCCGTAGCGGACTGCAGTAACATACAATTTGAGAATAAAAAAGAGAAATATATACATCAGAGTGAGTGGGAAAACTACGTCCAAATGTTGGTAACACTGCCTGAAAGGGTTGCCAACAGACTAGAAACGGAAACACCGAAAGATTTGTCCCATGAACATTATTCTTTCAACCTTATTTTTCATGTAATAAGAGCTATGGACTATTTAGCTGAAATTAGCTTCCGTTTAGGTGTTCAAAATGATGTATCCTATATATCCTACTTGGTATCTAAAGTGATAAACAACTATAATATGAACAGCAATTCAGAAGCCATTTTGAAATTTTCTGATGTACTCATAGCATGGACAATTGATGACGAGATGAACAAATTCGTTAGAAGAAAACTGATTCAAGCAATTTTAAACCAACTAAATCGTCAAGCCATCGAATGTATTTCAACTATACTTCTAAAAAGATCACCTATAGATTATAAAACTAAAGAACAATGTATATTTCATATCTTAGGAGATATCATAAGTACTAATAAAGATTGGCTCGATATATTAACTTCAAAGATTCCTTTTTACGTTAAAATCAAAGATTTTAAAGACACAACTATATCTGAAAATCTAATTTATTACATTTGGACAACTAAGGAAAGCCACGCGATTTTATTCGATTTAGTAATCAAATTGGTTCATGTCTGGGCCGATGTTAAATTGACGAATGTCGGGAATGTATCAGAACACGTTTATATTTCCCAATTATTGATTTTGGGTGTCAAATATCTAGTAGTAATGTCGAAGCAAAGAAAAGTTGCAATTCAATTCAATGAATTAAAAACTATATTGTTTAAAGGAATGTCGAAACATTTGGATGTTTTGTCGAAAGAATTCCGGTGTATTGGTATGGCCACTGTGGAGATTTTGTTCAAAATTCTTGCCGATTACGAAAATACTGATAAAGAGGCTGCCGAGAATCTCAATTTCGATTATGACGAAATGGGTGAAACCTGCAAAGAAATACACAAAGTTTTGAAAGGAATCTCTAATAGATGTATCATTGATAATCCCGAAATTCCCAAAAAATACAAAGTGAGAAGTGTTAATATTAAAGAGATTTATAGTAATATAATTAATAAAGTTGTCGATGAAGAACACAGACCAGTTCAAAACACTATAGTCACATGCGCAGTGAAAAGTCCTGAACAGACTAAAGAAATTGTTAAAACGATCATATCAGTGAAACTTGATGCTTTAGAGAAGAGTAATAAAGTCGACGATGATTTAGATTCGGACGATGACCTGCAGCCTTACGATATGAGCAATGATCTGCCGATATCAGCTAAGAAAAGACCGAATTATCTTAGAGACTTATTAGATAATATCATTGAGGCGAAAGATCTAGAAACTTTTGAAGCGAGTCTCGAAGTCGCTGAGGAATTAGTTCAGAAACAACTAAAGACTGAAGATCACAAATTAGCTATAGAACTACTGAACCTATTCATACATTTGGATGAAAAATTCCATGTAGACAATTTCGAAGACATAAAATTCAACACATCGGTGGCTATCTTGTGCAGTCAGCCTAAAGTTTGCGCCGAACATATTTGCAAAGAAATACATACAGATGTAGGAAGATACTCGATTGCTACGAAAATATTTATGCTTGATGTCCTATCGGAGGCAGCCAATAGGATAGCCGATGTGAGACCACAGAAAGATGATGCTAAAACTACGGAAATTGTTACTAAAAACGATGAAGAGAATATTGCAGCAGAAGAAATTATAAGACGTCGTTTGATAAACAAAACTAGATATTTCCACTCAAAAAGGTCACATCCTTTCGCCAAAGCGAAAAGGAACGAATTTGCCGCGGTTTCTGACAGTTTTTTCTACCCTCTCGTATCTGGATTCGGTTTGAAACAGCTGACTTTGAGCCATCACAATTTGAAGCAGGATGTCGACAACATTTTGCTGTTGAAATATTTAGCGGTCGTCGGAAACATAATTTTGGCGTCTAAAAATGGCCCCAAATGCTCAACGTACTGTTGGGATACTATGCAAATAATGACTTATATGAGGTACAATCCAGATCCCAAAATCCAGACTTGTGTCATATCCCTGATTGCGTCTGTAGTGTTAGCGTTACCAGCGTCGATATTAAAAACAGATTTTTTCGATATAATAATGGATTTCCGTGCTTGGTTGACCGATTGTCTAACAAATGTAGATTTGACCATGAGACTCGGCGGACCGAAGTCCGAAGCGGCCATTTTTGCTGGTCAAGTTTTGTGCTTGATTGAGAAAAGCTTGGTCGATGAATGTGAATATTAGATTAAGAGTGTTAGTTGCATGTTTATATTATGCCGGTTACACACGATGCCGACGCGAATGCGTGAACATTGCGTAAATTGTACGAGCGCTAATGTTCACCGCATTGAAAGACCAGCAATGTAAGCCGAATCCGCCACGTTCGGCGAACTAGTCCGGCCGATAAAGTGGAGCCGGCTTTAAGTGTAGATGGTTTGCTATCTCATCAAATATTTAAACAATCATCATTGTTAAATAGATCTTAAAAAGATTATTTTGTAATCAAGTGATGGCGTCATAGTTCCGTTTTTATTTAAAATTGTCATGATAATTTTGTAATGTTATTTAAGGATCATGAAATCTTGCTTATGTATGTTTAATGTAAGTTTGTTATGAATTTATTAATGCTAAGTTCCAGTGTATGTATCCACGAAAAATGTAATTAAATAAAATACCCACCGCTGTCAATAAACGTTCCATGCTAACTTTATATTTATTATCATCCGAAATTGTTATTTTTGCCACAATCAGACGTCGGAGAGATCTTGTCGCATTCAATGCATGACAAACAAAATCGTGCTGTAAACTATTGAGGCGTTCCCTCGTCGGGAGCCAGTACTAGGTGCAGCATCAGGTCATGTTTATCATAATAATGTGCTGTCAAGGAAGCGACGTGGATTTCGATTATTATAAAAGAGATATGAGCGAAATAGAAGAATTCTTTTCTCTGTCTACGATTAGGTGCAAACCATAGACTGGAAAATGTATAAACATTGTCATATCTTCCATTGCGCTCATACAAGAAAACAGTAAGCTTGTTTTAAATTTATTACAGCGCATAAAGAATTTTCGAAATCTTCATCAAGAAATGGTAAGTATACTTACACACACACACTATACGCACATTCACGTGTACTTTGAGATAACGCTATATTTTCAACTTTAAATGTATTTAAACAGAAAAAGGTTTTCTTTATGCGATACCTCCCCTGAGGTCCGTTTGCATGTTGACGGGATATACATTTAATCAATGGATTGTCTAAATATACGCTTTTATGCGACGCGATTGGGTAATTTATTTTCCACCCGATACAAAAACTTAATTTAAAAAAAAAATGTGCAAAAAGTATTTATATTGACCCGAAACTTTTCATAAAGGATCTACTTAAGGTACCCTATTTTACCACTTCGTATGTGTATAGATATTTTTACACATGTGTAACCCAAGACACGCAAGTCGGTCTAAATATTCATTACTAACTCATTCTTCACATTTATATATTTGTACTAATGTGTATGTTAACAACACATTTTCTCCCAAACAGGTTTACAGCCAACTCCAGTCAACCTCCTCCAACCGATGTCGTCAACTCAACCACCAACCACCAACTCAAAAACCACTAAACTAGGTGCCACGTGGGCAGATTCTAACATCAAAATTGACGTAGACAATTTATTAGCTCCAAGGTCGCCCAAAGCGGGACCCGCCCCTACGATAAACCAATTAAAATCAAGCCCAAACAGCCCAGCCCATAAGCCAAATCCAGGCATGACGATGGGCTTCCAATATATGCAACCAATGAACAATAACTTCGTACAGCCCCCGTTGCAAAGCGGACAAATCAACAACAATGTACAGAGGCCCCCGTTTTCGAACCAAAACTTCCTACAATGATATACGTTCCTGGCAGATGTTTGCCAGAATGGTTAAGGTTTTTTTTGTTTTTACTTTGGAGCACTGAAATTTCAATATGAATCGTTAATTTATCGTTAAATATTTTTTTTAGGTTATAACCTTATACCGGATGTACAGTCAGGGTCAGATAAAGCAGACTAATTTTGAATTTCGATTTTTAGAATGAATCGAATTTTTCGAAATAAAAATTCGTTTGAAAATATTCTGAGTCTGAAACGGTTCTCCGACAGTTGCTTCGTCTACGAACATTTCGTGGACAGAATGTTTCGACATCGGGCGTCAGAACAGAGGAGACATTCTGTCGGCGAATCGTTCGTAGATGAAGAGACGAAGCAATTGTCGGAGAACCTTTTCAGACTCAAATTTTCTAGATGTTTGCGTATTAAAAATAAACTAATTAATTCATAGGGTAATTTTATGAGTAAAATTTGTATTAAAACACGGTACCAGTCACATTACATTTGAACTGTCAATTGTATTACTGTGAAGTTATGGGCAATCTTAGTTTGTTAATTTGCGTATTTTTAGCTAACAGATAAACAATAAGAACTTCAAAGAATAAGTTGAAATCTTATAGCTATGGCAAAAAGGTAATAGATAATTTTTAGTTTTAACGAAACTGTAACGGATAGCAATTTTTTTAAATAAAAATAAGTTATAGTGATAATACATTAAAGAATAGAAGAATATTTAAAAAATCAGTGCTCCAAAATATCACTTTTTGGTTTACGTAAAAAGTGCGTGCGTTTTTTTTTTACATTTTGATAAAAATTACCCTGAGTGTCTTATGGAATCCGGGGTCGACGCATATCATATGAAGTCGCAATGATATTAAACAAATATTTAACGACTTGTCTATAAATACATTGTGTACTTGAAAATATTAATATATAAATCCGTGCTCATCATACATTCCTGTCCATGCAAAAAGCCAATTTCCGTTGCAATTTTTATAGGTTTTATATTTTCAATTTTTTGCTTTCTCTAGCAACGTTTTTTATATATTCATATTCACGAAATATTACGGTTTTATAGCGGGAAACATGAACTCTGAATTTTCAAAAACAAAAGTTACCTATACTTGCAATATCGCTTTTCAATTTATGAAAAAAACTACGCTGTCTGCTTTTTAAAATGAATTTATTTAAATGGTGAGACCATTTGTGAAAAGAATTTAACTTATTTTCCAACTGTTTAACAGAACATTGTCATTTATTGTAAAAGGTCGAACAAAAATCGTTATGAATATGAAAGTTTTTTATATTCGCGAAATTCATTCTTCATTATACTTATATAAGCTCATAATTTAATAATTCTTAATCTTGTGACAATAAAATTGGGCATCGTTTACAATATTATTGTTCAATCGTTATTATTCGCAGACTTTGCCCTAGACTGGTCTCAAAATACATTTCGACAAGTTCTTTATTTGGAAATAATATAATCTAATCAAAGTGTCAATCAATCAATCATCTATTTAAACAAATAAATTCAATACATAAGTCTCGTATAATCTACAATAGACAAGAACCGCACGGGATTTAATATTTATTAGCTTTTTCTACGAACCTCAAAATTAAATATCTTCATCAGAAATTATATTAATATTAGACTAAAAAAGCGTGAATCGGGACGCATTAAGTGATGTACCTTGGCAGGTAGTAGCTTTTCACTTATTGTTGAATTTGATGTTGAACTATAGGATATTTTTTATACCCGCTTCAATCGATAGGCGTAGCCGTAATCAGTAGTGTCAAAATTAGATTATATCGTTGTTATAGTGTTTACGTCAGAAACACACTCATCGGATGATTCTGGAAAATAAATAAACAATTCACGATGTTTTTAAGTACTTTAAGAGACCCAACGTTGGGCAAATTGATACATTGAAAATTTCGATCACAATATTTTTTATGAGGATGGTTATTTTTTATTTAGTTAATAAAATGTATGTTTTATACCAATATTCAGATTGAAACAATTTTGTAGTATGTTCATGAATCATACATGTTTTGTTTATTACACGAGGAGATTAAGAAAATGAAATAACTTTAAAACTCACGCTGTTATATACAGAAAATGATCCGAGTAGCAAGAATGTTGAGACATCAGTTTGTTACAGGAGTGTGGTTATTGAGATTATTTGGTTACTAAACTTAAGTAGCTGTAAATAAAACGCATGCTGTATAAAGTGCTCCAATATCGTATTTATTGTACGACATAAAATATCTTATTTTTATCTTCGATGAGTGCGTTTCTATCTAGCTATAATTTTAGCTAATTTTAATGTACGATGTATAACCGATGGCTAATAAGGAATAATCTAGAACACTAAAGAAATATATTTTGAAAATCGTTTGTAACCGTATGTACTTAAACTCTTAATAACCGTTCTTAATTTTTTGCCCGAAATCAAAATGGCGGATATGTAAAAAGATGTATTTTACGTTTACGTTTAGTTTTAAAAATATTATATTATTGAAACAAATAGAATGTGTCTATATATTTATACATAATATATATTTTACGTTTCTTAGGTGATAGTGGATTAATGTAAAACCCGAATGTTCATTGGTTATTTCAATTAGATTTATTTCTTAAACATTGAACTTTATTTTTCAATTTATGATTTCGGATGCATTTAGATCATTCCCGTAATGTTGTTATTAGGGCAGCTATTCTTTAGTTTCAACGTGCATTGATATTATTAGAATTTAAATCATTATTTTGAGCTTAAATTGTTGTTGTCCCCTTTCCTACTGTGAACGGCTAAGGTGTGGGATTCTCTCGCCGCAACGATATTTCCCGAATCCTACAATTTTAGGCTAGAATGTATAAGAGGTAGGTATTTTTTGAGCTTGCGTGTAACACCCTTGATCACACCTCATCTTTGCTTACAATACAATACTCTTTATTGCACCAAAAGCGAAATTAACAAAAAAAGAACAATACAAAAATAAAATAAAAGGCACACAGGCGTACTTATCGCTAAAGCGATCTCTTCCAGTCAACCTTGGGGTGCTTAGATTCGGGTCAAACGCACTCAAATAAAATAAAAAAAAGTAAACATGTATTTAGTAACTGACACTAAAATGCATTTAATTAATCCTCATTTAGCCTATTTTGACTTAGTATATAATGTACATATGTAATTAATTTGCAATTAATATATTGTACGTACCTAGTGCATACGTTTTGCTAATAATTATGATTATTATATTTTATTATTATTATTCAGTGATGTAATACAACCTCTTATTTAGTCTACAATTTTATTTATATCAATGCACGTTAAATTAATTTCTACTTTCAATATGTATAGTAGTATAGATATATTTTGTAAACGGCATACACTTCTGTTGGCGCAGATATCGAAATATAGATTGGGACCAAAATCAAGAAAATTATTTTCGCGGGACAGTAGGTTCAAGGTCAACCGTGTGTGCTGTTGTGTGCTTTTGCAATATTGGTGCATCGTTTATTTATGTTGATATAGTGACATGGATTCAAGTTTTTTCTTTTTTGTTGACGTATAACAAAGATCTGGAATCAGATGGAGAACTGTACGGCCGAAGATAGTGAAGGCCTAATATTACCAAACATGGACATGAGATCTATGAAACCGCTTCACAAAAATACGTTTCGTGTAATAATAAAATATAAAATACGTGTTGTTAGGGGAGTTTAAGACTATTGGGGTGTGCGGTTTTATTGTCATATTTTTTATTTGCCCCGAAACTTCAAAAGTATTTTTAAATATATGCGACTGCAGCCAAGTATTCGCATCTGTGGGAATTTGGAATAAAAATTGGATTGTGTCTATTCTATACTTTACTTTTCTGTGGTGTAGTAACGCCACTATACCATATAAAGGTAAACTATGAAGTATAAAACAATAATTAGGTTTAAGTTACACAACTTAAACCTAATTAAATTTAACTTGAATCCATGACTTCACAAGTACTGTCGTACCTGTATATAAAATTATTAAATTTAATTTAAATAGTTCTTCCATTAATTTTGATTTGTGGAGGGGAAGCAATAATTTTTTAAATTTATTTGTAGTTTATAAAGATGATTTTATTAGTTTAGTAATGTATATTACAATGTTGTCATCATTTACATTCGCACAAGTAATATTAGTTGTATTTTGTTAATTGAAAAGGGCATGATGTTTCCAACAATTTTAATGACTCGGGATTACTGATTAGACGATAACTTTTTTGTGTTACTTGTACAGGCAACATCATGTCTAGCTAACCAATCAATTTAGCTCTTATTACCGCGTCTTAGGCCGCCGTAGTAATTTGATATGTTGTTGTCGGTACTAGATACCCGGAGTGGAATGATTTGTTGCAGATATCGTTGGTAAAGTCGATGACGTCAGAATATAAATAAACTTAAATACTAAATTATTTGTATCATTTATATCTTTAGGAATTTATTATTCATACAATAAAGTTATTTCAAACAAGAGGGAATCCCTGAAATTGCTTCATATTTTAATTTTAAAAAATATATAAACCAACAAATAAAAATACAAGGTTTCATTAAAGCATTTGATTTATTCGTGAAAAAATTGAGCGCGTATAAAATTAAGCTTAATCGTAGATTCTTAAACTAAAGGAGAGTTAATTAATTGTTCATTGTCATCACTTAAATAAATTTAATACGAATTCATAATTTAAAAAATAATTATCACTTAACTGTAAATTATTTTAAGAAAATAAATTAATTTACCGTTGTTCTCGACTCAAGTAGATCAGTCTTAACATCGTTACATTCGAGATGGAATTCAATAACTTATTGGAATGAAATCAATTGGATTCATCATAAAATGTCGCTAATTCTACAGGCAGTGAGAAAACCAACGACAAAATAATAGATATATTCGCAAATCTGCATAAAAATATTGTATGAAAAATATTGAAGCGAAACGTTTAGGTTATTGTGTATAAAATTTGTTTTGTATAATTATTAGCTCCGTTTTATCTTACTGCCTGTAAAATCGACACAAAATAAAGATTATACATTTAACTTTTATTTATGAGCTGCAATTAAAATATTTCACTGAGATTCTCATAATTTAAAAATATTATGCACAATTCAAAACAATCGTACGCTCTAAATGTCGGTGTTATTAAATACATACTGCGTATTAAAATTTTACGACTGTGGTGACTCTTCAATTAAAAAAATACTTAATGTTACACCTCTTATAGTTTATATGTATCATGTCGGCGTTAAAAGCTGTGAAGTTTTTGATAGGGCTAACTGGCCAATCACAAGCAGATGTATGTGACAGTTAATTTCTCTGTCAGATTATAATTTCATGAGAAAGTTGTGAACACGCCCTTAAACTTTTTATATTCTGTTAAAAACAATTGAAGAGCCACTCGAATCTTGCAATATAGTGCCAGGCTTGATCCATATCAACGCCTAAAAAATCTAAAGCTACCTATCAACAACCTTTGCACAAACCTTATTTATTGTCCAACTTTTACTTGTCTCAGTCCAAATGGCAGATAAAACCACAACATAACTTGTGTTATTACTGTGTTATAATTTTTTTTCATAGTTTTGACGCTATCTCCGTGTCTATCTGTCTATGTTTTATAAAGCTGATATATATGCTTTCGATATATTTTATCTGTCATTTCTTCTGATGAGCTAGTTCCCTTCCGTAATATTAATGTGCAGTTTGTTCGTGCATCTACTTCTAGGTGACACTATGGTTGTTTTGGATGCGGGTATGTGACACACACGTTGCTAGTTTTCTTTTTACTTCATAAAAATCATAAAACAGAGTTCAGAAGGATTGACTACATACATGTAGTTCAGATAAGTCTATTTAAATTTGAATTTTTTATTTAATATAAATTTAATGAAACAAATATAATTCTATTGTTATATTTGACTGGGATTATAAATAATACTTTTTTAAATGAAAATACTCTCTATTTAGATTATTATATTATAATCTAAATAGAGTGGTTACGGCTTGAAATGGCTAAAGGAAATAAATAATGTTATGAATTATTTAAAATTCTATCAAGTACGTACATACCCACCTCCAAAATTTTACAATTAAAACTTAAAATAGTATTTAAGGCACTTCGATAGAAAATAAAAATAGGTATTCGATTCAACATATTCGTTAAAATATCACTAAGATCACTAATAGAGATGAAAATTAAATCACATAAAATCAATACAAAACAATCACGTAAGTTAAAATAATAATACTTTGTTCTCTTAATTATAAGAAATATTATACTTTTTAAATCGAGATGGGCAAATAGAGATGGAGCGAATACTCTCCGTTTGAGAAATTTGAAAACGTGTGTGAAATATTTGAAAATGTACTAATTCTTCACTCCTTTTTTAAGAAAACACAACAGCCAAATAGCGGTAGTCGTAATAGTCATATCAGATGCCTTTAAGCGCTTTGATTAAAATCACCTCATCCTCATCTGACACCAGACTTTAAGTAAAATAAAAATATAATAAAACAAAATTATTTTCATTGTGAAATTTAGAGTGGTACAGGCTATAGCTAAACATTTGTTTATTGTGATTGAATCAGTTTGTAATATTTTGTTCTTGTGCGGCGAAACACCCATACAATTTAAATTTAACATACGTTTTACCCATTGTGATTTGATACTGATACTGATCATCTCACTATGTTTTATATAAGATCTCTTAAAGAGACGGTGAAATTCCAATCAATGAAGGCGTAGCAACGCCTTAATTATTTATGTAAACAAAGAAGAAAATTAAAAAAAGAAACATTTTTGATTCACATTTTAAAATGCTGATACACAAGTTTATGAAACATAATCACAATATATTTATTTTTATTATATTTATCCGTTATTAATAGTGGAAAACTAAAATATTTTTTTTTTTGCAGACAAGAGTTTACATTCTTAGAAATATTTAAAGCGTGAATGTCATTTACGAGTCTAATCTCTCGATTTAGGGCTAGCATAATTTGCAACACACCAAATTATGGATGTAATCAAGACCTAGAACATACGTTATCGAGCCGCCGATAAAGATATTAACGTGCCTAGTTGCCGACTTGAATATATAAATTATATTTGTTTTATATTGGTTGAAATTATATTTGAAAGTATTCAATGCTTTTATATGCTTCATAAAAAAAAACATTATAACTGCGTCCAAAATATATGAGAAACAGAAAGTAAAAATCAGATTTTGTCATTAAAACTAATGAAATTAGTATCAATGACGCGATATTTGATTTTGAATACACGCTTACAATAGACATAGCGACCAATAAGGGTGAGTTTCACGAGCGTTCTGAACGCCGCCGCGGGCTGTCATTAGTGTTTATCAAATTGTACCATACACAGTAATCAATTTAATTATAAATACTGGTACAATGTTAATTTTATAAATGTTTAATTTTAAAAAAAAGATTCCTTATTAAAAAAAATGTGTGAAATTCACCCATATATCTGTTAAAGGCAATAAGGTCCGCATTCGAATAGCTATGTCTATTTGAATACGCGTGCGTGCGTACGCATGGATTGACAAAAGCAGATACGTCTCTTAAGAAACAGAAACGTATATATGTTACATTTGAAGTATTAGGAGCAAAACAGATTAAGTTAAAACAAATCTGTAAGTTACAGAATTAATTCTGTAACAGATTTTATAATGCAGGCTCCACACATCCGTCGGGGGCAACGGGAATGCATTAACCGCAATGTAAATGCGCTGTACTAAACTATGGAATAAATGTCCCTAATAGTTTCTATATTGGGGCTTTCAAGAAAAGAGTATAGTTTTCTTAAAAAGTCGACTACACACCGGTGACCCGTATGCCGGTGTCCATTTGATTTCCATGCTGCGGTATTTGCTTACCATCAGGCGACCCGCTAGTCTGCCCACTATACTACTTCTATGTATAAAAAAATGTACAGAAATGTATGAATCCCTCAAAGTTCAGTGAACTTTTCCGCGATAGTGTGGAGCCAGCGTTAGGCGTATTATGATGTTTTGAGTACGTGCTTAAAAGCCCTGTCCTGGTTATGTGTGGGTTCAATTGCCGCTGGAATTCTAACGTTTTATTTTCCTTACATATCCCTATCATAAATAGAGGTTCATCGCATCGCGTCTGTCTGTATGAGCGGGATAAACTCAAAAACTAACGGATTCTCCAAGATTTAGGGATATAATTATGGTTTCATGGGACGGCAGTTAGTTTAAAATACGAAAAGTAATACTTCAAAACGTCGCCCAGTCACGCTCCGTCATTTTGACGTCCGTCGACAGACAACACAGAAACTGTACGATCATCATCGCACGTCAATGTCAAAACCTATTTAAAAATTGACGTGAAAAAGAGTGAAGGTCTAATTTCTGAATAAATGATTCGAATTTTGAATATAGAAAACAATGGAGCAACGGAGCACCACGAACGGCGGACTGAGCAATGGGACAAGGCCTTGTTACCGACACCGACGACCTTGAGACGATAACCTTGTAGATGCCTCAAACCTTCAAAGCGTACATGACGGCGTCGGAGAACTCGGCCGCCACGGTATAGTTCTTGTTCTGCAGGAACTGTGTGGTCTGGTTCCGGGACCAGGGATCCTGCGACCGGACCTCGATCACCTGGGTGTCATTTATTTATTTACGACAATAACACTGATAGCTGAGTGATCACAATAATATATTTAATAGACTGTTTCACCGCGTGAAGTATCTAGTTTGAGTTAATTATATTTCATATGTGTTGGATATGATTAACTGATAAACAACTGCAGACAGACAAGTAAATATTTATTGGCTCTTGGATAAATGAGTCTGTCAGATTACAATATAAGTTATGAAACGGGCCCAGGTAATTATGCACAATGGTTCAGTGTGGACAAATCCTAACTAATATTACGAATGTGAAAGTAAGTTTGTTTGTTACCTCTTCACGATCTACTAAAGCAATCTTCTTGAAATTTTGTATACATGTAGTTTATAGTATGGAGAAGGACATATGGTACTTTTCATCCCGGAAAAATAACTGTTACCGTGGAAAATTTACGCGGGTGAAGCCGCGGGCAATATGAATAACAAAGGACCTCAAAACGTGATACTAATACAATTGAGCGATGAAATACCTTCAATCTGAGCCGGCCGTCCCCGAAGGGCACATGCGCGAGCGCAGGCAGCACGTCCCCGGCCAGGACGACGTAGTCAGCGTCCAGCGCGTCGGCCGCCAGCAGGATGGTGACCAGCGGCAGGCACAGCACGCGCGAACTGAACGCTGCTGACTGCGACTCCGGCTCCGGGAACGTCACCTGACATGATACATTTCATTCATTCATGTCGGGTGTGTTATTGCCTTGACTACCTAATCTATCGGCAACTAATGGCAATTATTATTGACTGTTCATAAAAAGTTAAAATATACTTTAAGCAAAAATATATTTTGTCTTTTTTTGTCAATTTCAAATATTATAAAGTGCGATAGAGACAAAAAATTTAGCTTACATTAGAATTAAATACACACAACAAGTTTCTTGGCATTAGTAATGGAGTGGTTTGCCATCTTTATTTCTTAAATAAGTTAATAATCAATCAGTGTGCAGGTTTCGTCACGATGTTTTCCTTCGCCGGAAGCAAATGGTGATACAGACCTCCCTCGGATGCGCGGTGAGGCTGAGACAGGCGTGCAGCGCGCGCGCGCCGCGCAGCGCCAGGAAGTCACGCGGCGCCGCGCGCGCGCTGAGCCCGCGCCAGGCGCGCGCGGCGCGCAGCCACGCGCAGCCCGCGTGCGCGCCGCCCGACGGCTGCACGTCCACGAACGTGCCGTTCTCCTGCTCAGTATACACGTCTATCTAAATGGTGCCCGGGGCTTCGCTTGCGATTCAATTTTGATCATGTAAACCTTTCGGAAATTACCCGCCTCGAACTCACAAACGCTTATCTCTTTATAATAATAGTATAGATTGACGCCAACAAAAGTGTTGGCGTCAATCTATCAGTTGTTGGGACTAGTAATCTCAGCCCAATATATATATATATATATGACTTCTCAATGTAAACGCCACAGCATCTAGACCATCGTGAAAGCAATTATTGATATATTCATATTTTACCCCATAAACATTTAGTTCGTAATGTGATAGAAGTTTTGTGAAACTAAATAGAATTCGAAAAACAAAAGCATTTTATGTAACTGTAATCCTGAGACTGCAATAATATTACTGCACGAACATTGAGTAATTTCTAAAATGTTTTTATGTAAATAACGGACTTGTACGGATTCATACACCTCGGTGGCGCAGTGGTAAAGTGCTTGCCACTGAACCGAGAGGTCCCGGGTTCGATTCCCGGTCGGGTCATGATGGAAAATGATATTTTTTCTGATTGGCCCAGGTCTTGGATGTTTATCTATATATGTATATAAAAATATAGTATCGTTGAGTTAGTATCCCATAACACAAGTCTCGAACTTACTTTGAGGCTAGCTCAATCTGTGTGATTTGTCCTAATATATTTATTTATATTTATATATTACTGGTTTTTCATTGCGTTGCCACAACTAACGTATGAATCCGCTCGGCGTACTATTCCACAATAGTGTGGAGCCAGTATTATAATTGACCATAGCTACCTGAGGTCACAACTTAATCAAAAACCAGAAACACCAACATTTTGTATATATATACTTTATAAAAATTCGCAACAGTGAAAACTTCATCGAAGCCAACATCACACATCAAAGACATTGATTAAGAGAATGTACTCACGATGGGTCCGTACAGAGCGTCAAGCACGCGCACGGAGCGTGGGGGCGCTTGCGGGGGCGCCGGGGGCGCGGGGGGCGCCAGGGGGGCGCGCGGCGCCAGGTGCAGCTGCCGCACGAACGCCACCAGCGCGGGCGACTCCGCCGGGATACGCGCCAGCTCATAGTCCCGGGACATGTTCACTCGGAACTGCTGGGCGCCTAACGCTAGATAATATTGAACATTTTACATAGTTACCAATACGTATCATAAAAAGGCTAAAATTATGCCTTAACAAACGCTTTTCAGCCTGATGAGCATCTTCTGTATAGGAATCGTTACGCTTTGTCTATAGTTAAATTTATTTCCATAACATTGTATTTAGACTGACTACACACACTCCGATTTAGATATTTAAAATGCAGATGCAGATATTTAAAAGAAAGAGATGCAGATATTTAAAAGAAAGAGATCCCTTTCTAAGAGGTCCTTTTCTATTAAATACGTGCATTTCCTTCTTTAAACCCTAGATTGCCCTAGCGGCAGGTGTGTGAGCAGCCAACCTTAGATCTGGCACATCTGATATAGAATTCATAGAGATTAGCTAAACTGTTCAGCTAAAAGTTTTATACTCATAATTTATCATAACTTGGTGCCCAAGGAAAGACCCCCACTATAGTATACCTATAAAGATTTTTTTTATATCTCTCTGATAATTACAACCCCTTATCAAAAATTGTACACGCGAATGCAGTCGTGGGCATCAGCTAGTACTAATTACACTAATAAGTTTATTTTAGAAAAGGCGACCAGCCCAGCAGTTTCAGCTGTATGTGCAAATGGTATACAAATACTTAAACTCCACTAATCAATGCCTCACACACTTATATATAGTCAATATGCAAATTTTTTAGGTCTCCCAACCTGAAAAAATAAAAAACGAAAAGCGGCACGGGCTACCATCCTTTTCTCAAAGCAATTCAGGCCAATTTCGAACCCCTATAACCCATCCCCCTATTATAGGTCTTATTCTAAGTTATTCTAAGGCTGTGATTCCTCAAAACATTCTTACCAACAGTATCCATATAAATGAGCAACATGGTCATCACAGTGACAAATGTGAGCACAAACAGAACTGCAGGCAACAACCTCCTATACAGATCATTTGGAGCGGCCTTTGTGAATGTTGGTACAGAGACATGCGGGGCTGGTGCAGGGGCTGTGGCTGGGGATGAAGGCTTATACGGGACCGGTATCGCTGCCATGTCTTTCCGTTCTGCCGGCTCTGTTTGCGCTTCCGGCAGTGGGTTTTCTTGGATTTTCTGTAACATGACAATTCCACAATTGATATCATATCTATAGAACTTTCTGCATTACTTGATATAGACACAATGTTGAAAAAGATGCCTGTCCATTATTAAACAAACAAAAAGGTATGAATGTTTGGAAAGTCATTATTGGTTATATTAAATTATATGTTTTTTATTATTACAAAGCATGCATAAAATCTACTCAATGTTATGCATTTGTGTGGGCATCAGTCTTAGTTCTGCATTAGTGTGTAGCATGCATAAACTTTAACATTATGTTACTCCTAAGAACATTTTATTAAAACATTTAGTATCTTGCCAAGAGACTAAGTTCACTGACAGTGCCTAAAGGTACACAATACAGTCTAAAAATATAAAACACCCAGAAATTGTCAAGAGAATATTAATCAATACATGACAACAGCATTTCTTTTGTGAGTTGAACTAATGGGATTACAAGCTTAGCTTTGTGCAAACCATGGTATTCTGACTAGACATAAGCATTTACAGTTTTAAATTTCGATGTAAAACTTGCAGAACACATTTTGTAGTTAACATATAAATATTTTTTATATATTTAACATGAAATTATTTCACAACAAAATTTCTACAAAATCAAATACATAAGTTAAATATACAGAAATTTTGAATTTTTTTTGACGAAAACACGTATAAATTTTGCGATTGTTGATCAAAACTGTTTTTTTTTTAATAGACAGATACAGGCAGACAAATAACACATGTCAGACAGGTGTGCAATGTGCATGGGACTTTTTTATTGAGTATAGGTATATAATCTTGTAAGCTTTCTCCAAATACATAGAACGAAAACCCAAGCTTATACTTTGTAAGTGATTTTAAAGAAATGTTTTCTGAATGCAAAACTTTTTACTCACCTTTTCAGCCATAGTAGCGCCTCGATAATCGGTATTGTGTTAAAATCAAACAAGACTATGTATCACTTCCTGTGCCTCAAATTACGCTGTTTTTGTAAATCACTTCATGAATAATAAAAAAAAAGAAATGTGTGCCACTTTTCACTTAATTAATGATATAAAACATTATTACAATAATTACGGTACGAAACAAAATAAAAATACAATTGATTGACTTGACGGTGAGTCAGTGCATTGCCACTTGATTGCCACAGAATGCCACAGACTTTTTTTGGTTTATCTATATGGAAAGGCAAAGGGTTCTAAGCCCATACAGCCATTTGACCACAGACTAGAGAATTTCTACTATAACTAGTAGAAATTTAAAAATTGTGGACTAGAGATTGTACTAACGTACATGGTAGGTATGGTACTTTTGAAAAATTTACTTATATAAAAATGAAAAGAAATGTCTTAGTTACGGTGAAATTTTTCACTGAAAATTGAATCATGAAGTTTGTGAATCACACGGATTAATCATGATGCTTTCTTTTTTCAAAAAATAAAGAAAATATTCGAAAAAAAACAGTTGGTTTTCAATTTTCACTGAAGAAAAATTTAAACTCGATTTAATTGATTTAAGGAAAGGTCTTTATTGTCAAAGATGTCATAAATTACACAAAGTAACAGCAATTTATTGTGAAAACGACTGGTTTATATCGGGTTTTTACAAAATTGTCAGCTTACTCATTAATTAAGTATATACAATATAGATATACATATAAAAAGCGTTAAAATTCTATTCAATATTGTACATGAAAATTTGTGCATTTTAAAAAGTTTATTATTCATTATGAATAAGAATACCAAACTAATTTAAAAGTACTGAAGAATGATGACCGTAATTATTTCCAAACTAACTACAACCTCTTACCCTATTTTCATTAAAAAAAATTATCCCGCGAATGAACCGTGTACGTACATACTTAGTCCGAATCATTTAGAATAGCTTTAATTGTTTAAATTAAGCTTCACTGCTTCAGTTTCATAGCGGGATAATAAAATTGAAGAATGAAGGCCAGTGCACACCAATTGCATATGCAAAGCCTATGAATAAGCGTTTTTGTATGGAACGTTGGCTGGCTACGTAATCGCGTGCTTAACAATTTCATACAAATACAAACGCTTTGCATAGTCTTCGATGAGCGCCAACTTTAAGATTAATGTATAAAAAAAATTTTTTTTTTGAACGTTCCAATAAATATACGGCTCATCAAAGTATGTGTTGTGAGTACTTAAAGGTACCTAGTAGAAACTAAATAAATCAATAACATCGCGAAAGAAAGACAAATGTGGTGACATTCATTAAATAATACCTATCTTGAATTCTAGGACGGCCACAAATAGCTTTTTGACAATATAAAACATGTTTGATATGCGAAAGAAAATTTGATAACATTTTAAATTCGTCTTTGTTGTCTCGATATGTTAATGCAGATATATTCGATATGTTAATGCAGATAGAGTCGATTATTGCTTTTTATTTGTAAAGTTTTGGTGTATTTCACATAATTTGTAAGTTTAATGAATTCAGTTCTGCGATTATTATATTCATCAAAAAGAAACTAGTAACATTTTACCGAGATTGACTTGTAAAATATCAATTCTATTAGTTAAACATAGTACACACATAAAGCTCAAGTCCATGACATAATCTTAGTAATTGCACAGTAAAAATTTGTTTACTAGGTAACTAGCAATACAATCAACTATAATGTAGTAGGTATAATAATTTACTACTAATAAAATTCTTACAAATAACATAACTTGTGCATCAACATCTACTACTACAGAGTGTAAAATTATTTCAAATTACATGCCTACTCTCTAATTGTTATTAATTTTTACTTTTAGTAGATAAAATTTTCAGAAATCATTTCATTTTCTATAATCGTTATAATAGCGAAAAATCTGGAAACATACGCTTTACACATAATATATGTTTTTCAGATACTTATATTGTAAAATATTAACATCCAATACGATAAATCAATAATTATATTTTTGAATTTAGATATTGTCCTGCCACATATCTACACAAATTAATATTATTTTTGATTATGAAACGATTGGTTACACAAATAAAACGAATATGAAATATAAAACTCATTATGAGGCAAAGCCGTTGATCCAAAGCAATCACAGTTTGATATTAAGATAAAACGAACAGTACAAAATCTACCATGATTTATTATTTTTTATATCTGGCAACATGTGCTTACAGTGGTGCGTAACAAAACGGTCAAACAATATTTCTCTATGGTAAAAATACAATTAACAACAAAAGTGTTACGTGAAACAAAAAAAAATGGCAATAGCCAGTTCAGTACCCTGCTATAAAATAATTTTAAAAGTCAAATATTAATTTATTAATTAAATTCACGAATAGACGAGATTATTGTCATCTGTTCTATTCTTTATTACACTAGGCCGTACCTACTAGTTACCATTCTTATTTTACGTAAACAGTCCAACGGTTTAATTTTTCAATACCATTTTATTGTCGTAAAAATTCAATTGAGAAGTATGCGATAGTCAAAACATTTTAAATCTACTTACATATATATATAAAGACTTTTATGAAAATGTCTTTATGGTCTACATTTCGGCATATAATAAAATATAAAACATAATATAGTATTAAGTACAATATCATAAAGCAAGTAGGTACATTACCTACTTATTACAATAAGATTATATTTAAGTTTTGTAAAATTGATTATTAGGATTCATTATTGTCAATCCACATATTAAAATACAGATCGTCAAGATTTATTTTTGTAAAATATGAAAGTGCTGCTGTACTGTGCATAGAAAACTTAATTTAACAGTTTGAATACACAGATGAATTGGCATATTATTTGAATCATTAATCTCTGCAACATTAAGAAATTACGAAAAAAAAATTATTTAAATAAAATATTAAAATCGCTAACTTACCGATCAGTATTATAACATTAACCTTCATTATTGTCATGCTTTAATTAATTATTGTAAGTTTTATTTTATGTCGCCATCTTCAATTTACCTACACGAGCGAGAAAAAATTTTGATTTTGACAAACAAGCTTAGACTTACATTATTTTTATTAGTTCAACTCCCGGCCTAGTTTTATTTTCGACCGTTTTTAAACCGAAATATTAAGAAACCGTAGTAAGTATTTACACAATACATATTATAATGAAAAATATACGTTAATTATTATTGAATTGTCATTTGCGTTAGTTTATTTTAAGAATTGATTTGAAGCATAATATTAAATCAATAATAGCTGAAAAGTATAATTTATTTTCTTTACAAAAAGTGTCCACTTTGTGCATTTCTGCGATGGTCTCAAAAACTTTTAAACATGGTTTACGTTAGATAGTTAATATGTTTGATAATTTAAATTTATTTGATTATGTAAATAACTTTTCTTAACGATTAATTTAAACATACTTGCTTACGGCACAATATTTATTGTATTTTTCATTACAAAGTTTTCAATTAATTTATTTAAACTACAGAGTCAAGTATCAAAAAGTCTAACTTGTAAAGATAGCATATGCTTAATGACTGATATGAAAATTGATATTGTGATCGCAAGATTGACATGAGTTACCCATTTTTTTACTGTACACTTTTACAAAAAGATACAGCGAGCGCACACAACATCTCCAACTATCACATTTTATTTTGTAATTCGACGTATTTGAGATGTATGTTGTTATTTCTGACCTAAAACTCTAAGAATATTGTCTGTCACTTCCAACTAAATATTTTTTATTCTTTTTGTATATCTAAATAACGAAGTAAAATATATTTTATTAATCATTTTTCAAAATTTTATTGAATCCTATATATGTATATAATATTCCCATCTTTTTCAATTTCAGAATATGTTGTCCTTCACGTCACGTGTGACTTTTGCTTTTAATATCAAAACGTGTTTTTTTTCTTTTCGATTGAGTTAATTGCAAACACTGGTGTTTGATTCTATTTAAGTCACCTAAAGGCATCGGATATGACTCCGAATATTTATACTATTTTACGAACGTTTAAAACGCGTTCACTTTTTTTTACAATATAAATATATATTCTGTTAAAGGTTAGGTTATCTTGTTGTGTATACATTTAGTAAATTATATAAAAATGTTGTATATCTACTAATAAAACTAGTAGGTAAGTGTATAATCAAATACTATAGGGATTAGGGTTACATTATTGAGTCAATATCTAAATATTCTAATTTGTAAATAATTTAAAAAACAATTCATTATTGTATGATTATTGTCAATTACAATTTTGACACCAGTAAGTATACTTACATGAGTATATATTATTGTCATATAATAACAAACACGTCGACTTACAACACTAATTAATAACTGTAGTCGAAATCGCAACTGTTTCTTAAAATCACCTCTAAACATGTAACTAAAATTTTAAGATTCTTTTCAACAAGATAATAATGTTTCGTATGAAATTTACAAAAACCTGTAATAATTAAAAAGTAAACCACCCACTAAAAATATTCATTAAAATAACACCATCACATCATTATCAAACGCTTAATAAAATTAATTTATCAACTAAACTTTATATAAATACCTATGTCAAATTATATTAATTATATCAAATTTAACAAACTTATTCAATAACCCCTGAATTCATAAAGATATAAACAAAATTAGTAGATATTGCTAAGAAACAGGTGGTTGCAACGCCCGCTGAAACCTATACCCGTCCTTATCTGACGACGAGCAACGCTGTAATCGCAGTGAGTGCGAGCGAGACAGCTAGCGTTGTGGCTGAGTTGATAGAGATGCGGTCCCCGGTCTGAGGGACCGGGGTGCCCGGGTCCACCACGTGGATCTTCCAGCCCAGGTTGTTGTGAGAGTAGCACTGGAATTCATGTAGATTCATTTTATATTCATAGAGAGTTCGGACGAAAAGTTCATAAATCAAATGGAAATGAGTATTTCTGGAATAAACCATCCAGGAATCTCCTTCCGTGTATTCCCAGAGAACAATTGTACATAGATTCCAAAAATCTCTTCGCAGGGGAACGTAAAAGGGGATTTTGGAATAAGCTATTAGGATACAAAATAAATAAATCAACAAAACCCCAAAGATTGAGCCCTAAAATAAGTTCAAAACTTTTGTACTAACTCAAAGATATAAGCAATCATTATCGTCAGCCATTTAAACGTCCCCGCTGCTGGGGCACTGGTCTTCCTTATGGATAAGTAGTATAGGCCATGACTTGTGGGTCATGTGTGAGCCGCATGGTGACGCAGGCTAAATTTTTGTGTCCCGAAATCACCCTCTAGACAATCACTTGGGTGACCCAAATCTACAAGGTTTTAATTAATTTTAGTTAATTCCGCCCTAAATTACCTGATAATAAACAAGGTCCGGCGTCTCGTGCGCCACGGTCCAGTTGAGCACGGCCGGCTCCCCGGTGTTACACTCCAGCTGGAGGGTCGTCATGTAGTCCTCAAATGTCGCCGACACAGACGACTGGTCTATGGTCTTGTGGGTCCACTCGCAGTAGCGACCCGCTAGAAATTAATTATTAATTTTAAAATAATAGTAATTAATTCAAATTCAAAATTCTTTATTCGACTTAGAATGATACATCACTTATTGATGATAAAAAATAACTTTAAAAAAATTAAAAGTAAAAATTCAAGTGGTGCAACAAACTTCACCGCCATTTCTCAAAACACGTCAAATTAACAAATGTGAATCTTAAAAGTATATTTAAATCATTAGTGAGCTAAAATACAGCCTTTGTTTAGCTACTGTGCTTGGTTGAAATGCTCAAGATAAATGGGCGACAAAATTTGAAAGTTCCGATAGGGTTCCGTTAAGGTTCAAAAAATATGAGGCATAACCCTAAAAACAGAGTAAATGAAGGCTCAATATAATGACCAGCGGTGGGGTAGGGGTACCCCTCGTTGTCGAAGGCGACGCCCGCGAACACGCGCTGGCGCTTGCGCTCGGCCTCCAGCTTCTGCCCGAACCCGCCTTCGCCCGAGTCGCTGATGTACAGCGGGTGGAACCTGAGAACAATCCTTTGTCAACCGAAAGTTCCTACTAGTGCCAAGTGAGTTTGTATACCAATCAGACACGTATGGTAGATTTCACAAAGCACCATTTGCTTCCGGTGAAGGAAAACATATGAGGAAGATTGTACATAAGTCCTTAAGTTTTCATCTCGAGTTAATATTGCCAAGCAAGTCGTTATGAGTTATTATTAATTCCATTTAATGACCGTGACCCTCAGCCATGAGGAATACAAGTGAAGGAGGAGGAAGTACTTTTTTGTATGTCTGATTTGTTTTGTTTGTAGAATACACAGACCATTAAGTAGGACAAAACACTTTTGGAATTGAATGTACCTATTTTATTTTTTCTTTATTAAATTTGATCAGCATCCGTGGAAGACAATACTGCCGTCGTACGAGAGAAGGGCACATGTATCATTTTGGTCAAACCGAGATATTTAGGATTAAAGTTTTCACCATATTCTGCTCTATAGTTTGAGAACCTATTGCTTTATAGAAAAAAAAATACTGATTATATTTGCGTAAAGGTTAGAACTATTATATTTTTAGCTTTTTAGTTTTTAAATATAATAAATTATTCAATAATTTCAAAAAATAATTATCAACTAAAGAAAAAAATATTTAAAAAATACAATTTACTACAAAGAAAAGGCATAGTTAACCAAATGTCACCTTTCTTTTTAATATTTCTAACAAATTTGTCATCGTGTCATAAAGAAAGGACATATGTGTCCAATTGTGCCTTTTTAATTTAAATAGAACTAATGTGTGTCACAAAAAATAAAAACAAATAATCATGTTAAGAAAGTTTAATAAAATGTAAAACAATTGGTCATGCCATTCCTTTAGTTAGCTTATCCAAATAACTGAAACAAAACTTAGCAAGTCACCTTCGGGAACACCAAAATTCAAACAAAAAAAATATTAATCTTCAATAGTTTTTTATAAATCATTGGGGATAAGCATCTACTTACAATATTGGCTGACAAATAGAACATAATATGAATTTGAAAAAAAAAGTGAATCAGTAAAATTCTTAAATTCAATCATTCTTAAACCTAAGTTAGATACCTAAGGAAAGTAAAAATCAATTATTTTTAGTAACAGATTGTATGCCAAACTTAAAAATCTGTAAATAATAATTTCAATTTAATGTTGTGATTCAGAGTAAATATACTCTGAATCACAATATTAAAATAAATCAAAATATTCTATATTAATAGAGGTAGTACCTAATAGGAACATCAATTTTGGTTTTGAACCTATGTTAGAGCTTATTCTAATTATTTATTGTTCATTAACTAAATAGCTCACAGCCATAATTATTAAAGACTCTCGTAGTTAAATATTCTAAAAAGTATTATCAATATTATTATAAAAAAATAAATGTAACAACAAACATAATAACGCACTTGGTTGAATTATCACAATGCAATAGTAATAACTATAAAAAAGTTGAAAGAAATAAAATAATCACTTTAGCTTAAAATATTAATTTAAAAATTAGTCTTAAATTTCAGTCTTCATAAATTTCTGTGAGATCAGCTGAACTATCGCTAACGGGTAGGTTTTTCCAAAAACCTCTTCTATTGTCAGGCATAAGTGGCCCAAGCTTGGAAAGTATAGCTGATTTCCTCTCAGATGTTATACCACGTGGAGAAAGCTTCTGCTTAGGCGATGAAATGCCAATTTTAAGATTTTTAACTCTCAAGAAATCCAATTCTATTTGCTCTTCAGTGTCATGGCTGTTCTTGTAGAACATCGATTTGCTCCCTCGCCGAAAAGTGATTTCAGACATGTTTCTCAAATAAGCTCGTGGCACAGAATTTTGTAATTTATACGATGAAGAGCAATCTTCAAAATCGTGAAAATCCTGGACAGTCATTTTTTTCACCACAGTATTTGGACCAGTATCGGAGACAGCTTTGCAAAAGTCTTCAAAGTCATACACTCGCTTGTTCTTCTTAAGTGATTGCTCCACTCTATGGTGAAATTCATCTGCAGCCATAAATGTATGACCGACTTCCAGATAACGCAGTACAACAGTTTCAATAGTTACATCCTTGGAATTGACTAAATAAACTAAATAGGAAAATAGGCACCAGTTTTTGTTTTGGGCCGCGCAGTTATCCAGCCACAAAATCACATGTTTGTAGTCCCGGTTTTCAAGAAAAAATGCTTGAAAACAGCTAATTATATCTTCCTTTTTTCTTCCTGCAATAGCTTCGTGCCATAAGACTCCCAGTGTTTTGCCAACTCCATGTAACCTTTTGTCACCTACAGGAACGAAACTCTGATTGAAAACGATAAGCCTTGGACAAAACATTACCGTTTTGAACTCATCCATGCGAGGTAACATTATTACCTTTTCCAAATCAACTGCAAATATTGTGGTGTCAGTACTTTTTTGCTTCGTTTGGCTTTGAACATCCTCTTCATATTTCTTTCTCGCTGAAATGTACCTAGTGTGATGATCTTCATATTCTTTGCATTCTTTGCAATTTCTGTGTCTTATTTCTGCGTTAGGGTTGTGAATAGAAAATTCTTCGCACAATTCACATTCCTCGTGTCCAAGCTTTGTGAAAGATATTTTAAGCTCATTTACGACATTCCTATAAAACCCATAGGACACATTTATTTCAGGCTCTTTCTCACAGTAATTGTCATACATCATGCGGATATTGATATCCGAAGGCAAATATTTCCTATTTGGTGCATGAACTCTCCTATAATGCGACACAACTGGACGAAAAGACATAATATGTTCTTTTATCTTAGTCCTGTCTATTTGTGATGGGTTTGGGTTATGACCTCTGCCGTCAATAATAGGCTCTGCATATTGTGTTTTATAGTAAGTGTCAATAATGTTTCTGACAGCCTTGCAGTTATTTTTCTTGTAACCCAAAGTTGTAATAAAAAACGTTTTACACACCGCAACTTTCTCACCGTTTTTATCACAAAAGAAATACGAAACACTCTTAGCACGATCATAATGTTTGCCATGCTCATCATCATGACTTTTTTTCTTTGGTCTTACTGGCTTTTGCTGCATAGTATTAGCTAAATAAAAGTGTTTTTGTTCCGACCAAGACATTTTCCAGAAATTACTATTAATGGTTTTGCGATAATCCTCTGAGAGTTTCGTTGAACATTTTTTTTTACAAATGTTCTCTTGGCATCCGGGTTTCACGAAATATTTGGTACATATTTTTTCTTCTCTTTTAATTTGCTTTCGTTCTTTAAGACTAACATCATATTTTTTGCGCTTTCTTACTGTCCCTTTTTTTGTAAGTACTACATCTTCTTTTGTAGATTCATCTGACGATTCTGGAATCGTTTTTTCCAAACACGGTTGAGAACATGGAATGAAGTCTGATTCGGAGCCAGAATCATCCAATAAAATATTGGCCTCACGAGGTTCATAGTTTTCGTTATGAATCCTAATATTTAAGTTTTTAATCACAGATTGTTTTGAGCATTGAGCGGCAATATTGTACGTTTTTTGGTTTTTCGGTGGCTCATAATCTTTATCGACTACTGAATCGTCCGAATCAAAATCTGATTCAGATGCTAGAAATTGTGGCGACCAGTTTTGTAGACCACTAGTGGACGGAATTTGTTCATCAATATCGGATTTACGCTTGAGATTTTGTAAAGCGGCGCTTACTAATCTTTTACCACGTGACTGCATTGTTTAAATTATCTGAAATAATGGAAAAACAAGTGAAATAAATGATAACATATGTTTACCATATTCCTACTATAATAATGAAATAGTAAGACATATCAAATAGTGTTAAATTAAGGTGAAAAGGCTTTGTTTGGCACATCTGGCTAGAAACTGACAGATAACTATTGCGCTTTCGTAGGTGTACGACCTACCCACAAAGTGATGTACTTACTTAAATAAAAACAGCATGTAAACATGGATAAAATGTAAATAAACTTACCAAGCGCGGGCGGGCTGCTGACAAGCGTGGAGTCGCATCGACATCGCAGGCACAACTGGCGCAATTCATTGAAACTCTACCCTCCTTTCCTCACCTCTCATCGTAAAATATTTAAAGAAAAGGCACAACTGGTTATTTATGCCTTTTATACGTAAATAATTACAATATGCATGGATGAATAATTAAGTAAACAGGGCACATCTGGCATTTGAGCCTTTCCTTTATGTTATGTTGTACGTTGTGTCTTTTCAACATAGTTTTTAGTAAAATCCTAAATGTAGTAATAGTCACAACTATGTATTTGTGCCTTTTCAATATAATATTAAATAATATGCCTTTTCATTCAATAAAACATGAATATAAGTCTCATTTGTGCCTTTTGCGCCTACTGTAACTCCGAATTCCTTAAAGTTAAAATTCTTCAAAAAATTGAGCAGATGCGCCTTTTTTTCCTCATTCTAAATATGTATATAACTCAATTTTTCTTAAAATGTTAGTTGTGCCCTTTTTTCGTATGACGGCAGAATATGTGAGTATGCTTGTTACTTCTTCACGCCAAATCAGGACCGAAAAAGGGCCAATTTTTATGAAATTTGGTATTATGATAGCCGATATCTTAGATTACTACAAAGTACTTTTTATCCAGAAAGCGTTTCCGTTAGTTATTTCCGTAGGATTTGGTCAAAAGTCTAATAGTTCTGAACTGAAACAGAAGTTTTTTTTTTTTAAAACGTAAGTAGGTGCAGCTGCTAGTCTTAAAAATGTTATTTTTTTGTTAAAATCGATTATAATGGCTGTAAAATAATAAGGAAGACTGACTTCGCAGGGTTGGTCCTGTCGTCCCCGCCCTCCACATGGAAGGTGTACGTCTTCCCGCGCTCCACGTACAGCTCCGGGATCAGCTGGTCGTTGATGTACCACGCGATGCCCCACGACGGGTGACCTGACAATCAATACATATAAATATGTATAGTGGACAAATCCATGGAATTAGTAGGTGAATTTTCGAACGTTTTGAACGTCGTCATTATCCTCCTTTATAATAGAGAACCATTTTAAAATTTTAAAAATAAAATGTGTTTTAAATTTTACACTACCACCAACACAGATTATTATTTATAAATTAGGGTAGTAAAAAGTTTCATATCTTTGTTGAAATTTGAAGAAGGATAATGACGGCAGACAAAGCACGAAAATTTACCCTACTACGTCTAATTCCACGGACAAATCACAACACAATGTCAACACTAAATGTCACTGTCATGTAGAGACAATAGACATGACAGCAAAGATAAATTTTAGTAGGTACTCCGTCGTAATACCTTCTAATTCCATGTGTAAACCACAATAAATCCATCCAGCAGTCACCGTCTGCTACTTATAACTATATTATTACAGTGATTATGTTCTACCTGTGACTTTCCTTATGAATCCTGCGAATGTTCCCAAACCAACCTCTTGTAACCAAAGTATTTCACTTATCAATGTCCAAAAAATCATGTAAATAATTTAAGGATATCAATGCGAAAGTGAATAGGCATTTCTGAGCTTGCGTGTAACCACAGCGTGTAACACACTCATCAGGTTCGATTGAGATCAAACGCACTCAAATAATTGATACTTATAAAAAAATATAGGTACTTACTACATTACCTAAAATGACATAGGTATTTACCGTAAGTCAGGAATCCATTAGTAATATCATTGTCTGCATGAAAAAAATAATGATATATCATTAGCGTTGTGAATACGGAACAGAAAATTCTGGGAGGCTACCGTGAAACATAAAACACGTAGCACGTAATTGCGTCCACACGTTCTGTTTTTTTACACGATGCGAAAAGAGCGACGTTAAAATGGCTGATGGTGATGATGAAGACTCACCAGTGATAGGAGTGTAGCCCCTGACGCCGCCAGCTGGTCCGATCCTGGCAGTAAAGTTGGTAGTACCAGATATAACGCGCGGCGGCCACGCGGGTGGAGCCGCTGAGTCCAACTCCGCTAGTCCGATGCACGTGTTGTCGTTCTGTGTATCAAAATGAGAAACATTTACGCGATCCTTCCCATACCTTTCCGTGGATGTCGCAAGGACGACTAAGGGACACATAGCTTCGGCAGCCAATAGCCAAGAATGCCAAGAACGGCCGGTTGTAAAATCACAGGCGAATCTTCAAAATAAGGTTATTTTTTACGCGAAGCCAGGGCTTCAAGGCGTCATAGCCGAATAGGAATAATTAAGAATGAGAGAGAACGTATAGGGAGTGAAGGAGATTACATTAGACATTAGACGTAGACATTAGACAGTTAAGTAGGAACAGTTGTTTCTTTTATCAACTTATTTTTGTTTGATTGTATGTAGATTTAATGTTAAAATTATATGTTCTATTAAGATTGAAACATTGTTAATTAAATTAATTTAATGCCGACCAACTATCGATAGACAGTACGCCAAACTTCGGCATACATTGCTGGATTTTTATTGCGGTAAATAAAATGTCTCATACAAATAATGCATCATTCGTGCATTAACGTCGGCATCTATCTGCGAGTTCGACGATAATGTGTAGACGGCCTAAGACCTCTGTGCTGCAATTAAGCTTAGATGGTCCAATGGCCAAGACCGTATGCCTGTGATTGAAATGTCCCAGGTTCGAATCCTATTAATGCCACATGAGTTTGTTTACCAATCTGACTCCGCTTGTTTCCGCTGAACATCGTGAGGAAACCTGCACACCTATTGACAGTTTAAGCTAAGTAAGTACCTAGGCGATTTCTTGCCACTAAGTTGACGTAAAAGTAATGTCAGATGCATTTAGGCTACTTGGATAAAATCTGACACTAGTGTTAGCAATTAACACACACGAAAAAAAAAAGATAATTACAATAAAAAGAAAGTCTGACTCACTTGAGCTCCAAAGTCAATTTGCACATCAGATCTGGTGGTATCCATGAAGGAATGAGCGTTAGCTTCGAACTTGCTGTTCAATGGCCCGAAGGCTGCTATGACGGACTGCGAACGGGAGGTGAGGACCTCCTTGTCTTTCGAGGGTTCAGTTGCGATGAGCGGCCGCCTGTATGTGATTGTTGTTATCCCGTTCTTCTGGTTGCCGGATACTGAGAGTAAATGGAGTGGGTTTCAGTTATATCTCATGTTTGTAATAGCCTTTTCAGTCTAGAATCTATGAGTGATTAGATTCTCGTTTATCTTCGAGTTTCTCAACTCCTGAAGATATAAAACGAAACATAGAAACACGTTGGTAGCACAATATGAGAAAATACAGAAAACGTGCAGAACTTTATCGAGAGAGAACGCGTGGACGCAACGACGTGCTACGTGTTTTATTTTTCATGGTAGCCCCCCAGATCTATCTACTTTGTAAATAAATAAATAAATATATTAGGACAAATCATACAGATTGAGCTAGTCCCAAAGTAAGTTCGAGACTTGTGTTACGGGATACTAACTCAACGATACTATATTTTATAACAAATACATATATAGATAAACATCAAAGACCCGGATCAATCAGAAAAAGATCATTTTCCATTATGACCCGACCGGGGATCAAACCCAGGACCTCTCGGTTCAGTAAATAATTTACCACTGCGGCACCGAGGTCGTCAAAATGAAGTCTCTAGACGATGGATTTAAATTATTATTTTTTGCTACGTTATCTGTTTAGCCAATAATCTTCTAAACAAATAGACTTGATACAATATCAAAATCAAATCATTTATTCAGAAATTAGACCTTCACAGACACTTTTTCACATATTTTTTTATTAAATAGTAATTTCTCACAAACTACTGACATTTCGGACAGAAAGCTGAGAAGAAATGCCGAAAGAAACTCAATTGAACAGTGTTGGTCCCTATCATGCCAGATCGGCTTACCATTATTGTTTCTTACATGTGTTTTTTTTCTAATAGTATAATAATATAGTAGTATATAGTATCAAAAAGAAGTATCAAAATGACTTACCAAGAGCAACGTCATCGGTCCCCCCAAGTTTAGTATCAGGACAAACTCCTCGTTCGTTGTCACACTGCGCCAGGTGGGTTATCGTGTAATCTGACACGACGGGTTGGTTGGTCCTAGAGGGGAGAGGTTAGTTTTAGATGATTCATCAGCAGCAGTCGCAAATAATTTCTCATCTGCTCATTTATGTTAGCGTTATTCATAAAACGTCACAAAAATTCAACAAATTGTAATATTACCGCTATAAATGACATTTAAAATATTAGCCAATCAGAGAGCGCTATGTCATAACACACCATAATGGTGGGAGTAAAAGTGGGGTATGTGATTTTCACAACTCTCGGCTCAGTCTGCGCTAGTGAGCCCTCGGAGACAGTATTCAACTTAGTGAAAATAATATAAAGTGTTATTCGAGTTAAGTGTCAGTGTGTTATTATTCTAAGGTAAGATGTACAATGTTGTTATCACTGTAATGTTATTATGTATTTTTGGCAATAAATTATATTGAGAAATATTACATATGTAGTTGTTTCCTGCATTTATTTCCAGTGCCTGAACACCATGAAACAAAACACGTAACACGTCATTGCGTACACACGGTATATTTTTTAACACGATGCGTACACGATATGGAAAAAAGAGAAAGCATGTGAACGTTGGTAACGAGCGTGCTACGCGTTTGTATGTTTCGTGGTAGACCTTCTGGGTGTCCATTCTGCTGTCAGCCAAAGTAGCTTTTCCAAAGTAGCTCTTTTTGACACGCAATAAAAACTACTATTGAGACACGATAACGACTTCTAGTTAATAAAATCGACACGTGTTCACGGCAGATAAAAATGAAAATATTGAAGTGGCTCATTTTCGAAACGACACGCAAAGAAAAGGAAAACAGCGTTTATGAATATCATACGATTGTTAGGGAGAAAACTACTTAGTAAACCGCAGTTTAAATATAACACTTACCTTCTAACACTTGCTAGGCTAACTGATAAAGAAAACGCTATAAATTTAAGGGAAAAGCTCTTTTTTAAATAAATTTTCTAGAAAAGAAACATTTGCCTGATATTTCCAAAAACGTAATGGACGCCGTACGACATCTAGCTAAATTTAAGATTTGAACTCGAGATAATTGTACAAGTATCCACTTGTTTAATTAAGTTTATTTAAGTTAATATCCTGTACAATTGTTTTTTATCCTAAATAAATAAAATGTATTAACAGTAATGTAACTAGTTAAATTATTGAACTTGTACCTACTAACCTATTACTGTTTAAGAGCTCAATAACGTTTACTTTTGAAATACTTTTACTGAGTGATAATGTACTTAGGCGTTATGGTCAAATTAGATAAATAATTATGTGGTTATCGTGTTTTGAAGTTTTAGAAAATAAAATGTTACGTACTTATTTAGTTTCTTGAAAATATACTTATTGTGTGCTACGAATAAATATTAATATGTTTGTAATAATTCATGTAGGTACCTGACGTCCCAGTACGCGACGACGACGTCAGCATTTAACATGGCGGCCCTGCCTTCAGCGCCGGATATACCGAACGCCATGTACTGCTCCTTACGGATTCTCGCGGCCAATGTGATTTGCACGTGGTCTCCCTGGAACACATTGCGATAGTTGGAATAGCTTGATTTCTTTGACGTTGTGGTCACAGCTATAGATTACTATACTATTATTATAATGAGGTGAGCGTTTGTGAGTATGATTGAGGCGGGTAATCTTCGAAACTACCGAATCGATTTCAAAAATTCTTTCACCATTAGAAAGGTACATTATCCAAGATTGCTATAGGCTATCTTTTACCCCGGGCTATATCTCGTAAGTTGTGTGTCTTCTCGTAAGAGTTGTCAAATGGATTTGACGAACTAGAGGCCAGGGTTAATAACACTTTTTTTATACTTTCCCTGTCATAAAAAAGCTAAAGCATAATTTAAGCTAAGGTACATATGTTTTGTCTTATTCTGTCTATACCAAATTCTGTAAAGTGGGACAGTAACAAAACATAATTTAGCTTTACTTTAACGGTTTTACGAATAACAGGGTTTAAATATAAATCGATTACTTACATACATCTGTAAAAAAAAAACATTAAGTAATAACAAGGTAATTAATCATTTGATGTTATTAGCGTTACTCGATTAATTTGTCATTCGAACTGTGTCAACATTAAATAAAAATGTTTCAAATTACAACAACATACCTATACTGAAATTGTTTTATATAAGTAAGTATATGTCGGTAGGTCCGTCTCTATAATTACGATTAATGTTTAGGTAAGTCTCGAGTGCGAATTTGTACGAAATAGTTAAAACATTTTTTTAGGTAAGTAAAAGTAATATATCGTGTCGTTGTTAATTTTTTACCTTTTATAACTCTCTGGGAACTTGCTTGAATGTTGCAAAACCAAAATGGTATGGTGTAAGTATTTGTAGTAAATTAAAATAATCTTTAAATCAATACATTACTTAATTAAGAAAACAAAACATTAACTTTAAAAACTTAGGCTTCTATTTTATTTAAACAGAACAATGTTATTCTCTCATTCATTGTCTGTCATGACCCATTGGTCCATTGAGTCCACCATTTGATAATATTGCATTACAATTTAAAAATACAATTTGTAAAAGTGCGTAGTAGGCGGATAAGGCGGACTTAATGCTAAAAGCATTATCTAGCAGTGAACAATTTGGCATTAAACATTAATTCTTAAAATTCTATGTGAAGAGATTCGTGAAAAAGTTAACAAATATTCTATATGGCAACACCAACCTGTATCTCCCACCTGACTTGTAGCCTTTTATCCAGTAATTCCTTGCAATTGTTTGTGGCACTAAATGGAGTTTGTGAAGTCGTTGAGCTTGTCTGTAATGTTACATTATGTTATAATAACATGTTAAACATTTTCATCACCATCCGCATTATGATCTCATCTTCTCCCTCTCTCTCTCTCTCTCTCTCTCTCGCTCTCTCTCTCATCTGAGCGTCTCCACTTCGCAAGGTCATCGGCATCCCCAGTTATCAGACCATTGACGCGCATGTCATCACATCGTGGTCCGTCCGCATTATAATCATGGTCATCAAATCTTAATTTTTATTTAGAGTCTGTTATTGCTAACACTGATATCAGATTCTATTCAAGTTGAAAACCATCTGATACGACTTTTACGGATAGGTACTACCAATGCCAGTAGACGCAGTATAATAAATAATAACTTGTAACGAAAATGTAATTGAAAATATTTCTGATTTGATTTTTTTTATTAATAAAAAAATCAAATCAGAAATACCTAGCACTCTTAAAAGAACACAAAAGGCTAAATAAGAATAATATCTATATATGATTTATAGTATTAAATATAAAGCGGAGAAACTCACCGGATTATACCACCAAGGAGGCTGTACAATAATGTTAAAAGTCCCAAGGAAGCATTAGAAGAAAACATAAAGTAAGTTATTTTAGTAATAATTTATTAAAACGATGTTATAATAATGGAATATTAGTAGGATTGAGTAGGTATAAATTTGGCTCAGTCTTTGGTATAATACTGATTAGTTTAAGTACATTTAAGAAAACAAAACATTATAAAATAAAAAGAGAGAATGATTAAAAAACATTGCATTTTAAATAATAACAAAAATATCTTTTTTAAAATAAGTCTTTAGGTACTTTATAAACAAAGTTTAAGTAATTCATCGCTTATTATAAAAATAATATAAATCACTTTCATTAAATTAGAATAGAACCATATGAAGCATTTGATTCTGTTGATACTACGCGTGTTGATTATTGTGTTGGAAATGTTTATTCATTTATAAAGCAATATTATAACATAAACAAAAAACTTATATATTACAATGTAAAGATGAAATAAACCCATATGTTACCATTTAGACAACTACTTTTATAAGGGTGTGCCACAGGGTTCAGACCTTAGGCCAATTACAATTATTATATTTTTCAAAATTTTTGATTATATGCTAAATAAAATATGCATACAATTAACATTAATTAAAGTGCTAAATTAACATAACAAAATAATTAAATATGTTTTTGCATTGTGAGACCTTTGATAAACTCAAAATCCCGGAAACCAATCAAATGAGAACCATTTCGGTGGGTCGTTCGGAAATGGAGGTTGGATAACAAGTTTTTGGGATTTGATTTGTGAGTTGCGATGTTTTGATGGCTTTTTCCTTCTCCCCTGTAAGGCATGAAATGTGTTATGTAAGTGTTATAACAAATAGGTAAGCAGTATTATTAGTAAGCTAAAGCTAAGCATTATCCACGACTTGCCACGGGCGGAACTGTGATGAACTATAATTGTTGCGTCTAAATAATATAAAACATAGGTTCGGACAAAATTCACTGTTAATCATATTTGACTTCAGTTATGTCATGTCTTTAATTATAACCACACCATGGTGATAGGGACACCATATGTTTCTCCATCTTTTATGTAGCTATTTGTTGGTCTTCGCTCTTCTCATCACGTGTTCAAATTGAACTTTCCACTAGTCTACTTTTAAACTTATCATCAAAGTCATGAAACTAACAAATTCATTCTCATTGTGTACTCACGGTGATTTTAGTCTGTCCTAAAGCGGGTGGCACGTCTAAATCTTTAGGGATATAGACGTGACCGAAGTTATGTCTATATTCGACACACCATACGGCCAGCCAGTCGATATCGTAGGCCGTCATCTTGCCAGGGAGGACGATCTCAATGTCCTCCCCTTGATAACCGCGAAGCGGGTGAAGTGAGCCCATTTCGTTGGGGACCTGGGGTTTGGGAATTTAGTACAAGCACATCAATATATGCAAATCCATTGTCAATTCGCCCTTATTACCTTCGTATAGTTCTGTGTAGGGTAACTTGATATACTGAGTATATATTAGAAGTCTGAACGGTCTTCTATAGTTGACGTTTCAATTTAAATTTCGCTTTCAACTTACCTTAACTTGTCCAATAGAAATAGAAAGTTCAAAAAAGTTAATGATAGACATAAAGCATTTGATAGTATTTATGGTCTATAATTTTAAGTCATTGTAAAACATACACTAAGAAACATAAAGAGAACTTACACTAAAAAATATAAAGAAAAACCCTAACCAAAACTTAAAGTACAAAAGATCGTATGCTGAAGGCCTAAACACCTAAGTCTGGACTGAATAATGTATGTTATAAAACAAGGAAATCAATATATTTAGCAAAACATACTTGATCATATCATTCATGTCGAACCGATTTGGGTCAATCGACCGTTTTGGCGACTCAAAGTCAAAGTTTTGACGTTGAGTCGTGTGCATGACATACTCGATTTCCATGACCTTATTTTATTACAGAAATATAGATCTTATTAACAGAAATAGAAATATAATTTTCTATCACTCGTGTACTCTATGAAGCCGTTGATGAAATTCATTCATTCTAGATACATTGCGGGTATGTGAGCACAATGTTATTGCAGCAAAAACTTACTTTAGTCCCGAAAGGCGAGGGTTCTGATCCATTCCCGACCCAGAAGTACGCGTCAGGACCAGCGCCGTCGTAATGCAAGTTAGGGATGTAAAAGGTCTTAGCGTCCAAGACACTAATGTTGCCAGACCTCAGCCCGTGTGCTAAACGCTTGAATTCTGGTAAGACGCGGGGTCTGGGAGGGTCCAGGCCTTGGGGGATGAAGACGTCTCCGAAGTTTACCTGAATTTTTTTTTTTTTTTACTTTAATCATTCTACATGTAGGGAAATTAATATTTTATTACCCAGACAAAACATGCAATTGTAAAGTTGAACTAAGAAATGTAGAATTGTATTAGTATATGTCCAAAAGAGGGCAGTATCGTTGTGAGCAGTTTTTTACTTATTTACTATTTGCGAAACTATAAGAAGCAATAGACTGATTTGGTTTATTACATTCATCATTATATGAAAGCCTGGAAAATTACGGTTTAAGCATACCTAGGCACTAGACTACTAGACTAGCACATGATAGACTGTGTGTACGATGGAGATTGGGAGTGGGTGTGAGCGTGACAGGAAATAGAGAAATGTGAAAGAGAAGATATTTTATCCCAAATAATGGGTAATAATGATAATGGTCAAATAATCCTTATGTAGTTATAAATATTTCCAAGAAATGATCGCATCCTGCATTTAGATTAAGTAAATTCTTAGAAAATATAATATCATAAAAGAGCGTTTTCCTTAAACAGAGTGCAAGCAAAGCAATTTATGATATTTTTATTAAAATCGTGTGAGTAGACGTAGAGTTTTGCATTTTATCTATATGCGAGCCTTTATTGTTAAGCTCATTTGTTATTCGACAACAAAAATTGGGTTATTTATAAATTAAAATTTCAATATTTCCTTCATGTAATCGGTCAAAAAGGTTATGTTGTCGTAGTGCCGGCAAAATGACAGTTTTGGCGCCAAAGCCACGGGCATGCGCGCGTATACCAATCGATATTATGCCCCAACTGTCAGAAAGCGGAATTTCGGAATGATACATTAACTTTGACATACTATACTTAGGATATATTTATATGATATGACTGCTCTCACCAAAAGCGTCGGCTCTGTAGAGATTTCTTATTAGGAAAAATCGTGCTAAGCGATTTTGTACCCTGTTTTGTACAAATTATTTTGAATTTTGCTCGACAGAGGTTTTCTTAAATTCTATTTGATACAAAAATTTGCATAATAATGCACCCCGAGGAATGGAAAAATATAGAACGTACCAATACCTTCTCCTCCTGCTGAGATTGTAAACGACATTCAAAGAAAACTGCTATTATATGGCATTAACCTATTCTCTTCTTTGCGTGTCGATGGCAAACAACAACGTCTACAAACACTATATCTCATTCTTAAATGTCATCATCATTGCTACTATTTAAGTTTAATTTACATTGTCAAAGAAGGTTGCTACCTTCTTTTCTTCACTGCTGGATAAAGCCCTCTCTCTCTTAATGATCGCCATCTTTCTCGTCTTGTGTTTTACGAAACCAGTTTCAACCTGCAACCTTTGGTTCTGTTGTGACTAGAAAGGCCACAGAATCAGTCTTTGCTGGCTGGCGACGAAAAAGAGGGCGCCCCAGAATTATGGTCGAGACGATTTAGATGCGACAGATAAAAACTGAAGGAGATACGCAATGGACAGAGATGGGTAAACATATTATATATTTAAATACACCTATTAACAATAACTTACGGTGAACCTCCTGCACCAAACACTGATCCACTTGATGTCTTTCAGTCGTTTGCCCCCAGGCAGCCTCAGCAGGATGTCAGAATTGCTGTGCGCTGACAGGATGGGCGGGTCTCTGGAAACATTATATATAATATACCTTGTTGTTCGTCGAGTCAACCCACGTCAACCAATCCCTCTCTCTGTTAAAGTGATGTATAAAAAGAAGTACCCCTGTCGCGTCTGCCTGTACGAACGCGATAATCTTAAAAATTACCGGTCGGATTTTTGTTTACACCAATACATGTGATACTTGGGGAAGGTTTAGGTGTGTACGAGCTACGCCGGGATGAACCGCTAGTTTAGGAATAAAAGTTTGTCACAGCCGGCGCATCATTTGTGCCCTTCATTAGGTATCCCACAACTTCTTCATAGTTGTATTCCTCATGGCTGAGGGTCGTGGTTATTACGTGGAATTAAACACAAACAACAACTTTGTTGGCATTATTAATGGAGTGGTTTGTGGAGGCCATTGCCTTCTCCATTTCACACACAAGTTAATAAGAATTAACCAGTGTGCAGGTTTCCTAATGATGTTTTCCTTCACCGGAAGCAAGTGGTGGTCGATGAAAACTACTATACATGAATTAGATTGGTATACAAACTCATGTGGCACGAGTAGGATTCGACCCTGGGACCTTTTGATCCACAGGCGGGCGTCTTAACCATTACACCACGACCGCTTCCTAATTAACGTCAGAAAGCACAGGATTCGCGTAATAAATAAATGATATGTAGGGCATGTAATGATCAATGCACGTTGGCGTTACGTTTTCCAACACACATTTGAAGTCGACAAATACGTAAAACATTGGAGAAAACAATAGTACTGTAATGTTACAAGCAAGTGTGTTAAAAAACAAAACTGAGACATCATAATTAAAATTATAGTCATCACCAAATAAATCATCTTGTCCCTCTGGACCTCCCCCAGCGAGGGAGCTTCCCGACGATTATGTTTATTTAATTGCCAAACAATTTGTCTATATTACTCCATTTTTGTTGACGCACCCCAAAATTATATTTAGATTTGCATAGCGACTGCAACATGATAATTTTCTAGTCCCTCTAGGATCATTATGAGTTTGTGTAAGGTTTTATTTAATATCATACTACAATTGGTGTCTACAATTTGCATATTTGGAGTTAAATATATATGTTATAGATATGTTTTTTTTTGTGTAATGAATAAACTAAGAAAAATATTCAGATACAGATGAAACTATCAGCACATAGGCTACTTATATGATTATGGTAATACACGAGCGAAGCCGGCAAACATTTTATAAGCTACATAGGTATTATCAGAGTTTAATTAACAGTAGATTATTTACATTTCCATCGTTGTAAATGACAGTCAAAATCGATAATAGCATGACCAAATTCTATCTATTGTTACACCGGCTATTACGGCTTTTGTGGCTGCTGTCGTGTCAAACAAAGCCGGTATCTATCGATTAAATGTCAACTTAAAAGTAGCAATATGTATGTATGTTTTTTTCTCTCATCTGAATGTTTGTCAGTGTCCATTCTTCTACTTTTTCTCCTCCGCTTTACACAGTCGTCGGCATATTTAATTCTCAGACAATTGGCATGCAAATCATCTTTGACAAAATTTAAGCCGAGATGGAAAAAATACTGGAATCGAGCGGGAATTGAACGCACGCCCATGTCTATCCGGAGCAGTGCTCTATCGAGACCGTGCTAGTTCTGCCAAACAATTCGTGATATGTGTAACACTTACTAGCTAACCAGCGGTAAGAAACGGTCCGCCTTCGCACGGGTGCAATATCATGCATGTCATATATACATATAAACTTACCTCTTGATTCACTCTATCTATTAAAAAATAAAAATCCCTCATTAAAATCCGTTACGTAGTACTTTACGGCTTTATTACGCATTACATCCAACATGTATGGACGCAGTAGGGACGTCGTTTAAATGACTATTGATGATAAAAATTTGAGTGGAAAAAGTGCCCGTGAAAGTTTAATTTCTGAATAAATGATTTGAGCCCTCACCTAGTGACATAGTCTTCGGGGTACGGCACTAGCGTGCCTTCAGGCGAAGGTTGCGGGGTATCCCCCACCCAGAAATATGCGTCGGGGCCCGTACCATCGTAAGCGAAGCCGCGCACGAATATCGTGCTCTCGTCGACTGCGTAAATAGTACCGCGGATGCCATGTGCGTACTGCGTGAGTCTGCCGATGAGACGCCCATAGTAGGGCTCTTGGCGCCGTGATGTGACTAGTCCTGGGGGCAAAATAAAGTATTCATATTGATATTATTTATTCGCCAACCAAGTACTACAATGATCTTAAAGTACTTAACTAGTAGTTCGCCGCGAACTTAGACCTCGTGAACACAATAAATTTTACATACATACGTAAAAAATGTATTTTTGCCCCATGGAGTATATTAGCCTCATTCGATTCGTTCGCTCGGTCAATTACAATTATGTAGTGCTTATAATTTACCAGTCATCTTTTACAGGTATTGTGAAATGTGTTACTATTAAATGACTATTAAAATGTGGAGTTGTGGTGATGGTATGATGTGCGATCAGTGTGAAAATGCAAAGTTATTAGGTACTAACATAATTTATAAGTTACCTATATAATTTTTGTATTTCTTTAGCGGGGCGTTGTGCACTATATTTGTGATGGGTAAAAAAATGTTAAACTTGCGTCAGGACACGTGACCTGATCGAAAATTCGTAAGACGTCAAAAATGCACAACGTTAAATTCAAGTTTTCATTTCTGCCGGCACTCCCGGAGTGTAACCCGTTTTTTTTTATTAAACTTTTAAAAGTTAGGTTTCAGATTCAAATTGTTCGTTTCACAATCACAACTCTATTCTGTGTATGTATCTATGTAACTAGGTATTTGTAAAGCTGAATCCACAATCAAATAAATAAACAATTCTATTATAGTTGTTTGACGATTAATATTGCATCAATGAGATAAAGGGTTATGTATGTATGAGGACTCATATCGAGGGATCGTTACCTAGGTAACGCCGGTTAGAGGACTATTTTCAAACATGTTATGAACTGAATATCCTATGTGTCGATCAAGGCAGGTCTTTAGTTTTAAGACTATAATGATATGATACCTGAATTCAATACTTGTTACGCCTGAATTTTTATTTCGAAATTCTTTTAATCTCAATTTCTTCAGCAAACAAGTGTCTTAGAGTGGGTTCCACCAGTCAGAATTGACATTTGGAACTTTAACCTGCAAAGAAAAACTGTAAGGTACGCTATTTTGTCTAAAAGAACGGGGCGCTGAAAAAAAAATCGGAAACTCACCCCTGCCGATCATCGCACCCGTCCCAAAAACACGGAACAAGCAACGAGAAATACATTGTGACAATAATTTCCGTCTCGAGGGGGACAATCGTTTCAAATATATCACAAAAGACATAACTGACACTCTCCTCCGTTCAATAATAAAACTTCACGCTAAGAAATAGGATGCAAATTGGCGCGACGTCGATCTTTTATGAACCAATAAGCTTGAAAGCTACATCGATCACGTCGAAATGGAAGGAAATAGTTTAAATTTCGGAGGCGAATTTCTTTTTTAAAAGGCTGAAAGGAGGTCGGTCAAACGTTATGCCTGATTCAATAATTTTGGATACACACAGACAGATACAATATCACGTTTTAATTCTGCCCCTTCTGTTCCTGTATACGGAGTAGACAGAGCCTAGTTTTGCGAAACTCGAAGGCCATGTTAGCTGTAAGGCGAATAGTTTAAATAGTGATATATTACTAGAAAACTCCAGTAGCCTTTTCCCTTGATTGATTTAACGATTAGCGCTGGAGAAGCAGTTGACACATTCTGTATTTTTCTCTCGCTCTCAGACCATCATGGAAGACAGTAGATACAAAGCATTTTTCATTATTGTAATCTACTTAATAGTTCATGTAGATGGGATTGGGAATAATTCCAATGCTTTCCTCGCTTTTTAAAATAGGGTAAACATTTTGAAGTATATTTATTGAAGGCATAACGCAAAATATCTCTTTCTTTTTTAAATATTCGGTTAATCGCAAAAAGTTCATCATTACGTTAACATTTATTTTGATTCGTGAAAAATATAGCTTAATCTGAATCAGCTAGTCGCTTCAGTTGGCTGGAAATATGGATATTTTCATAACTAGTAATTTGAGAATGACAAAATATAAACACTTTAAATGTGTTTATAAAAAAAAACCGAAAAGTAATAAAAAATAGAAATAGAAAAATAATAAATAAAAATAAAATAAGAAATAGAAAAAAATATATGACTGATTCTTCAAAAATTTCACTTTCGTGGTGATTTTTTTTTAAAGTAACGTTAGCTTAAATAATAACATTATAAAAATGTTGTAATAACATTACGTATAACACAAGTTATAAATAAATAGATGCATAAATAACATATATTGTATTTTGAAATGTTCATGTCCACAAAAGTTACGAAATATGCCACGAAAGTTATGTACTAATTTTCACAAGCAGGATTTGTATCAAATCTTTATTTTTTTCTAAATTATATTTATTATTCTAAATATAAGATTTTTATTAGCAATATTTTTTTTTATCAAAATCAGCATTTCAATCAGTATATTATTTAATATAACTTGTCTAAACTTTCTCCTCCCATTCCCGGTCTCTGGGATAGAAATTTGATAAAAAAAAGTATTATTACCCCGAAATAGCGAAAATTACCAGCTATACCATACAGATTGAATACCTAACGTAAGGAAAGTATATGACTTAGCTTTTATTATCGCAATTTCGCGGTTGCTCCCATACGAAAAGTTGTTCAGTATCATGAACTGAGCATGTAGACAAAATATTGCCAATAAATACAAACTTAGGTACCATTTATGTGTATGAGGATTAGAGTTACGATAAAATAGTATAGAAAAGAATACATAACCTTGCCTTTAACATAATTTTCAATTATATTTTTAAAAGATTTTAAACTTTTTTGTGCTTTGCTATAGTCGAGTAGAGTTACTATGGTTTTAAGTAGATCGATTTAATATATAAATATATCATACATATTACATATATGTATTATTTTAAGGGGTAGATAACCTACGTGGGCAAATGGCCACGAAAACTGTGCCACGAAAGTTATGAAAACAATAAGTTTTTTTAAATTTCGAACTAACATATGCGTTGTTTTTCTAATAATAAACTGGATAATAGTCTAAAAAATGAGTTCAAAAATTATAAACATTTCACCTCCAAAATATGTTCACGAAAGTTACTAGAAAACAGCAAAAAAATTTTTTGCTGTTTTCTAGTATTTTTTTTTTGTTTTGAAGCAACGAGAGTACGTACTCTAGTTGCTTCAAAACAAAAAACTGTCCTGATATCGGTGATATATCAGGATAGTACTGAGCGTCTGCGCAGCTATCGTATGTAAGGAAGTTAGATCTTCGTAGAAGCGAGACGAGCGATTTTGTTGCGCGCTAACGAAATAGCAAAATCGTGTGACGGTGACAAAATGCTATTTATCTATCATAAACCACACAAGTGATCAAGGACACTACGGACAAATGGCACGACGGTCGACTCACTATGGACAGCTAACAAGTCTAGACCGCGCAGACAGTGTGTTTTCGATTGGAAGCATAAATACAACCACCGACATGACACCGTCGGAGCCGTGCGTTTCCCCAGGCGCAACACCTAGCCTGGCCGGATATCTTCCCTTTGTGGCGGATGAGCATAATCACTTAGGTCCCGCTACAACTTTAAAGATAAAATTAATGTTTTTAGGCAATTGTATAGTAAACTATAATACGATTAAGTTGATGTATTTACATGTATGCTAAATGTATTTCGAAATAAGATTTTTTAAGGATTTCAGTACGCGCCAACTGAGTGTGACACGCCAAGAATACCGATTTTGCTCCCGTTTTCGACCTTAGATTCTATTTTTACATAAATGGTAAATAATTTATCGTATTTATTGCTAATTTTATATACATATATAAATGACGCATCATACGTATTTGGTTCTAAGACTGTAGGTTTAGTAGTTTGGAAATTATGACCGTGTGACCGCGTTTTTTAGGGTCTCGAAGAATTACTCATATGCTGCGGAATGAGCCTCAGCGCTCAGCGCTGATTTTCAGCTGGGCCTAGGTCAAATAAAAAGATAGAAATAAAAAAAAAATAATTTTAAAATTTCGTAGATAAGTAGGTACTTATTATTGTTTAGTAAAAGCAATGATAATAACAGAAGGTCACACATGGCACTTTCTTATTTAGGAGTTTTAACATATTAGCGGTCGTTATCTAATAACTATTGTACCTAGTGGGGCGTGCAATATTGATTTTCGTTGCATATTTTATCTCGATGGCTGCATCCTTTTCTATTCTGAAGAAATTCATTATTGGAAATCTCAATCATTGAAGGAGATTTTTCAATAATACATACCTACTTAATAGGAATGTTTACCTAACTAAATGAATATTATATATGCGAAAGTTGAGGTTGAGGATGTGTATATGTATGTATGTTTGTTACTATTTCACGCGAAATCTACTGGACCGATTGTTATAAAATTTGGTACACGAATAGTATATAACCTGGAATAACTCATATACTTTTAACAGCGAAATTCCCACGGGAGCGAAACCCCGGGGCGCAGCTACTTATTTATATAAACAGAAACAGCTAGTTTTAAAAGGAAACTAGAAACATATAAAGAAAAATAGGTTAAAAAGAGCCAATTTAAATTCCTATAATAATGTAGGCATTACGGAGCGTTGCGTCACGAACAGTCAAAATAATTCCTTCGTGACGAATTCTGAATACTAATCTTACGAAATTCTAATGCTTCGATTACCGACATGACAGCGTGCATATTCTACCATCCTTATCTCTTATCATCATCAATACATATAATAAAATTGAAGAGAGGCCAAATTTGTACATTGGATATATTTTTTTAATTCTTCATGGAATATACTTAGTTACTGATATAGATGACGAAAATATAGTTTTGGAAATTTTTGTCTGTCTGTCTGTCTGTCTGTCTGTCTGTCTGTCTGTCTGTCTGTCTGTCTGTCTGTCTGTCTGTCTATCTGTCTGTCTGTCTAAACGCGCTTCACTCAAAATCTACTAGACCGGTTTGCTTGAAATTTGGTATGTAGGTACGTTATATACCGGGATAACATCTTAGATACATTACATCCCGGTAAATGGCCACGTTCCCGTAGGATATTTGAAAAACTAATTATGAATCAAAATTGCCTCAGAATCCCGGGTTAACATCTTATAGACATTTCATCCCGGAAAATGAGGGGGGTCCTGTAGGAAAATTAAAATAACACGGAGCCGATTCACTTTAAAACTTTGTAGAAAGGTGTAAACAGAATATAAACAATTTTTTTATCGATGAAAGTTATATAATTGGGTATCAATTTACTATTAATTTTGTTATATTTTAGTTTTGAACATAAAGATGATTGATGGCGCCACCAAGACTTTTAAAACGCGTTATGGTTTCGCTCGGACAAAATGATATATATATTGTACTACCGAAATAAATCACTAGATGGCGCCACTAACACTTTTAAATCTCCAAATCGTGCTATGGTGTCTCTCTCACAAATCCATACTAATATTATAAAGAGATAAGCGTTTGTGAGTTTGTATGTTTGAGGCGGGTAATCTCCGAAGCTACCAAACAATACAAAATATATTTATAGTCCATAAAAACAATATTAGTACAAAATAATACAATTGTGCATACATATGGACCAATGGTGGGCCTGTTGCTAAGCAATCTCTTCCAGCCAGCCTTTGGGTATTGAGAGAGGATAACAGAAGGGGGTGGGCGCAGTATGTATCAATATATCAGTATAAAACTCTTCCGTTACTGAGTGACTGACTGACTGACTGACTGACAACGTACACCCGAAACTGCTGGGCAGGAAGCTGAAATTTGGCATATAGGTGAGTGTAGGTGAACACAAAGAGAGCATTTTTGGAAATTCTACTCCAAAGGGGGTGAAAGGGGTGAAAAACAGTAAATATGAAAGTTCTACACCGTTGATGTTAGTGACTTGAAAATTTGCATTTTGGTTGTTTTCAAAGTAATGAATACGTGTTTCAGATTAACACTCAACCCCTTCAAAAGGGAGGTGAAAGATTTTATGGGACTTAATACAATTTTCAAGATAAAAAGCTGAAAATTGGCACACTTACTTTTTGTAGTAAATAACAGTAATAGTAAATACAAAAAAAAGTTGAATTTAAGTTTGTGGTTAATACGAGTAAAAGACCGGGACGTAAAACATCATGGAAAATGGGAGGGCACGCGTTGCAGAAAGCGGGAGTGGGGGTCGGAGCGGGAAATGGGAAGGAGACATGTAGTGTGAAACGGGACGGGACACTTTGCAAAAAACATGATGGCACAATATGTAGGAAACGGTACGGGATATCTACTTTACATAGTACGAATCGGGATTGGACAAGTTTGCGGGACGAGATACGCAGCGGGAAACAGGAAATGGAACTAAAGATGAGAAAAAATGCGAATTTGAATCATATATGTTTACCAGTCTTACATAGTACGCGATAAAAAAAATTACTGAGATTTTTCTATGAAATTCACGAGGGCGAAGCCGCGGGCAAAAGCTAGTTCCTAAATAAATTTGTTACAAAAATGACATTTTTGAGACAAGCGTAAATAAATAAATAAATAAAATAAATATATTAGGACAAATCGCCTAGCTAGCTAGCCCCAAAGTAAGTTCCACACTTGTGTGTTATGGGATACTAAGTCAATGATACTATATTTTTAAATACCCAAGACCCGGGCCAATCAGAAAAATATCATTTTCTATCATGACCCGACCGGGGATCGAACCCGGGACCTCTCAGTTCAGAGGCAAACACTTTACCACTGCTCCACCAACGTCGTCAGAGAGCCATGGAATTAGTAGGTACTATATAGTACTGTTCATCAAATCCATGGAGAAATCTTATTGAATCAAACAATGTGTGACATGTCATTGCAGTATACCGATTCCCTCGTCGCGGCAGTTTCCTGGGTCATCAGGTCATGCTTAACATAATAATTGTCATCTAAATTTACGGGTGTACAAAATTTCAACTCAATAGGTTGAAGATAACTTTCGTCGTCGATTATCGTTCTTTTTAGCTTCAGAATTAAATTACAAGATTTCAGATAAATCTAATATTATTATTATAAAGAGGTAAACATTTTTGACTTTGTGATTTTGTGAGTTTGTATGTTTGAAGCGGGTAATCTCCGAAACTACCGAACCGATTTTAAGCATTCTTTCACCATTAGAAAGTTACATTATCCAAGATTGCTATAGGCTATATTTTATGACAAAAATCCTACGGGAGCGAAGCCCCGGGCAATTTCTATATAATTTAAAAATTGACGTGATAAAGATCTTGTGTAGGTCTAATTTCTGAACAAATGCTTTGACTTTAACAACTTCTTCATCTTCATAGTCGTATTTTTTATTCAGATCAGCACATACTGAGGGTCGTGGTTATTACGTGGGATGAAACACACACATTGTTTTGCCATTGGCTTCTCCATTTCACTCACAAGTTAATAATAAACCAGTGTGCAACTTTACGATGTTTTCCTTCACCGAAAGCAAGTGGTGGTCCATGAAAACTACTTATACACAAGTCAGATTTGTATATAAACTCATGTGGCACGAGTAGGATTAGAACCTGGGACCTTTCGATCCACAGGCGGACGTCTTAACCATTACACCACAAACGCTTCACGTTTTGGTGCCTAAAAATGTTAAAAGCATAAATTAAAACATAAAACTTTATAAACCGGTAACGAGCGGGCGTCAGGGGCGCCTCGCCCGCTCGCTCGCTATTTATCTAATATCCTAAGCACCCCCGCTATTAAGGGATATTTTGATTGACATGCGCGCCCCTGAGATTTCCAGACGAAGGGTGGGTAGGGCTGCCTTATGGGAAATATGAAAATTTTCCTGAATTAAAGAAGATTTATCAAAAAAACAAAGTTTCAGAACACAATAACGATACGGAAAAAACATATGATTAGACTCTTCTGATACTGTATTTATTAATTGTCAGAAATTGCTTTCCCCCTTTTTCGCTCAGTTTGAATACTTCTTATAAAAATCCATAGTTTTATATTTTAATCAATTATGGTAAAAATAGACGTCAATCGTAGTCAGGCATTTTATTTTGGAGGCGCGTAACGCTGTAGCCATTTGTCTCGAACAGATGCTTGAGATTATTATTATATATTGATATAAATATAGCGTGAAAAAGTGCCTGTGAAGGCCTAATTTCTGAATAAATGATTTGATTTTGATTTTATCTTCTAAGTAAGTTCAAGACTTGTGTAATGGTGTAGTAACTCAACGATACTGTGTTACGATGTAACAAATACATATATAGATAAACATCCAAGACCCGGGCCAATCAGAAAAAGATCATTTTCCATCTTGACCCGAACGGGGATCGAACCCGCGACCTCCCGGTTCAGAGGCAAGCATTTTACCACTGCGCCACCGAGGTCGACGACGCAGCCCTATCGCCCCTCGTCTGGTAGGGTGCTCCGTACGAGTCTGTAAGCTTAACACAGTTTGTGACGACGTTTTGATACTCATTTGTTGTAACCGTGACTAGCTCGTCGTTATCGTGTCGGGAGTGAAAGGAATACACAGCGCAGGCTGATACAACTCTCAGGCAGATCGTAAAGGTCAATCAAGGGCTATAAACTGGAGATAGTGAATCTCCATTTAATTGTCCCTTATTTATCTCAATTTTATATAGAAAATTTCAACTGAACCTGTAAATGTAGTACCAGCGGTAGGTTGGTTCCGGTAAAGGAAAACATCGTGAGGAAACCTGGACACGGTTGATTATTATTGAAGAAGACCATGGCAAACCATTCCATTAATAGTGCCAAGAAAGTTGTTATGTGTGTTTCATTTTGCACTTAATAAATAAATAAATATATAAGGACAAATCACACAGATTGAACTGGCTACAAAGTAAGTTCGAGACTTGTGTTATGGGATACTAACTCAACGATACTATATTTTATAACAAATACATATAGATAAACATTCAAGACCTATCAGAAAAGAGCCAATCAGGGCGAATCAGAACAGATCATTTTCCATCATGATCCGACCGCGGATCGAACCCGGGACTTCTCGGTTCGGAGGCAAGCACTTTACCACTGCGCCACCGAGGTCGTACATACGTAATGACCACGATCCTTAACCATGAGGAAATATAAATATGAAGAGAATCCCCAGTAGTGAGATGTTGATGAGCTAAGAAAAAATCTGTGCTGAGTTATCACGAGGGCGAATCTTCAAGCTAAAGCTTAGACACAACCTGACGATAATGAAATAATGGATCATGTTATCAAATTGGCCATCTCAACGTACATTCCATTCAGTGTATTATTACGAAATGAAACCGTTTGTTAAGTTTACTTTATAGCTCTGCGATAGCAAATCGTGACTACCGCACGCTCAGCTTGGATATCCTAGTAAACTAAAGATTAGCGCAGAAAATTTACGATTTTATAGGTAGTTATAATCATCCGATGATGAACGTAACAATTAGGTAGGATTTAGGATAGATTCTCGTTAGGGCAGCTAAGTCGATTTTTGTACAATAAATAAAAATAAAAAATAAAAATAAAAATAAAAATAAAAATAAAAATAAAAATAAAAATAAAAATAAAAATAAAAATAAAAATAAAAATAAAAATAAAAATAAAAATAAAAATAAAAATAAAAATAAAAATAAAAATAAAAATAAAAATAAAAATAAAAATAAAAATAAAAATAAAAATAAAAATAAAAATAAAAATAAAAATAAAAATAAAAATAAAAATAAAAATAAAAATAAAAATAAAAATAAAAATAAAAATAAAAATAAAAATAAAAATAAAAATAAAAATAAAAATAAAAATAAAAATAAAAATAAAAATAAAAATAAAAATAAAAATAAAAATAAAAATAAAAAATAAAAAATAAAAATAAAAATTGTTTATTTCAGATAACCACGGATCCATACACGAACACGAACTTCTTTAGAAATAAGTAATTATAATCTATCGATTTTACAAGGATTTTAAATTAACTATGGACATCGTTTGTGCTTGTAACTTATGCGTGTAGGTAATGCTTAGTTAGCTTAGATTATAGAAATTAATTTTATTATAATTCTAAATTCAGTGGTTTAATGGTAAATATTTTATTTTATGACTGATGTATTGTAAATGTGATCTAGATTAGAAATTAATTAATCATCAATCAAATCAAGTTCAATTTCGTCAACGTTTAGGAGCAGATAAGTATTACACGTTAGTAGTTTTAAAATTTGATGACGTACCTAATATAATAACATTACTAAATCAAATAATGAATACCTTACGAAATGTTAAATACCCGTCTTTGCTAACTGGAGAATGAGAAGAAAACTAAGAAAGCGGACATTTGTAATAATTACAGTTCTTGAACTGTAATTATGTAATGTAAGGGCCATCAGTCCATCACAGAAGCATTGCCTGCTTTTCAAGAATCATACCTATTTTATGAAAATCCTAAAGTCGTATCAGATATTGTAAGATTATATGTGATCGTATCAGTTATTGTAGGATTATAGTTTAAGTAAAATAAAACATTTGTGTGAAAATTGCAGAGACTCTTTTAATGACAGATGGAATTGGCGGGAACACGAAAGATGTATCTTTCGTGTTCCCGCCTATATTGTCATATGAGGGCAACATTGTAATGTTGCCCTCATATGACAACAGTGTTGCAAGGTTGCAATTTATAAAATAGAAAATGGTTGCGTTCACTATTTAACAGATATCCATAGATAGATCGGTCGTGAGAGGAAGTTTATTACACAACATACGTAGATTTACGATTCATCATATCATATCGAGAATGTTATTGCTAACACTGGTGTCAGATTTTATTCAAGTCGCCTAAAGGCATCTGACATGACTTTACGACTTCTAGTGGCAGATAGTCGCGTACACACTAGTGAACTAAACTTTCCACCAGTATGCAGGTTTCCTCACGACATTTTCCTTTACTGGAAGTAGTGGTGAAGATTTACAATTGAAAATTCACATATTATTAACGCAGTCTAATATAAAGCAAAATATATTCAATAACGCGCAGTTTTAATTAACCGTCCCTCACATTATGCTAAAGAGGTGGGGTGCGAAGCACGGGCTGTGATTGATAAACCCTTGAAAGGGATTTAAGGAATGGCGGAAGAGTTTTCGACGCTGTATTTATTCTAATCCTAACTAATATTATTATAAATGCGAAAGTAAGTATTTTTGTTTGTTTCATCTTCACGCTCTATCCACTCAACCAATCTAGTTTGTAGTATAGAGAAGGATTGGGTACCTTTCATTCCAGAAAAATAACTGTTCCCGTGGGAAATTCACGCAAGCCGCGAAGCCGCGGACAAAAACTAGCATGTAATAAATCAGTGTAATAAATGGAATTTCCACGTTGTCGCTTCAGTTCCCATGACAATGTATTATTATTATAATGCACGACCATGGAGAAACCAGGATCGGCTCCCAACGAGGGAACTCCTCAACGGAAATAAAATAAGTGGTGGTATAAAGAGAAATATAAATTCTATGCATGGTTCAACCCGATTTGTATTCGAAACAATTCATGTCGAAGTGAGAATAAAATCTTCCATTGCAAGACCGTTCGATAGCGCCACAGACATAAATAAACCTAGACAGGACATTTTATGGAAATATAGCGTGACATTTATTTCCGCATATGCGAGAGTCTTTTAAGGCTACGTTCAGACGATTTGAAATTATTCGCTTTGGATTAAATAGAATTGGTCCATTTAAGTGACATTACATTATCGAGTTTTGTTGTTCATATTTTAGCTTCTTTATATTTTGCCCGGGACTTCGCTCCCGTGGGAATTTTGAGATATAATATAGCCTATAGAAATCTTGAATAATGTACTTTTCTAATGGTGAACGAATTTTTGAAATCGGTTCTGTAGTTTCTGAGATTACCCGCCTCAAACATACAAACTCAAAAAGTCACAAAATCACACACGCTTACCTCTTTATGATAATAGTATAGATTTGTATCACCATCATACAAATTTACATTTACGTACATCAATGGGCCACTGCCCCGGATTGGTTAAACTAGTATGTGTTATGTTTATTGTTACACCAGATGTGATTTGGGGCCAGACACATAAATAAAAAAGTTACTTTTATGACACCTCATAAAAGTAACTTTTTTATTTATGTGTCTGTCAGTGGCCCATTGATGTACGTATAATTTTTATAAAAGCTAAGTACAAAACAATACATTAAGTTATACATTAGTTCACACATTATGTATCCATGCTAATATTATAAATGCGAAAGTCTATCTGTCTATCTGTCAGAGAAACACGCGGGTGGAGCCGCGGACAAAAGCCAGTTAACACTTTTTTTTCTGTTTTTTTTTGGCATCAAACAGTCATTACAAACAATATTACTAGAACTTACATCTAAAGACTAAAGTGCCGAAAAGAAATTTAAAATTATACTTACAGTAATAAATTGTATGGAGGCGTGCTAACGTACTTATTGAAGCCTTTAAACAAGCATTTATTTTAATTTATTTTTGAATGTCAGTAGACTACAACTGAAAGGGTCTAATGTAACAAAATCTTTATTGTATCGTCCAAGTAGGTAATCTCGAGCTACAGTGCGTAGCGCGTGTAGATTTATACAATACGACCGCACCGCACGGCGCCAGAGCTTAGAATGATACTCGTACATAAATACAAAACGTATCATACAAAAAATATTCCCTAAAAAAACACAACGCAAAACTGTTTTTTGAAAACAGAAGAGTTTCAATTCAAGTCTTCAAATAGATATAAATGTCCAGTCTATTAATTCACAAGCCGTTGCCGCGACTCCGCTAGGATATAGGGGTGGGGGATGAAAGTGCAGAACAAACACAATACCCTCTAAACGTAAAGCTTGCGGTGGTTGACGGCGTTATATTACGCTGGGGATGTTTTGGTAAGCCCTGAGAAGCATTCTTGAGATTCTCGATTCTCTACACGTTATAGGATTGACTTGAGATATTCTATACAATTCTGTGGAGTATGGTCCCGCCTTAGAATAGAACCTTTGCAGCCGAAAGGCAACAATAACTATAAAATTAATTATTAAATTAATAAATAAATTTAATAAGTAAAATCACTGTCGAATCATCATTCAGAGTTTATTAATTTTGAACAACACAACCGGGAATATTGAATGTATGTAAATTTACTAGATGTTTGAATTACTGTAGAATTTCGAGATAAAATTTCTCGAAGTTTATAGCAATTTTGGATAATGTACCTTTCGAATGGTGAAAGAATTTTTGAAATCGGTTCAGTAGTTTCGGAGATTAAGTACCCGTCTCTCACACACTCACAAACGCTTACCTCTTTATAATAAAAGTATAGATTTGCAGGGAAACACGAAAGATACAATATTATTTAAGTACGTGATAACAGGACAAAATTATTTATTTAGAAAGTAAAAACACACTTATAAACAAATGGAGAACTGAAAAATTAATGTCTAGATATAACTGAACAAGCGTGTTGCACCAGCACCAAATGTTGAAGGTCAATCATTGCTCGACCGGCCGCCTGCCTTATGTCACCATCTCTTTGGGAACGCCCAACACAGGAGCAGGTGACAACACAACAGACGAGTGAAGGAGAGAAAAATTTTATACTTATTTGTGAAATAAGGTCAGTAGTAGATATGTGTAGTAGTAAATAAAATAGACATATAATATTAATAGGATTAGTAAAGTGTGTACAGACTTAGTCCAGACTCTTAGCTAAATAGTTGAATGCACTGCACACATATCGGGGATTTTCATTGAAATATGTTTTCCTCTTTGCTCGAGAAAACCCTTGGAGGAATAACGTGAAACTCAAAGTTGTGATTGTGCTTCGAAGCAAAAGGCTTTGAAAAACAAAATAGTTTTAATATTTATTTATTAAAGTATACATATACAGACAAATGTGGCCGTCAAAATCATATGGGACCTTATGGCGGTTATTACCGTTGCTCGAATACAAAACAACGGCCATAAGGCCACTTTTGATTTGGACATAGACATACATTACTGAACAAATAAAATGCCCAAATTTAGCAGGATCATTTATGATAATAATAACGAAGAAAGCGGGATACCGCTCGGATGAGAGAGAGGTAATTAGGTGAGTTGGTATTCATGTTTTATGGCGCCATTTTTTTGTCATATCTGCTTTGAAATTGAAAATCAGTAGATACCTAATGTTGATCTACCTAACAGAAACTAGTCTTTTTTTTTGTGTATTTTGAGAACAAAGCTTAAAATTATAAATGTTGAAAACTTGATGATAATATGATCAACACAGAGTCGTGGAATTGTGATACCGACAGCAAAAGCAGGGCCTTGGATTCTATCTTTTTTATATTAGGCGATTCTCGGTGCGTTTAGACCGTTGCAGCCGCGCTGTCATTACAATTTTTCAAATTTTAACAAAGACAAGAATTAGTTTTACTATCTGAATTCAAAATACTTTAAATCTGTACTGTGGTTATGTCAATTTTATGAATGATTGATTTTAGAAATGATTCCTTCCCATGGAATTTAGTAGGTACTTCGTACTTATTAAATCCATGTTCCTTCCTCAAGAAACTTGACGGATCGTAATGACAGCTCGGCCGCAGAACCAACCTTCAAAAATTATCTAAAAAAAATATAAAAGCATATAGATGTAATGTAGGTAATATCAGTTTTCTTAAATAGCTATTATACACTGTTTACACATACATCCTACATTTTATATGTGGACGGTACCTCATCAACGAAGATTTTTTACCAAGAGTCAACGACCTCACTAATTGGCCAAGCAGAGCCGCAATTTTGAAAACGTGACATAACCTTGACAACGTGAGACGGCTATTATTCTTCGTGAGGTGATTAGCTTATTATCTTTGTCTGTTTTATATGAACATACAGATACGAGTATATATATATTTGACGACCTCGGTGGCGCAGTGGTAAAGTGCTTGCCTCTGAACCGAGAGGTCCCGGGTTCGATCCCTGGTCGGGTCATGATGGAAAATTATCTTTTTCTGATTGGCCCGGGTCTTGGATGTTTATCTATATTATGAGATGAGTATCGTTGAGTTAGTATCCCATAACACAAGTCTCGAACTTACTTTGCGGATAGCTCAATCTGTGTGATTTGTCCTAATATATTTATTTATTTATTTATATATTTTGATTAATAATGGATCAGCTGAATTGTTTTCGCGATTTCGGAGTTTCCCCCGTACGAAAAGCTGAGCATGTGGACAAAATCCAATGTATAAAAACTCACCTGTATACATACCGGTTTTACAAAGTTTAGGATTACCCAAGGTACCTCAAGTAGATCCTTTATGCGAAGTTTCAACATAATACTTGTAAAAAGCATGCTCGTAAGGTTGTTTTCGTATTCTTCAGTGGTTATACCTATTGTGTTTATACTAAGTAGCTTCCTACCTTCATACCTTCAGTGGTTATACAAGTACTTTTTAGAAGTGTTTAAGAGTGAATTTAATGAGAACGCCGCGTGTAGCGTGTGTGCGTGCGGTGCGTCATTAGTGTCGCACATTTTTTTAAAATAAGCATATTTTTTATAAATTATACATTTACAAAATTAACATTGTACCAGTACTTTATTTATTTATAAAATAGGATAATTAATTTGATTAATGTGTATGGTACAATTTAATAAACACTAATAACAGCCCACGGCGGCGTTCAAACCGCTCGTGAAATTTACCCTTAATGGTGTTTCTCAGAGCGTTTCAACCGCTGCGGCCGCGTTGTCATTACAATTTATCAAATGTTATCAAAGACAAAAAATGTTTTACTATCTGACAATACATATGTACTGTGGTAGTGTAAATTTTATGAATGATTGATTTTGAAAATGATTCTTGCCTCAAGAAATTTGACGGATCGTAATAACAGCGTGGCAGTTGTGGTCGACACGCTCTGAGAACCACCTAATATTTATTTAAGATATTTTACCACTTTGTATGTAAACAGGTATATTATAACATCCTGTATATAGGCTAGTATAAGTTCGATTTCTCGCTACGATACTTTTACCCAAATGTCTAAAGGTGCTCCTACAAAGCATGTTACAAAATGTTATGTAACACTTGTTGTCTTTGACACTCTTATCAGGAATGTGTTTAAGAAAAGAGACAACAAATCGATACCGGAAGTATTACTTAGCGTAAGGGACATTTTGGGCAAAACGAGTTATATACATATTCAGAATTTTCCGCTCTATCGATTGGTGTATTCAAAATTATTCTATCGTTAAAAAAAATGTCCCTTACGTTACATATTTTCAGGCTGTCTAGAATGATTTTTGGCAAAAAAATTGAAGTAACACATATCAACATTCGTTTCTTCCACGAAGAATGAAGTCGCTTTAGAAAATTAGTTTGACCCTTACGTAAATTTAAGTTCATAAAGTTTTAATATGTTCAATAACATCTCATAACACACTGTGTGGGAACACCTTAACGGGAGTAATTCTCGAAACGCAGGTAGAGTAAAACGATATCAATATTTGCTTTGCGAAGAGTTGTGTATTTGTAAGCCGCATACACTACTCTGAAATGAGGTTCAGGTACAGTTAACAGCACATCAAGTTAATAACATATCGCGGTAATAGTGGCGAATTCGCAATGAATTTAGGTAGGTTAATGTGCTGTTGACTGTACATAGGTAGCTTATTTATATCTTTCTCTAAAATCAAATTCCCGACAAAATGGTGCTTTCGTCGTCGTCTGTTTTTGTTTTCTAAAGCAGAGTATCAAAAATGTATTAGTTTTCACTTTTGACTATGATATCATAAAAAACAATATTCAACTGGTAGAGATTGCCTTATATGGCATTAAGTCCTCCTGTTGTTAACACAGGATCAACGTAAAAGTAAACCTTAAAATTTCTCAAAAAGTGACCCGTATCCACAGACAATATCGGACCATATAGACCTGTATCGGATTGCTGGTATCTACGGACAGCGGTGTTTGCTTATTATCAATTATATTCTATTAAATTGTACCTAATATTACTGAAAATTTTATAAACACGAAAGTAAGTTTGTAAGTTACCAATGCACACTCTATCAGTAGATATAGAATATGTAAAAGTAATAAATAAATAGTATCAGTAGATGTATAGGTACTTGTAGATATATACTTAGTAAAACCAATTTTCTTGTAATTCGACTCAGTACGGAGAAGGACATAAAGTACAAATCATCCCAGAAAATTATTCGGAAATTTGGAAAATCCACGCGGGCAAAGCATATTACAAGATACACTTAATAGTATAGACAAAAAATCCAATTGTTTATCGGGAATAACAAATAGTTGATCCGTCTCAGTTGGCTAGCTGGTCGGGATGGAATATGTAGTTTACGTACGTAGTATTTGAGTGGGTTGATGTGCAATACACAGTACATATTGCCCATTCACAAGTCAGATCGGATCGCCAACAAAAACTGATGTAAGCGGAGACGATCCAAGGTTGAAGTCAATACAATTTGCAATAGCAGCATCCGGTTCGCTTAGACTTGGACTGTACTTGGGTTCCAACAAAGGTGTGATAAATTGCTATAGATTAACTTTGATAATGGCTGAGAAAACAATGCAAAGACAGATTGATATAGGCGGAAAAATGTGGGCCACAGATAGCGCTATTGCAGTGCCTCAGCTATAGTTAATCACGCACAAGTAGTTAGCTTTTCAGCTATTCTACGGAGGAAAGTTGTGTCACTGCTCCACAGGGTGCGCGGGAGCAGCGATAACTGACAGCGCCCCTAAAGGCGATAGTCTATAAATTACCTAATACCTTGTAGAATATAAGTACGAACACAATTCGTTTTAAGTATTACTTACACAATGGATTCTCGTTGTCCAAAAATAAATATTTTTTATAGGCCGAAAAATAGCAAGAGTTAAGTGGAAGTGGGCCGGTCATATAGCCAGACATCCCTGTCTGCATCACTAGTTCCCACTACTGGTGCAGACGACTGTTAGAGAAAAGACTGTGGGGCAGAAAATCTCCAGCAGGAAGACCACAAATGACGTGGAAAGATGACATCAAAAATATAGCAGCGACTGGATCTTAACTGCCCAGAATGGGGAAAAGTGGCGGGAATTGAACGAAGGAATAATATAATTGGTTAAAAATAAGAAGAAGTTAGAAAAAGGGCAAAATAAAGTCCTTACCTTAGACACCGACGTGATTCATTCGGCCCTGCCAAACTGGATATACTTAGACTTAGAAGCAGGTGCGTGCATAAGGTTAATATAATCGTAATCGGACGACATTCAGTCATGTAGGTCACTAGCAAGGGTACCTTATGTAGACCCCTATTATGTGGTGATCTATTAATAGAATATAAATAATGTATCTGGAGCATACAACATAGTAAAACAAATAAAAATAGGTGTGTAAGTATCAACATATTTTACAAAATATTATGCAACCAAACAGTTCCTTAGCTTGTGTCAAAGGCCAGCCGGCCAGCAAAAACACCCGCCATGGTGAAGATGTTGATGATGTAAATCGTATTTTGTCTACCATTTCGAATTGGTTTTCTGCTAATAATAAACTTAATGCTGAATGCAAATAAAACCCAATGCATTAAATTTACACTTTCCAATGTTAGGCAGGCTCACGTCGACGTGACTCTGAATGGAGAAAGCTTAGATTTTGTACTAAACACCAAATTCTTAGGAATCACCTTGATTCCAAATTGCCCATATTAATGGCTTATCTAAAAAGCTTAGTTCCGCGGCATTCGCAGTTAGGAGAAACAGACAACGGACGGACGTGGCGACTGCTAGATTAATTTACTTTAGTTATTTTCATAGTTTAATGTCTTATGGGATACTACTTTGGGGGAGTGCTAGCACCATTAACACTGTTTTCATTTTACAAAAAAGAGCAATCCGTGCTGTGTATGGTTTGAGGAGATTGGATTCCCTTAGAGATTTTTTTAAAGATATTAATATTTTAACTTTACCCTCTCAATACATATTTGACAACATTATGCATGTCCGGAAAAATTTAAACTTATTTAAAAAAGTTGGTGATTACACTGATAGAGCCTTACGTAATAAAGATAAATTGTTTGTCCCCGGGCATCGGTTGGCCAAAGTTAGAATGTCTTTTGTTGAGAAATGTATCCGTTTATATAATAAATTGCCTAAATGGATTCTTGATATGCCGGACAAAAAATTAAGAAATTATATAAAAGAAGTACTTTGTAAAAAGGCATATTACAAGTCTGACGATTATGTGAACGACAATAATATTTGGCCCAAGCATGGTGCAGTATCCTCATAACATATGTAATTGATTTATGACATTATTACATACGTTTTGTACATTTAGCATTTTATTTATATTTTTTTTTGTATGACAATTTTTCAACATACAACTTTTTTTATATTTTTTATTCATTCAAATTTTGACATTTTTAATAATGATGTAAATTCGCCATCCTAATTTTTAATATATGTATAAAACCTATATTTGTTAATTGACGTCCTTGGAGAAAAGGCTGCGGTGAAGTTTGTTGCGCCGCTTCTTCTTCACCTGCGCTTTGGAAGCCAGCAGTAGACTTAGTTTAAGTAATTTTTTTGACATCAATAAGTGATGTATATCATCCTAAATTGAATAAAGAATTTAGAATTTGAATTTACTAATATTTACATGACGTCGATTAATAAATTTTGTATGAGCATGAAGTAAGTAATTTTCCAGGTAACATTAAATTATTATATTCCGTAGAATATAACTAATAAATATGTATGAAGTATTTACTGTGTATTACCTACTATACATATACCTGTTTCCTTTGTTTTTCTGCGAATCTGCCTTTACCTATCGTTATTGGTAGGTACCTATGTTGTTACGAAAGCACTAGCGCAAACCAAATTTGTATGCTTAGTCAATATTCATTAAGTATATGTAGAAAACTGTAATACAGTTGTTATCCCGAAATTCCCACGTCAACAGAGCCTCAGGTCGTTGCTAATTGCTAATCTACGTAAAATTTGTATTGGTCCTAGTATTACTCCTTGTGGAATACCATTCATTGAATCCATTTCTGGTTGTTAGTGTTAATCAAAGCTAGTAGTAAAAGTTTAGTGCTAATGTTTTGTGCAGATTTGATTTCGAAAAACCGTCAAAGATTTGTAGGTACCTACTTATAAAGAAAATATTAACGTTTTCCACTAAGATATCAGGCTATCAAAGGCACAGGCGAAATCTTTTTTTTTGTAAATACTAGTTTTCTTCTAATTTAAAAAGCTTTAAATTAGTCGAAAAACTTGGGTAGGTCTAATTATAATTAGTTACTGAATTATCCCAATTCCCGAAGCGTTAAAAACCGAATGTTTTTTTTTTTACTTCATTTGGCATAATAAAATCATAAATGTAGGTAATGCATAATTTAGTCAATTATACCATAATCTAATTGTTTAATTTACAAATAATGTAGAGTATTTTTCACTACATATAGGTACACCTTCGTACATGATCCCAATTCAGGAATCGAATACTTCAAAAAGTCAACTTACCAGTTTGGACTAGCAGGAGCAGAAGCGCCAGACACAAGTGCGGCGAAAACCCGCGCGGGGGCGGCACCCGCAGCGCCATTGGCCCAGCGACAGGGGCGGACAACCTCACACAATATAATACAGCTTTCAATTCAACCCCAAGTCTCCGGCGAAACACGAAAATTCACTACGCGACACAGGATAACACGAAACCGCGGCACTCACTTATTAATTTTATAATTTTTCCGCGCGCGTTCTCGATGACATTTATTTTTTTTTATTTGCGCACAGAACACGTTCGCATGCGGCCACTGCGCGCACCGTTTAGTTGGTTCAACTTTCACTTGTTTTACATTACGTCACATGATATCTGTTTGTACACTGACTATTCCCTTTCACTGATTTGTCTCATTTGCTACCTTATAACTAAGTTTTATTGTCGCCGTTGCATTATAATTTGTATATAAGTAATTGATGTATTGATTGTTGAAGCTGGAAATTTTTAAAGTAACACAATATTAGACAACACTAGATTTTCTTCTAATTCATCAAAAAATCCTGACATGATTAGAATAATAAGTAGTTCCCCGAACTTTTCGAATTGAATTAAAAAAAAAAGTTGTTTGTCTGGTTTTTACATCAATAAAAACAGGCTGGGTCGTCTATGTATTAAGGTAAGTACCTATTTGGTATTTTGATCTACAAAAATCATGAGAAGTTCTGTAGTTCTCATGATTTTTTTAGTTCAGAGCAGCAGACATGCAAAAACGGATGGGCGATAAAAGAAAGACCAAAAGTATGCCAAAAATTAACGAGCTCATCTTAATATACGTCCTATTCTACGAGTATCAGTGAGTACAAGGACTGGATAAATTCTGTGTTATACTTCAAACCTGACGGAATTCAAACCTGGGACATTTAGACAGCCAGTTTTAACCACACGACTGAGGCGACACAAATTGATAGTCACTACAGTTACAGAAAATATATCAAAATATTTAATAACATAAACAAAAAGAAAAAAATATCCGCCTATCTGTATTGTAAATGCAACAGCCAGCAACATATACCTAAATTCGTGGAAAAAAAATCTCCACTAGAAAGTATTTTTACAGAGAAAATAGCATATTTTGTATACGAGGTTATGAGTTACGTATGAAAAAGCTTTACTGCGTTATTGACCGAGCGAGCGAAGTGAGTGTGGTCTACGAATCAACTACATCACAAAATACATTTTTTGTCTGTATGTTTGTAACGCAATAACTTTCTAACCGTTGGTCTGATTGTGATGACATTTATGAAGTATATAGGTAGGATCTGTCAATATAATTTTTAAGTTCGTGAGGCAACAAAATCAGTTAAGACGTTTTTGAAATATTCACAATTTTGTAAAAATGTATTGTGTTCGCGAGGTCTAAGTTCGCGGCGAACAACTAGTAAATATCAACCGGCTTATTCTCTCACATCTGTCCATAATCCCGGTTTCTTCCTCAGCCGTTGAGCGTCGGAGTCGGGTCAGCTTTCCTAATTTTCCGTCTCCATACGCTCTCTTTAGGCTTGACATCAGCGGACCCCGGGCTGAGGGTACAGCCGAGAATGTAACCCACAGCACATCATTAGTGACAACTCTGCTTTTTTACGTAAATCGGTAATAGTCTTCATATTTTAAAATTGAATTGAAAGTGATGTTTTCATTTTTGGCAATGAACGACGTTCGATTTCTATTTTTTGTATACTACTAAGTAAGCAAACAGGCATGCAGCCCACCTGATGGAAAGCGGTCACCGCAGCCTATGGACGTCTGCAACACCAAGGGCATCAATTTTATAAAATGCGTATAATACAAACGTAATCCACTTCCCAGCTTATACAAGTGCAGTTACCGAAACTTCGCTATTAACACTGCAAACTCAGATGCATTCATTTCCTCGTCTTGAAACGCAGTGCACCCGGAAATGGCTGGTGCATAATGCTGAAATGTTATGCTGTAAGTACATAGTTGCAACGCCCAGAATGCGGTCGTGATGGATCGTCAATCTTAATCTAATCGTAACTTCAACATGGCGTTAACGTTGCAAAAAATAATTAGCATTCAAAACATGTATTATTTGATTACTAACAATATTCTGATTTAATGAAGAACGTCACACGTCATACCAATATCCATAGCTATTCTTTGAGAACGTAACTTTAACCACCTACAATTTTGCTTTTTGATTTATTATTGTACAAACTACACACAGCACTGAGAACAGCTGGCCAACACATGCCAAAGAACATAACTACTTACTAGACAAAAACATAACAAATACACTAAAACTATTTAACTCGTTATAAAAAATAAGCAAATGAGCACAGAACATTTAGCCTCACTAAATGGTCTGTGCAGATGAGCAAGCAAGGCGTTAGTTAGGCGTTAGCAAGCAAGTAGAGACACGGTCGGCGCATAGTGTACTAATATGGCGGCCAACGAGCAAGCTGTTCCCCTGATGGTAAGTGATCACCGCTGTCCAGGAACAACTGCAATATCATTGAGTTTTGCCAGTTGTCTGAAAATCAGCGTTATCTCCAACAAATTATTGTTGGGGACACCAGAAACTGAGACATTCCTTTGTCACCTACAAAATTTATGTCTAAAACGTATGTTAAAGTATATTGTAATACTGAGTGAAGCAATAAAGTGATTTTTTTAAATTTCTTTTGTCGTTTCAAGTACCATGAAACTACGTGTGTTTTACATGAACGGAAGTCATTGCGGCCACACGTTATCTCTTTTTTACACGATTCGTACACGATGTGGGAAAATGAGACAGCATGTCAGTATGCTACGTGTTTGTACAGTTCAATCGAAGAAATGGAAAAAAAACAAAACAAAGGAAAAAATCTTTAATTGAAATTAATCAGTTTACCTACTAAAGAAAGTTAACATTATGGTTTATTAAAAAGGTTACAGGACCAGTAGTTTGTAGCTTGTGAGAAATAACTATAAATATTGACGAGAAAAAGTGCCTGTGAAGGTCTAATTTCTGAATAAATGATTTGAATTTTGAATTTTGACCCGACAAATAAGGATACCAAAAACCGATGAGAAATAGAAGACAAGCGAACCCTGGGCTCTGATACTCTATGACACTCTATACGGCAGTAAGACCCTCAGTAATGATCAACATCAAGAATTTTGTAAATCTTACCCATACGTGAAATGGAGGAAAAAATAAATAGGAAAAATTAAATTTACGCGGAGGAAACCGAGGGTTGTTATTTTTTCTTTATAAGAATTCCATAGATTATCGTAACATAAACAAGTAGTATAATGTTTACAAAATGAAGTACGACATATTTTGTCACAGTCTGCATAGGAATGTCCAATATTAAATTTACCTAAATTTGAATTATATTTATTTGCGAATGGTATTTTTTCCATACAACACAAACTAGGACTAAAAATCGAGAGGCAAGCCATGAATCCATTTTTTGACACAACATTGTCGGTTAAATTTTAATTGACAATGTTAAAATAAGAAAGTCAATTTTGTGGATCTATAGCTACCACAGACTAAAAAAACAATATTAATACCTACAAATGGCTGCGTGGGCGTCTTTAAGTTTGGTCCATTTATTGTGGATTAAACACGGATGTCTGTCATAATATCTATTGATAAACTCAAAGGTCACATGTTAATAGAAATTTTATTTTCGAATATACTTTCATTTAGGTATTTAATCTGTGCATTTACAAAAAGAAAATACTTAAGTATAAAATGCTCGGTACTTTTTGGGAAATTTTTCAGTCGATTATAAAAAAAACTTTTTTCCACTTAAGTACTATTCGTATACCTATATTTTTAACTTAAATATCTGAGATAAGTATGGAATTAAGTATATTTTACACTTATGCCTCGGCATACATTTTAAATTAAAAAATAAATAAACAAAAAACGCTACCTACGAAATTTGTGAAACCGCCATTTTAACTCGCGTAAGGAAAACATCGGAATTTATTTAGCTAATTTTTACTATCAAAATTAAACAAAGATGTGTGATTGTGATGATTTCAATAACTGCCATGTGATTTATCAAATGGCAGTTATTGAAATTAGAAAATGGTTGAATTTAATGTTTCCGATATCGTAGAATGAAATAATAATGGATAAATTACACCAAAATAGGAGATCTGAATTAACATTTAACCAAGCCATAGATATACTACTGAACTACTGAATTAAATAAATTTTAATACCAAAACAAAATGACTATATCTTACTTGATTAGGTATAATATATATCAACATTTCTTCTAATTTAGTTTCTAATGTAAATAGGTATAAGCTTCTAACATACAAAAGAACACTTATTACGAATACTTCCAATCCAAAATCCAAATCTTCCATCCCAGTCCATCCGTCGAAATCGAAATCCCAATACGGGTCGCTTAAAAACCTCACGAAATAACGCCACGAAAAAATCAATCTGAAACGATTCGATATTCTATTCTACCGAAACCATCGACAACCAATCTTTTTTTTTTTAAACACATTCGAGTTTCGAACATCAGTGTTGCGAAATATTATGTTTTAGTTTTCTTTTTTTTATTATACTTATTTATTAAAACCTACATTTTTGAAATTGCAGTAGGGATTGGCGCGAAACGCGCTCGCCGCGACGCGGCCAGGTTGGTACTGGGGGTATTTGCCTTCGTACGAAATTTCCCAAAGGTTTTCCCCAAATGAAGGGAGACGGGTCGACAAACTTTGCGTTTTAACCTACGCTATTTAAATATTGACAATATTTATTTCTAGTTTTAATTAAGTAAGTAGATAGTTTAATTTCCAGATTTAATATTTGAATTTATATTTTTAACGTTGTCAAACTCAAACGAAATTAAGATGAATTTAATTCAAATTAAGTAATTCAATTAATCTAGTGGTGTGCTAATCTATCTAAAACAAAAATAAATTACTTTTATAAGATGTAGCTATTTCACAGATCATCATGTTCAATTTTAACCTCATTTTATATGGAATTTTTACAAAAAAAAAATTAACAATTATAGCTGAAAATTTGAGGAGTAATGAGAGATATAGACAGACTAACTTCTTTTTTAATTGTGGAAAAAATTAAGAGAAAGTGGAAATTATAGATAGTACCTATTTATCAAAACGATATACAAAGTAATACCACGTACTTTGTATATATTTGTTTCGTATATTTGTTTCAGAACAACTACTGTTACTATTCTATGATAGTAATAAAGGTGTTACACGTGGAATATTAAATAAATATATTGCGCCGATTTATATTATCGACAAACTATAACTAATTAAAATTAAAACTAATTTAATTTTCAAGCCACAAAGAAACATTTTAAATATTATATACATTATTGTCAATCCGAACCAATCGTGTGTCCAAAACTTCTACACAATCGGTTAAATGTATTCAAAATTTAGTTAAATCAGTCAATTTTTGTTCTTATTATCATGTAAAGGCTCATGTAAACAAAAAATCAGTAGGTACTTAGTAGTATTGGCGTCAAGATATGGCAACCCCGCGCCGCTCGTAGACCCGTAGACCCCGCCTGCTACCGTAGCTACGAGCTACGACATACGTATACTTGTAGTATACGATGCTTTATTGCTCTTTAGCTCTGCCCCGCGGATTTAACCGCGAATGTTTTCTACTTTATATTTTTTTTTATTCTACAAATTGAATAAATCAAAGACAAAAATTATTTATCTGTTTTAAATGTGGTACAATTTGATATACCTTACAAATTACGAAAAGAAATCTCCTTGTATCGCGTCTGTCTGATGAACGCAATAAACTCAAAAACTACTAGACAGATTTTTGTACGGTTTTCACCAATAGACAGTGTGAATCCTGAGGACGTTTTTTATGTATAATTTGTTATGGTTTTAGCCGAGCGAAGATGAAATTTGCCGTTGGTAGCTAAAACAATGATAGCATCAAATTAATTTAATTTAATTCGCTCGGATAAAACAATAATAAACAATACACCTGAACCTTCCTCAGGAATCACACTATCTATTGGTGAAAACCGTATACAAATCCGTCGGGTAGTTTTTGAGATAATCACGTTCAAACAAAAATAGACAGCGTTATACACTTTATAATATGTAATAACAAGTAGGTACATAAAAAGGGTATTTTTACGTTACCCTCAAACGACCTGACCGCCATTTTTGTAAAAAAAACTCCTCAATACAATACATTGGTTATGTGACTACTTTTGATTATAAAATCAAAAGTCTAAAATAAGCCATTGCCTTACTGAAGACTTTGACATTATATAAAAGAGGTATATTTATAAACCGTCGATTCCTAAAAATATTCTATTTTGATACTGACCATGCAGGTAGATATTAACTAATTTATAGATAGTAAATTTTCCAATTTTTTTTTGGTAACTCAATTAATTACCAATAATATAAATTGTGTGATGTGTAGCGTCCTGTCCGCGGGGCGTGCGGTGCCGGCTTAGAATAGGAATTCTCATACTAATCATCCCGTGGATGTCGTACGAGGTGATTAAGGCAATTATGCCTTAACAGTTAGGCAACAATAACGTTGCCAAAAAGGATTGACGTCAGGCAGACCTTCAGTTGTAAAAGCAAAAAAGTTGTTGTCTGTGTTTAATTCCACGTGATGACCACGACCTTTAGTCATGTGAAATACGACTTGAAGAGCATCAGACATGCAAGATTTTGCTACCAATAAGTATATAATATATTTTTTCTATTTGTAACAAAACATATTTGCCAGCCAAAGCATTTTACGCCGCTGTGAAGAATAAGATCTGGAAACTACCGATTTACCGGAAATTTGAAGAGAGGAAATTTCCTCATGGCTGAGGATCGGGGTTATTTACATTGAATGAAACACACACAACAACTTTCTTGGCATTATTAATGGAGTGGTGGTTTGCCATTGCCAAGTTTATAATCTACCAGTGTGCAGGTTCCACGATGTTTTCCTTCACCGGAAGCAAGTGGTGGTCGATGAAAACTATTATGCACGAGTAGGATTCGAACCGGAGACCTTTCGATCCACAGGCGGGCGTCTTAACCATTACACCACCACCGCTTCACCGCAATGAGGCATTGATCTAGCATAATAACATCAACACATGATCGTTATAGAATAAAACCGTTTTCCCGAGCACAATTTGATTCGAGTTTGGATAATCGCCGCTCATGTCTCCCCTGTCTCCCCGGGGATGGGGTCACATGTACCCTAATCTATATGACTACTGGATGTGGTACAACTGTACTGTAAAAAACGGTTTGAGTCAGTCTTTTTTTAGGTGCATCATAAAGTAGAAATAGGTACTGCTTTTCTTTGTATTGATGTATGTATTGCATTTAATAACAACTTTTATAATATTTTTATCGCGTAGATTCCACCACGCGTATGACAAGGACCACACTATGTTTTGTCTCATTTTGAGTTTACCGCGAACAGAGACTCGGCAGAGGATTTTAAAAAGAGGCGTGTTATACTTATAAGTTTGACCGCTAAGTGTATCTGTCTGTCTGTCCTGTGTATGTGAGCTACGGTAGCTTATCAACGGGCGAACCGATTTGGATGCGTTTTTTTTTATTTCATAGCTAATTTTTATGCGGTGGTGGTGGTTCTTATTATTATAAGATGTTTGATCAAAATCAGTTCAGCCGTTCAGTGTAGCGAAATGAATATTGAAAGTCGAGTTTTTTTAATTTGTCTAACATATAAACTTGTATAAAATCGAACTTAGAAGGTATTCACAATACTTATAATTTAATAAGTGACATTTCCAGTAATTCTAACTCAATACCAGAGACAATAGTTTGACAACGCGTTTTTAGATAACAAGCGAAGGGAAATAGATTAAAAACGACTTCACAGGGCAGTCCCTTCATATTGTTGTGATTCCCTTTGTACACGTCTGGATTCGTTCATAGCTCTATTGCTTTCATTTGTTATACATTATCTCTTCCTCATGGTCGTATTCCTCATGGCTGAGGGTCGTGATACGTGGAGTGAAACACACACAAAGATTTTCTTGGCACTATTATAATGCAATGGTTTGTCATTGCCTTCTCAATTATGCCGGTTTCACACTGAACTTAACTATAATTAAAAACCAGCAATGTATACCGAATCTGCCAAAGCTTGGCAAATTGTTCGACGACAGTGTGTAGCCGGCATCTAGTTTGTGGAGCTGGCATAGTCTAGTTTTAAAGCTAGTGCTGCCATCTATTCACAACAGAGACAACTACTACACATTCTTTTCTTAGCTGTCGCGGTGAAGTTGACTTATTTATCTTCTGTAGCAATAGATGTCGCTATGTAAATTGCCGAAAAAATCCAAATTTCGAATTCAATTTTGAATCAATAGTGATGGGAGGTTAACGAATTTAACAAGATTTATAACTTTTAACGAAAATTAACGAAATAGTTGATCACCAAAGGAGTGTAGAATATTTTTATTACTTTAAACTTCATATTAATTTTATTATTTTCAGAAAATCATACTAATGAATATGTACGTGTACCTAAGTATTAACTAATATTGGTAGTAATATGATCTATAAATATATTTAAATATCTAAGTAGGTAGCTAGACATAATAACCGGACAGGTGTTACGTTATAATTATCATGTAAGTATATATGGATAAATTATATCTAAATGTTGAAACATTAAATGTTTTATCGTAACAGTATTTAATATTTATCATCAAAAAACGATTAGGGTCATTCAAAACAATTACGTTCTTTATTAGCCAACCGTTGCTTTTACCACACATTTTAGAAACCTTTACTTTACATACTACCCTTACCATTCTGACAGTAAACGAATTAATACACAAATTAATTCGTTTCCTGTCAGAATGGTAAGGATAGTATTGAATATTTTCAAACCTATTTAGGTTCGTTTTGTGAATTTTCTAGGTATGATACGATTTTGTAGTAGTTTACAATTTCTACATAATATACATAAAAAATTTATCACCTTTCAGAGAGGTTAAAGTAAACACTCTTATCTTAAAAGCTTGCTATGACTAATTTGTAATGTCGCAAAATGTAATTCGCAATTATTTAAAATCACACAAATAGAGAGTTATCGTTTAGACCTCTGTAAGCAGGGGTCAGCTAGTGTGTATGATTCATTCTTACTCATATTTACAAATAACCGTTACGTTATACATTTTGGTTTTAGTCGTAAGGCTAAATAGTCTGTGAGTAGTAGGTACTTATTATTGTCTAGTGACCGCAATAGATCATTGTTTTGCCGTTTACCTTATTTATATGTATAAAAATATGTTTAAAAGAAAGGATATCGTTTATAACCTTAAGGGTTAAACGCATTTAAAGTAGGTTATGTACAACGTACTTAATAATCATATGCAAATGTAAGCTTATTAATAATAATTATTAACAGAATTTGTAGGAGTATGTTGTACCTATGTTCTAATATGGATCGCTGAGTGTCTGAAATAAATTATTTTATTATGAGATTTCAGGGAATTCATTATTTGTCTAGGCAAAGGATATGATTTCTCATAACTTATAAACATTTCAATTCCCTTTGTTCGTTAATTGGACAAATCACGTTACTATTTAATACTATATTCTTATCATCCATACCATAACTAAGGATATTCTATGAAGAATTTTAAAAAATCCAATGTATAAATTTGGCCTTTCTTTGAATATTGATGACAACGCTCACCTGCTTCATCATGATCACCTCACTCACTCACTCACATCATACGAAACATTTCAATCATTCAGCAGGATTCTTGTACAAAGGAGTTCGTTTCATTTATGTTTATTTTAACATTTTTTTATTTCGACATTAAAAGATTGTTACCAGTTTGGCCTTTATACAAAAAAGTAAAAATCTGTTATCACGTATACCGAAATTCAATGTCTGTCATTAAGAAACAATTTTAAATTATGCTGATTAATTTTTCTGTTATTTGCTCAATCATTGCAAATTAATTTTTGCATTAATTTGCAAATAAGTTACTCAAAAATTATGTTTTCTTTTTCTAATCATTACAAGTATTGAAATTAATGATAACATTTATCGTATATAATAATTTAACAACAATGCTTATTAATTTTATTAATTGGCCGCTAAAATTGTACTTGCAGTCGATTTTTTGACGTATTTCTCGAGTCCAAGCAATATTGATCTTTATCACGTATATTTGTCGAACGAAATTGTGTCACCCACTCACTTTAAACATTGTCGAAGGTTTAGTACTCGTGATTCATACGTTTTGTCGAAGTGAAGCAATTTCGCTCCTTGGGTTGGTAGTACTGTGGGTTAGTATTAGTACAAGTATTATGTAATCTATGGTATTAGTTACATTTTAAATCCAATCCTAAGTTATTTTGTGGATAACAAATTATACAAATTGCGAAATTAGGGGATTTGTTGGGACTAGATTTTACCCGCGGTTTCGTCCGCGTGTACTTCCCGCGGGGAATGCAATTTCGCCAGAATGTTAAGTAGCTGTAGTTAGTAGTAGTAGGCAGTAAGCCTACATGTCCATCTCCGTACTCTTAATCATATCCATGATTTTCAACAAGATTGGTTGAGTGTATAAGAGATGAAACAAACAAACTAACAAACTTACGTTTATAATACTTATTAGTTATGATGATTAACCCGGAACCGGAAACAACACTCCTTATCTTATCCAATAGATAAAATTGTTTTTTTTTAATTTTATTAAAACTTATAGATACATTTCTAGAAATCGTGAAAGTATTGTCATAGGTAGTTACTTATCGCTCACCACGTATCTCCTGCCTGATGGATTACATCAGTTTAACGGTCATGTAACGAACGAGATAAATTTCGCATTAGATTTAAGTGCTTTTGCTATGCTTACAGTTACCTCTTTAAAATCTTGACGGAATAATTAATATGGTACACTCAATAGCATAGATAATTGTAAGTAATAATAATAACTTAGTTCAGACAACATGATCCGTCACCATTCAGGGTTAGTAACAATTGGCCTTAGAAAAAATGTTAGTAACACATTTAGGGACATACACAGATAGATATAAACAATATAGGATCCACCGCTACTAGCCAGATGTCTACGTGACTGCGAGGTCCCGGGTTCGAATCCCGGTCAGGTCAACATGAAAAATGATCTTTTTCAGATTGACCTGGGTCTTGGATGTTTATCTTTCATTCTTTCAGCGATTTAATAAACTCTAACCTTTGCAGTAAATAATAAAAGTGAATTTGTGATATTAAAACCAACGCCTACAACGACCTAGTAAGGTTTAAATTTTGCAATAAACTTGTAGACAAGTCTGCCTCCCACACGCAGCAAAGAGACGAGTAAAGTGACACATTTCATGTGGGAGATGTTTATATCTGTTCTCTCAATTAACTGTGTAATTGATGCTATGCGAATTTTTGTTCCTTTCATTAAACGTAACTCTCGATTTATTACATCAGTTTAGTCCTGGCATTCCGCTCTGATGGGACTTTGAGGACAAATATTTTTTATTCTTTCTACACTGCTTAATGTTAAATCAACACTAATCTTTAGAGCGAAGGAGTGACAACTACTATGCTAATACTATTTGCTTAGAAAGTGATCGTACTTTCATTTTATTTGCTTGAGAATCACAATGTTACAGAGAGTGTAAGTATAAATAACAAAAATTATGTGTTAAATAGGTAAACAAACGTTGCACAATCAAATTCTAATTTGTCACTTGACGTATATTTGCAAGAAAATGCATTTTATTTATGCGTTATCTAATTCTGTCAGACATTGCAGTTCAAAATAGGATAAGAGCGAACATAAATAGAATCTCCAGAGGTGAATGATCTCAAGTCTCATTATTTTCTTTATAAAAATTATAACGCCTTATTAAACGTGTGACTCGGATGGAGGAAGTAATAAATAGACTGGAGTACGTTAGATACACGTGTCTTGTTCTTTTACTGTTATTAAATTAGGTACATTCTTCTTTACACTAAACAATTTTATGTTTATTTCTTACAGGGTTCGTTTACTTTACGAACATTACCCACATTCATCAGCCAGCTTTAACTTTATAAACCCAAACCTTTCTCACAAATTATCATGACTTTTGCAAAAAAAATCTCATGAACGAAAATTCGTACCTTTAAGTTTTTATCTGCTCTCAGACAGACTGGCTCAACTTACATTGTTATCCTTCTATATTATAAAACAAAGTCGTCTGCCGCGTATGTCTGTTCGCGATAAACACTAAAACAACTGCTCGGATTTTCATGCGGTTCAACAACATATGGTGTGAGTCCTGTGGAAGGAACCTATAGGTGTTTCATTCATTATATTTTTATCCTAGTGAACCCGTGACGGACCGCTAATTTATAATAAACATAATATAACATCTACCTCAGTAATAGGTTTTAACGTGGCCGTTGTAACAATTTTCCTATGCACTCAAGATGGTTACAAAACGTTTTCTACCTTTCAAGTGACCTCATTAGGAAGTTTCAAGAGCCCTTATAAAATCATTTTATTCTCTACATCCCATAATGAATACAATGCACCATCAAGTTGGCTATCGTAAGTTAATCGGATCGCCTTGCCGAGACTACCGTTGGCAATGCTCTTTACAAAGTCGCTCTCTGACCTCATTTTCTAAATATGGAAAAGTTTTGTAAGGCTATACATACACACATTGTGGTGAACCCTGACAAGTTCGTTTCATTTCATTACGTTAGGTTCTCGTTTAAGTAGAACTTCTCAGTATTTTTATTTTACATTAGATTCATGTGTTTTCTAAAAAGAAATTGTTTTCATCATGTGATGTGATGTCACGAGTTGCAAAAATCTGTGAGGAAAGGGGCTTTTTGATCTTTGATTATTTGCTGGGGAGTTTTTGTGGAAAGCTTGGATAAATGTGTTTCTGTCAGCAAGATCCTTGATATCATTGAATGTAAATTCTTTAAAGAGGTAGTTAAGCGTTCATCTTAACAATACAGGCATGATTTCCATCAAAAAATTTTAAGAATTGTTCCAGTTTTAGCCTCCTTTATTCTCTTCAACCAAACATGGTGTTCAGATAAATGTATGTACCTATAGTTAGATATCGAGACAAGTCGGGACAAATGCGCTTTGCCCTGACAATTAAATCACTTTACAACTCACACCATTTGATTCTCGTGGCTGCCCACACGCTTGCCTTGTGATCTTGTCGTTTACTTTACAGACAAGACGCTGTTTGGTAGGTCGTTTCACTGGAAACGATGTATATTTAGAATATCCGTTCGTCCCTACTTGGTTGAAATGTGTTCAGTGCATTTCCAACTTGGACATTGACAGCGATTGTGATTACTTTGGATTTACTTTTATGCTATCTTGTTGTGTTAATTTCTTCGATGGTGTATTTCGATTTGAGATGCGATTGTGTTGTGTTTCAATTTTTTGTGTGTTTCTTGTGATATAAAAGGAACTTTTTGGTAGGTAACTCGTTTATTAAAGCTTTGGCACATTGTGTAGCTGCAATTTTGAGCTTTTGAACTTATGTACCTACTTAATTAAAACATTGATGGTAAATATTATAACGGTAAATATACTGATGAATAATTAAGCCTAGAATAAATAAAAGACATGCGAACTAAATTATGTACTTTGCTACTTAAATTAATACTATAACAATAAATGTATCTTCAACAATCTAACGTAACGTACCTACCTACGCTATGAAACACTAAAAATATTTCCATAGATAACTACTACATTAAATGATTGATAGAGGACAATGAATTGACTGGCGATAGCTGATATCAAGTATAAACGTCAACATGCATTAAACGACACAATTAATACGAATTCTAATAAGATTCTACTAAGAATTGTATCCTTTAAATGAAGTCCTAATGACACATTAATTAGAAAAAAAAAATAGTATGTAAACAAAAAGCGTAAACACCAAACGTTATGACTCACGATGACGAACTTCTCATTATCATATCACCGCCACACGCATACCTTACTAGTTAGTTTCGATCTATACGTCGGGCTTATTTCTCGTGTTTATCAGTTAAAATAAAATTTTATATTGTTTTAAAATAACGCGTACCCATAATTATTAGACGTTAAATTTACAGCGTGAACGCGTGTGACATATAAAAGCGACGGACAATAATATGCACATTTTCCTCGACAACAAGAACAAAGAAAATTCGCAAAGACGTATAACACTTTATTAGCAGACGCACCAGCCTGTTGATCTAAACACGTGTCTGTGCATACGTGAAATAAAACGAGAGGATGCGAGCGGTCAACGCGCGCGTATAATAAATATCGAATGCAAAAATGATTAAAAGGAACGGTGATAATGTATTTGCGATCGCGTCGAGCAACAATCAGTGTCAGACCGCGCGGAGCGCTGTCTCGCTCTGCCCCGCCAGCGCGGCCACGAGGATACCGCGAGCCACTACCGTCAGGATGACGCCGCCTGACGCGCAGCAAAACACCAAGGAGGCGAGCATAGCACTCTCAATTTACGTGGAAAAGTGGAAAAACAAATATGAAGAATCCGAGAGGAAACACAAGGCAAATCTTCTCAAATCAGAAAAAGGTGAGACGCGTGTTTTATAAAATAACCATTTGTTTTTCCTTTTACTTCGCGATTGCAACTGCGCATGCTCCCACCCCTCGAACTTTCGTATGCAAATGAAAACACGCGAGAAAATCCTATTCGCGTATTTGTAGGATTATGACAGATGGATAACCTGTTGCTTACGCATTAATTCTTAAACTCGGGGTTTGTATGTTCACAGAAAGTTTTTGTTCTTTGATGGAACTTAGGTGATTCATGACTTTGTTTAAACTTGTGTTTATATTAATGCCGCGCCGTAAAACCCGTTATTGAACTGCGCAATACACCACAGGAGAAAGGTTCGGTTACCAAATAGCAAAAATAACGGCGTTATTTTATTTCACACCATATTGATTTTCGGATTGCGCAGCACTATTTAGTGTTTTTGTTTTTTTGGGAGTTTTTGAGATGTCATAATTTGACGTACGTAACAGGTGTCAAAATTCAAAAAAGGAAATAAACCTTCCTCAGAAAGTATTGTAAACATAGTTTTTGTAAAAACAACTTATATAATTATTTTACGCTTTCACTTTATTGGCATTATATCAGAAAGGTATTTACAAAGTTTAATTCATACAGTAATATTGTCATATGTAAAGTAAGTACTTACCCACGTAGTTTGTTTTAGGAATAATATACACGAAATGAATCTATTTCAAGTTATTTAACCTCATTTATTTAGTAAAATTTAATGTTTTCCGTAACATCTATAAATATTTATACCTACTCTGCTAAAGTTTGGACATTTGTTATTTAATCATTTCTCAACGTGAGTTAACTGTAATATTATTTGATAACAAGGATGTTAGGACAAAACTTAGATCATAAACACTTTATTAAAACACCTTTTAATCACAAAGAAAATTATTTTACACTTACTTATATAATCAAGTTGGATATTATAAAACAAAGTCCTCTGCCTTATCTGTCTGTTCACAATAAACTCAAAAACTTCTGCAGGGATTTTCATACGGTTTTCACCAATAGATCCTGAGGAAGCTTTAGGTGTGTAATTTATTATGGTTTTAACTTTGACGGGCTATTAGGTCATGATATAAGAAAATATGGAATAGGCAGACACAGAAAGAGCCCAGACAAGAGGCCTAACTGCGGAAAATAGTCCTTGAGGGAAGTAAGTATGGAATGAGGTTTAATTTTAGAGGTCCAATGGGTACTTTCCCAAATGAGGGAACTCTGTGTAGGTATGTTATCCATGTTCATTAGTAATTAAAAGTAAAAATTTTATTCAGAATTCTAATATAAATAAATAATAAAAATAAATAAATATATTATGACAAATCAGTCACAGATTGAGCTAGCCCCAAAGTAAGTTCGAGACTTGTGTTATGGGATACTAACTCAACGATACTATATTTTATAACTCATACATATATAGATAAACATCCAAGAGCCAATCAGAAAAAGATCATTTTCCATCATGACTCAACCGGGGATTGAACCCGGAACCTCTCGGTTCAGAAGCCAGGACTTTACCACTGCGCCACCGAGGTTGTCACATATTATCAAATGAAGTTGAATAACTGCTACTAGGCTGTGCTGATAATATTAGGATTCTAACAATTGAGCGAGTCTTCTAACCATTAAGGTGTGAAATAATTTATTTTATGATTCAAGAGAAGTTATTGACTCAAAACATGAAATCATAAAATATTACAAGTACTTACATATGTCGTACATGTCGCAGTGAATAATCATATTTTATGATGCATTTAGTTATTTACTAGCGGCCCGTCCCGGCTCCGCTCAGGTAAAAACATAATAAAATATACCCCTAAACCTTGTTTTTGTTATTGGTGAAAACAACATGAAAATCTGTTTTTGACTTTATCGTGAACAGACAGACAAGACAGGGGATGTTCTTTTTATTATATGTAAGGATTTTCTAATTTAATGTTCACTAAATATTTAATAAAATCTTTATTAGCCAGTTTTCCCCCTCTGTCAGCTAACTAAGAACCATAGCCTATGTTTGGAGTGTAAAATCAATTTCTCTGTAATCGCACCATAAATTCTCTTGAAATTACAATTGATAACACATTATGATTAAGTACCTATTCGATCACCAAATGGAAGGATATGAAACATATTTCAATGAAAACCCAGGTGTTTACTCTCTTTGTCTGTCTTTTTGTGTCTGCTGACACTGTGTTAGATTTTATTGTAGTCGCCGTAAGGCATCTGACATGACTTTAACGACTACCTACCGCGTTTAGTGGCAAGTAATCGCACACACAGTGAAACGTCAACCAGTGTGCAGGTTTCCTCACGATGTTTCCTTAACCCGAAGCAACCGGTGGTCTATGAAAACTACCTATACAATTGGATTGGTTACAAACTCATGTGGTAACCCACGAGTATTGATCGTTTATCTTTCATACTGGTCTGAGAGCGATATCGGCACTACGGAGACATATTAAACTCAGGAATAACGTAGGCAATCTTTTGAATTCTTTGTCATGTTTTTTTTGACCTTTACTCCTGAACTTGATATTTCCAATATATCCAGTTGAGCTAACTGCATAATTGCAGAGATAAGGCCTCTCATAATTGGCCATAATTTGACATTGGCGGCTGTCTGCCTACCTTGCAACTGCGATTATAGGAAATCTTTTGTGTTGACCTAATTGATATTAAATGATTTGGTTTCGTTTCAGTGGCGACAAATTCCGTGTTTTTCAAGATTTTAAATCGCGATGAAAGATTAAAACTTTATAGGTGGTAGTCCAATGGTTAAGACTGTACTGAAGAAATATAAGAAGGATAACTAGACGGGATACGTAGTGGGAAACGGGACGGTACAAATTGGGAGAAACGGTACAGGACTCGTTGGGGAAACGGGACGGGACACGCTAGGGGAAACGAGACGGGACACGTAGCGGGAGTTCACTTCACGGACATGATTTTTTTGTCAAGAGTTAAAAGCAACACGTTTTCACAGATGACAATGAAAGCCAAGGCAAACATTTAATTTTTACAAAAAAAACTAAGCTCTATTTCACTTGCAGCGAAGCGTGAGTACGATGACCTCCATCGTCGGTTCAACATCACGCATGAGGAGAGAAACCACCTGGAGTCCGAGCTGAGAGAGCGGGAGAGGGAGCTGAACAAACTGCGCAATGTTTCCGAGAAACTTTTCAAGGAATACCAGCAGTTGAAGAACCAGCATGAAATCGACGCCGGAGTTATGCATAAGTAAGTCTTTTATACGCTGGTCTGCTACGCTGGAGGTCCCGGGTTCGATCCCCGGTCAGGTCAAGATGCGAAATGATCTTGGGTGTTTGTTGTTCATTTATGTGTGATATAAAATATGTCTAATATCATTGAGTGAGTATCCCATAACACAAAGTCTCGAATTTACTTTGGAGCAAATCTATTCATCAATAATTTATTCAGAAATTAGGCCCTCACTGACACTTTTTAACGTCATATTCTAAATTAAATGATATTTACCAAAGCTACAAACTACTAGCATTTCGGAACGACCTCTGCTGAGAAGAAATGCCGAAAGAGACTCATTCAAACAGTGTTGGTCCCTATTATGCCAGAAGGGCTTACCATTTTTTAATTTTTTTCAATATAAATTTATCAGTGTTGGTCCCTATTATGCCAGAAGGGCTTACCATTTTTTAATTTTTTTCAATATACATTTATCAACTCAATCTGTGTGTTTTGTCCATTTATATATGTATATTTATGTATTTATTATTTGTTTTATTATGCATTTATTTAATTTATTAAATTTACGATTGCCTTTCTTAGTAGCAATAGTACTAAGCAAGGCAATCGTCATGCGGCCTACCTGAGGGGACTTTACCGTAGCCAATGGGGCATATTCACTCTCTAATAATTAATTTTGATATGTCGGGTCCAAAGCGTGTTTAGAAACTTAATTTCAAACAGCTGAAATGGTTTTCATTCTATTTCGTCTTTTAAAAAATTGCTTTCAAATATCGTATGTGTCATTTTTTAAATCAAAAAAGGGGTTTGTTTAGTTATATTAGTTATATAAACTCTGTTGTCGCTTTAAAAAAAAAACAAATTTTAGCAGTTTATAAGTTTTGATGTTGCGTTTGCGTCATTCGAATTGATTTGTGCAATGCGATTGCAAGTTATACAAGCGACCTACTTGCATAAATGCATTATAATACATAATTTGTCATGTCTGCATTTTTAGAAGAACATATTTATCGTGTTTTGTTTTCTTTATTTATTTCTGGGCTATAATATATGTGTGTTTAGTAACTTTTGTTGGTTTTACTTCAATACCTGCCTGTAGGTAATCAAATGTTTCATTTGTTTTATGATCCGTCCGTTTTGTTTTATGTCCCGGCTTCGCTCGGATAAAACCATAATAAATTATACATCTTCCTCAGGAATAATACTATCTATTGCTCAAAACTTGATTTGTTATTACATGTAACACATGCTTTTAACTTATTTCTAACATATGTAGCTGATACGTCTACATTATTATAATAAACAAGTATCTACATAAAATTGAGGCTGAAATTGTTCTCCAACGGTCGTTTCGTCTACTATTACGTGTAGAATTCGTCTACATCGGTCGATTGAACGACGGTAACAATTTTTCTAGTGACATTTCCATCAGTGAATATAGGTAACTTATAACTTATAAATAAATACTAGTCGTTCGCCGCGAAAGTATATCTCGTGAATATTTTTTTTTTACTAAGATTTAATGTTAAATATCTCAAAACTGCTTTTTCAAAGTTACAGTCTTTTGGCTTCACGCGGCAGCGCGTGCCCTGTTATACCTACCTACATAAAATAATTTGGCGTTTTTTTCGGATTGCTTTACAATTGTTCCTTGATATTGCTGAAAACTAATTTATTTCAAAACAAATATATGCCTATAGCAGTCTCGGATAATGTAGCTATCTAATGGTGAAAGAATTTTTGAAATCGGTCTGGTAGCTTCGGAGATTTCCCGTCTCAAACATACAAACTCACCTCGCGAACACAATTTTTTTTTACAAAATTGTGAATATTTCAAAAACGGCTTAGCCGATTTTGTTGCTCCACGAACTTAAAAATTCCATTGACAGATCCTACATACCTTTTAAATTTCATCAAAATCGGACCAACGGTTCGAAAGTTATCGCGTTACAAATATACAAAAAATGTATTTTTGCCCCAAGTAGAATGTGAGACATCTCTCGCTTCGCTCGCTCGGTCAATGAAAACAATTGAGAAGCCCTCGACTCCGAAGTTGCCGGCATCCTTTTATCTGCTAGAAAAGAGCTGACAGTTTCCGGCTAAACATATTGATTTAATTCTCTCAATCATGAATCTAGATCAAAATTGGCTCAGACGCTTAGCTACTACGATGCCACAGACAGACATACAACTTGTGCAGTCGGGGGTTAAAAAGATGTGTCAAATACTAAACTTTAATTATTGTTTGATAAATATTCGTAACGTTGTTCTGGATAAAACAATATCTGATTAGACCATAATATATTATGTCGGATATACACATGTTCAGGATTAGGATTAGATACCAAATTAAATGGATTTAAATAAAACGGCCTTGAATAAGATTTCATTTGGGGACAGCCCCCTTCCTTTTGTAAATTAAATTTATAATCCTACCGGAATCGTACCTAGATACTTTAATACTACCCATATATTAATGTGGCCTTCCCCCTAGTGATGCCTACGTGCGTTAGTTTACATGTATAAGTACAGGGTTATTTTTTCACACTGCACAAATTTTGTGAGCATATACGGATGTTGAAATGGAGTGGATCAGAAGAAATTGATGTAAAATTATGATAAAATTTTTTAGTTTCTCAATATACCTATAGTTAGTTTCGTTCAGTAAATAAAAAATTACCCGGTATGTAAGTATATGTAGAAAGAAACATTATTTGTCTGTTTTCGATCTGATGCTGAGTAGGTACAATCTTTTATTTCATCTATCTCGTCTGTCTGTATAAGTATGTCTGTAATAAAATCTTGCAAATTCAACCACCTTGATCTATGGAGTTAAACTTTTCAAATGTTTAACTCGGCGTAAAAAGTAAACTTTAAAATTTTGAAAATTCATGGCTGTCATTTTACAACCCAATACCTATATATCTATTCTCCTTGGGAATGCCATTGTAGCCAATGAGCTGCCAAGTCTATGTCTCCCTTAGTCGGCTCGTACGACATCCACATGAGGATATGTAACGGTTTTATTCTAGAATAGAACCACTCGCCACGAAATTTATTTTATGTATTTGACATTTATTTATGTATTTCTTACTCTTGAGTAAATGAATATACAACATTAAATATAATAGACGTTATCACATCGTAAAATTAAATCGATTAAGTATTTAAATCGACTCAATATTCTTATGTATGTATTCGAAATGAAATTGTTTATTTAAAAAAAAATAAACAGTCTTTATTATTTTCAGTGTACTTACATACTAATATTATAAAGTTTTTGTTTGTAACGAATAAACTCGAAAAGTACTCAACCGGCACAAGGATAGAATAGTCTAGTGCGGATCGCTGGAATCCTATGTAAATGTAAGCCAAAGTATTGTTTTTTAATATTATTTTTCAATACAATTGGAATCACTTAATAAGAAGGTAAGTATGTGTGTGTTTAAATATAAATAAATATCGTGCAAATCCAGGACCGGTAGCTAGTTGTAAAGTATCAAATATATGTTATTATGCTATCATCATATCGAGTGTGTTATCGCTAACACTGGTGTCAGATTTTATTCAAGTCGCCTAAAGGCCTCTGACATGTCTTTTGCGACTCCTTAGCGCCATTTATTGGCAGGTAGTCGCATACACATTAGTGAACCCAACTGCCCACCAGTGTGCAGGTTTCCTCACGATGTTTTCCTTCACTGGAAGCAAGTGGTGGTCTATGAAAACTACTATAAGTTCGATTGGTATACAAACACATATGGCACGAGTAGGATACGAATCTGAGACCTTTAGATCCATAGGCGGGCGTTTTAACCATTACACCACCACCGCTTCAATTGTGTAATCACTAAGGGCCAATAAAATAAGCATTTTAATCGGTTGCCACAGATTCCATAGCTCTCGGTTCCTTATTAATATTCATATTTAAAAAGTATGTTATGATTTTATGGTTTTCACCCGCTGGTTTTATAGCTTATGTATATGTATGTTTGTCTAAATCGTGATGCGGTCAGTATTTAATTAAAATAGTTGAGTTTATTTGCAAAAAAAATATTTTTTGTCATAAATATATAGTATATAGTACTAGTAGTAGTATATAGTACTACATGTATCATCTATATATATATATATATATATCTATATATATATATCTCTTCCGTTATTGACAGACAATGTTCAGCGGAAACTACTGTGCGTGAAAGCTGAAATTTGGTGTGTAGGTTTCTAGACAGTGCACGAGGAGGGATTTTCTGAAATTCCCACGGGAATCGGATTTTTACTCACATACGACGTTGTGGGCAAAAGCTAGTTATATATATGTATAGCCCAATGAATATTTTTACCTCTATGTAAAACTGGACACCTCATGTACTCTCCAAACAGTGGGCCTCTATGTACTTGTGGTAATATATAATTATATCAACATTTACCTTAGGTTAAATTAAACATAAAAATATATCACTGTGCAGATAGAGAAAGAAATGAAAATACATATACATATATACATACATATATACATATATTACGACAAATCACACAGATTGAGCGAGCCCCAAAGTAAGTTCGAGACTTGTGTTATGGGATACAAACTCAACGATACTATATTTTATAACAAATACATATATAGATAAACATCCAAGACCCGGGCCAATCAGAAAAAGATCATTTTCCATCATGACCCGACCGGGGATCGAACCCGGGACCTCTCGGTTCAGTGGCAAGAACTTTACCATTGCGCCACCGAGGTCGTCAAATCAATGAAAAGGAGCGATCTTTTTAAAGTTATAAAAAAATTACTTTATAATAATATAAATTACAACACAAAATTATATAAAATATGTTCCATATATATATATTTACGTCCTTATATAACATGATTTCATGTTGCAATATGAGCATAACTATAATCTCTGTGAGCTTAAACCTATTAGCATACACAATATATATATATATATATATTAAAGTGTTTACACTTTTCTATATCGAGTATCAAGTAGAAACTCAGATATATATTCGGATAGATACCGCATCTAAACAGACGAACTGACGAAACAGTATGAAAGAGCACTGGGCCCCGACACAGCCGTCGAGCAACCGGGAAATTCGGGAAATAAAAAACAACTTGCTACTTTGAATTTTACTTAATTACTAATTTGAATTAACTTGCTACTTTAATTGTACCATTAACTTCTCTACTTAACCCATATTGTGTTTTATAATCTTTATAAGAAAGGCCAATAATGCGGACGTTAGAATGGTTGATTATAATTTGAAAATCAATGTATAATATACCACATTGCCATAACATTATACCTTTTTTAATAAACAAAACAGGCCAAGAAAACAGAAACTACTCATTATCATCACATAGTATAAAACAAAGTAGCTTCCCGTAAATTTAAACTTTCGCGTCGCATAATTATAATATTAAACGACAGTATAACGTCTGGGAAATAAAACTACGGAACGGGAAATAAATCTTTTGACTATGTACATTATGTACTTTTATATATTATTAGAAAGAAAAAAAACATTGTAAGAAACAATAATGGTAAGCCGATCTGGTATGATAGGGACCAACACTGTTCAAATGAGTTTCTTTCGGCATTTCTTCTCAGCAGTGGTCGTTCCGAAATGCCAGTAGTTTGTAGCTTGTGAGAAATAACTATAAATATAAAGATTGACGAGAAAAAGTGCCTGTGAAGGTCTAATTTCTGAATAAATGATTTGAATTTGAATTTGAATAAAAAAAAGGTATGTACGCGTTTGACACCTGTCGTTCAATATATAACTAAATTTGTCAAAAATGAAGTGCGGTAAACGAGTGCGTAACTTAGGTACATGGATTGGAAGCACAGTTGCTCGGCATGCGGTGTCTATCGCAATACAAATCTATGGCAATCGAGAATCACTTAGAAAGCAATGGAAGTGGCCTGACCGGTCCAATATGCAAAAAAAATTAATGTAATCATTGATTTTCGCCCAATTAGGTAATCTCTAAAGCAAACTGGCAGTTTAGACTCGGCGCTCAGTGAACTTTGACTTGGCTGCAAAAATAATTAAACTGGAAAGTTTTTACTTTTATTTTTGTTTAAAATTAGAAAAAATAAATCAAGAAAACTGCTTTGTTTTTTTTTTTTTGTAATTGTTGCATTAATTTCAATTTAGGAATAAATATGTGATTTTATTTGTGACAGTGATAGTGTTACAAAACAATAATGTTGTCCTGTCTTTTGTATTATAACGGACACTATGTGGTTCGATGCAGAAGGATTGACACAGAGCTGGTTAGAATGTAAGTACATAATATAAGACTCCATCGCAACAATATTCAATAAATAAATAAAAATATTAGGACAAATCACACAGATTGAGCTAGCCCCAAAGTAAGTTCGACGCTTGTGTGATGGGATATTAACTCAACGATACTATATTTTATAACAAATACATATATAAATAAACATCCAAGACCCGGGGCAAGCAGAAAAAGATCATTTTCCATCATGACCCGACCGGGGATCGAACCCGGGACCTCTCTGTTCAGAGGCAGGCACTTTACCACTGCGCCACCGAGGTCGTCAAATTGAACTTTCACTATCTGAAAATGAGAAGCAAAATAATGCAATATTGAAAAAGCTGTGTTTGCTTGCAGGTAGACTCGGTTACAGATCAAATTTGAAAATAAAAGCTGTTTGTAATAAAATAATAGGAAATGATTTTAACAATCCTCATTGCTGAGGGACGTATCGCCTAAAGCCTTTACGTCGATTATAGTGGTTCGAAAATTTGCCTTAAAATGTGTTGCGTTTAAAATGCGTATACAATATAAGGTCTGTTATATACTAAAACCATAAAACAAACACTCGCACGAGTCAAACGAGGCGATAAAGTTGAAATTAGATGGATGTAGAATAAGGGTACATTGGAAAAAGATGGAATGAGTGTGTTAGGAATATCAAAATATCATATCCGTGGAGTAAACCTTTGCAAGTTCTCGTCTTGTCTTATTGCAATATGCATTGTCTTGGAAACTGAAGCGACGTGATAAATTTTAACTCTGTAGGACAAGTGGAAGTAGATGAAGAAACATTGTTAAGAACATGGATCGAAGAACTATAACTTGCAATATTTGATTACAGACCAGACATGTCAAATGAAACAAAATAAAAACTTGTAAAAAATGCTTTTCTCAGAGTTAATATGAGCCGCCGTTTAGTGTCCAATTTCGATTGTCAAAATTTTGATCCCAGACAGACGGAGCGATGGGACAAACGAAAATAGTAATATGATATTGAATTTTCCAGGGTTATGCAGCAGGCGGGGGAGTGGTACAAGCAGAATAAACGACTCAAGAGACGCAGCACGGCCATACTCCAGGCGTTGCCAGCGAAGGCGGTCGAGATCGACCTCACTGACTCTTCCGAGGCGGACGCTGGTAAGACCTGTAGCCAGAGGTTGGTTTGCTCTCAGTATTTTCCCAAAATATCGGGGGCTAACACATCTATTAGAGCGAGGCCCCATTGCTCGGTCGTGATCCGTAGTTTTGATGTCGATGCAGAAATTTTATGGATTTAACGCACGTCAATCGTCAAAAGTTATGGAAAAACAATAAAGTGGTACGACGCACCGTAGCATGGGGCCTGGCTCTTACTTGGGTCTGAGGTGGGCTTTTGTGGTGGAAAATACTGGGCGTAGATACATCTCTACGGTAGCCGTATATGTAATCCATCCCAAAATTCGGAACCCCAGTACTTCTAAGGTGTTGCACGAAAGAAAGAAAGAAATAAAAAAAATTGTTTCCAATGTAGTAGTTACTCAAGACTTCATTAAAGATAATAAAAATAAATGTTATGCTGTGACAACACACAAATGAATTTATCCATCTAATACAATATCTAAAACTTAATTATTAACATAGCTTAAAACATATTAATGTCAATAAGAATATTAATGTTTAAATAAATTTTCTTCAAGCATCAGACACAAGCACGAACGAAGAGGTAGACTTTCTAAAGCAAACAGTAGCGGAGCTGAGCCGGCAGGTGGCCGAGCTGCAGACTGAGCTGAACGCGATCAAGCTGCAGGAGTTTGAGGCGCAGGAGCTGAACGTTGCACTTGGACAAGTGGGTTATTTATTTGTTTAGAGTAGATGACATTTTTTTTATTTTGTGACTAATCGATGACCCATATACTATTCGAAACACCAGTGAAAAAACTACAGTGATAATGGTAATGCTTTCAAAGATATGACAAAAATAAAATGGCACATTTTCGCACTTGTCGAAACGCTCCATAATAAATGACACTACAATGTGACGGCACTGAATATTGTACATTATTTTTAAGATCTCTTCAAAGCTTTTGATTGCGCCCATCACGATATTTTTCTGCTCAATTTTGGAATAGACATAACGTGAGATATGAGAATCAAATCAAACCAATTTTGAGCCTTAGTTTGATTAAAATACAGTTCAAAATATTTTAACAGGCTCCTTCAGATCATCAAGTAACATTGGAGTACCCCAGGGTTCTATTTTGGGACCGTTGTTGAATATTATTATTCATCTTCCATATCTTATTATTATTAATTAATGTAACACCTTGTTTGTTTTCATTCATATTTTACATATATTTCATTTTCATTTATTGTTATTTTTGTCATTTTTATTTACTGCTACTTTTAATTTGTTATACGATTATTCGTTATTATTGTTAAAGGACACAATGAAAATAATCCAGTAATATTATATTACATTATATTTTTACGTGTGGCGTTACAAAAACAACATTTTGTATATTTTTATATTTTTTTCAGGAACTTGAAGAAGAGAAAGAAAAATGTTCCGTCCAAGAGAAAGAGCTGGAAGAATTGAGGACACAGATAGAGAGACACAATCGAGTGTCCAAACTGTTGATGGAAGAAGTGACCGCGCTCAGAGACAACGCCGACAGGGACAGGGAGATGGCCGAGACGTAAGTGCAACCGAGATAGATAGATATGTAAATTTGTCGATTTTCGGGAACCTTTGTTCTTGAGTCGAAAGAAGAATTATGTCATAATGAAAAAGGATGCATTCGTTAATAAAATTACTTATATTAAGGGTCAGTTGCACCAGCCAATTTTGTCGTTGACTTTTACCTGCACATAAATACGCAAAGTCAAAATTGAATTGTGCAACCCACTCTTAGTTTATCTTTTTATATTTTAACATATTATCTCTGACATTTCACAGAAATGTTTAACTTTATTACATTTTGTAACATTCGTGACGTATATTGCTTTTGAAAATCCTGCCAGACCTATTAGTGCAAATTAGCAGTGGAACCCACAGTCCGGAACGTATTGCTCCGACATATATTTTATGACATGCCATTCACGTAACATTACACAACCGCAAATAATTTTAGTCGAACTAAAAAAGTTTTTAAAATAAACTATATTGCCATTATTATCGTCGGAATATTCGACTGTAGTTTCAGTCTTAGTACGCTACTACTTTTTATTATACTGTGGTGGTAAAAGGTGTATGAGTAGACCTTTTCCAAGAAGAAAACTCTGTATTGTCCTCAAGGTACAAATCCGAAGCGAGAGATGCAAAGAAACGCGTCCGCGTGTTAGCTCACCAGAGTACGTTACTCATGGGAGAGTTGGAGATGGATGACAGGCTCATGATGCTCATCAACGAGGTGGATTCCCTCAAACAGGCGCTGGAAAGTCAGGCTTTGAGGCATAGTGAGCAGATTGACGAGTTGCAGGTAATAATCATGTTTTGTTACATGCTTTTATTAAGCCTTCCGAGTCTGGGGATAATACTATTGAATGCGCGCGCGTGATCTTCTAAAAGTAGTACTAACTTTTGTTAGAATGTTTACCGAAAGGTCCCAGGTTCGAAACCTGCTCGTGTCACTTGAGTTTGTATACCAATCTGACTCATGTATAGTTTTCATAGACCACCACTTGCTTCCGGTGAAGGAAAACATCGTGAGGAAACCTGTACACTGGTTGATTATAAACTTGTGTGTGAAATTGAGAATATAGTGTGATAAGCTTTAGATGTATAATTTATTATGGTTTTACCCGAACGAAACTGAGACTGGCCGCTTGAAAATCATATCTTTCAGTGTACATAAATCAATGCCAAATATTCCTCAATTCTCAGTTAAAACTAGCAGAGAAACACGAAGACACAGACATATTGCTGTGGGAGGAAAAGATTCGTCTAGCGGAAGAGGACGCTAGCAAAGCGTTGCTGAGAGCGGAGGCCGCGGAGCGGAGGCTGGCGGCCGCGGAGCGGAGGCCCCGGAGGGGGAGCCTCATGTCCAGGATCAGCTACTTCGAGAATGGCGGGGAGAAAGTAGAAGGAACGGAAGAAGGAAGGAAAGAAGAGGTACCGGTTATTGGTGAGTAACGATTCTATTTAGATGTATGTACTGTAGCGATTGAGATTCGCTTATTAATTAAAATATATTATTATCAGATAACATTTAATACTTTTGTTACATACGGGTAATCTTATTCAGCTCCGGGGGCTGACTGCGTCAAAACATACATCAAATACAATCTTGTTGGATTTTCTGTTCTTTCGTTCGAAATGCAATAAAGATGTTTTTAAAATGTAATGAAGTACTCTGTTGGCAATATCTACGTCATTGGTAATTCATACCATAAAAAGTATATAGACTTGTATCAGAACAAAAATACCGATTTTCATTTCCAACACATTATATCATGAAACAATAAATTAAGGCATGTGTTACCTAAACCCAGTGTAGTATGTGGATATCATTTATTTATATGATTTAGATATAAATATTACAATGGTTTAACAATATTTTATGCATCCAAAAAGGTACTCAAAGTTATGTCATTATGCAAATCTGTCTGATGTGTTTGAATCATTTGACGACCTCGGTGGCGCAGTGGTAAAGTTCTTGCCTCTGAACCGAGAGGTCCCCGGTTCGATCCCCGGTCGGGTCATGATAGAAAATGATATTTTTCTGATTGGCCCGGGTCTTGGATGTTTATCTATATATATGTATATTTTATAAAATATAGTATCGTTGAGTTAGTATCCCATAACACAAGTCTAGAACTTACTTTGGGGCTAGCACAATCTGTGTGATTTGTCCTTATATATATTTATTTATTTATCATAAATCAACACCAGATCTAATAACACAATTGATATAAATTGATAAATATAATACCATCTTTTTGGAAGTTTGATATCCCTGATTCCTTTTAACGGTAGAACAATAAAGAACGTGTCATGTCAACAGTTGCTACTTATTAACTCGCGCGGTCGCCTTAGTCTAGTTTGGAATCGGAGTCCATCTAGTTTTATCACCCGTGCAGGCAAGAAGCGGCCTGAAATTCGCTCATGTTCTAGCTCCTCCTCCGCTCTATGGCTCCTCCATTCCAACGGTACTTATAGTTTGCATAGACACCAGCAACCTAATTTATAGGTTGTTTAGAAAATGAGCAGTACACTTATATTTTAGGTTACACACTGCACCGTGTTTCAATATTGATATTATGACATATTATATACCCCGTGTCAATCTCAGCCTTGACGTTGGCAAAATCATCGTTTTTGGCGAACGATGGAGCCATTTACACTTAAAACAGAAAAATGTTTGGAATTACTTTTTAACTGTCACAGCGGAAGAACCCCAAGAACAGCCACAGCGCACACCCTCCCCCCCACCTCAGCCCCCAGCCGCCCCCTCCCCCCCGGCACCATCGATCCCTCCCCCTCCCCCGCCGCCCCCCGCTTCGCTGCCTCCGCCTCCGCCCCCTCCCCCGCCGCCACCTCCAGTGTTCGTGGCGACATCTTGCGAGGAGGATATGAGCAAACTGTTGGCGGGGAAGCAGGGGACGTTGAAGAGAGCTAAGCAGAATGAAGGTTAGAGTTTTTAAAAGCTTATTTATTTTGTTTCACATAAAGATATAGAAAAAATTAGATTTAAAAACTGGCCAGCGATTTTATGGAACAGGCATTACATTTTATACTTATGATATTTGATGTCTCTCTCTCTCTCTATTCTTATCTCATTTCGAAACTTCCAATTCGCGTAGTGATATCTAATTTAGTTCCTCTATCTCGTCAGCAGGCGGCGCCGCGATCGACGCGATCGTGGACCAGATAAAGGGCGGCAAATTCCACCTGAAGCCCCGGGAGCAGGCCGTGGACAAGCGCAGGGAGGAGCCGCCGCAGGCCGTGAGGGAGATGCTGGCCATCCTCGGCTCGCTGCGCCGGCGCCGCGCCGCCAACTGTTGACCGCAACTGACTACTATATTATACTTTTTCCTAACTTTTTCCCGTAGCCATATCGTTCCGTGGATGTCGCAGCCCCGGATTTACGATTTTTTCGAATCGAGGCTTAAACTTGATATTGTGGCGCCCCCATACCCAAAAGAGGCTTCATTTTTTTGATATTTCGAATTCTGGTCTCGAGGATTTGGCGCCCCCATGAAACTGCCGCCCGGGGCAAGTGCCACGGTTTGACCCCAAGTACAAGTGACGATACATAAACTTGACCATTGATAAAGTTATTTTTGAAAAAAAAAAATTCTTTGACATGTACAGATTTTGGGTGTATGTTTAATAGATTTTGTTGGTTCAAAGTTTACAGCACACACCCTCCCCCCACCTCCAATTCAAATCTCTCTTACAGGCAGACATTGACGACATCCATGAAATAATTTTATACTAGGATATACTCGACAATATGCGATGCATTTCGTTATGTTCCATTTTATGTATGAGTGATGTACGATCTCTATTTGACATGGGGTATAACCTCACTATTCTCATGTGAGTTATTAGGTTAATCGACCCGTACCTTGCACCTTGAATTTCAAAGGTTATAAAAACGCTTGACGATGTTTTTAAACAGACAAGTTGTTCACTATATTTAAAAAGTATATAAATATATTAGAATCTCAATCTATTTATAAATTTTCGACAATTTATATGAGAAAAATGTATATGAAAAATCTAAAGAGACTTTCTTTTTATTTTCTGTGTGCTTATTATTGGAATTGTAAATTTACATGAAATGTAAAGTCAGTCATTTCAGTATTTATTAATTTCCAAAATTAATAATGTACTTCTGATAGAATTTATTATATATTTCTAAATCTAAATTCAATACTTCTACGCATTAGTTTATCTTGTAGCCTTTTGCATACATTGCTAATTATTCGAAAACCATTTTTATAATAATTATTCCAGCTAGGTCGTAATGACTAATTCAAAATTTTAAAAGAATCGTATATAGTATATTTGTGAGAGTGTTAACAAAATTGAAATGTTTCTTGTTTCTAATTCTAAGACTTTTTTGGGAAAAGTTAAATTTAATAAAATATTACACCTTGCACCCGAAAATAACATAGAGAAAATCTTATTTTTTCTATATATAAAGACATAAGCATTTAATTTTTTTTTATTGTAATAAATATATAAGTTAGAAACATATTTTAATTATTACACTAGTTACAATCACATCAGAAGCATCAGAGGCCTAATATATAGAAATAAAGTCCTATTTTGACAATATTAGTTTAAAAAAAAAACGATACCTCTAAAAAAATAAAAAAATTGTCAATTATAAAGTACAACAAATCAAAAATACAAATATATTGCCATGATTTTTGTAGTTATCCTATTGCCATTATGTACATAATTATTACTATTTTTTATATACTATTAGTTAAGGTAAATAATTTTATAGTTATATTTTCAAGTAAGTATTAAATTGTGTTACCAAAATTTCTTTAAATAACCTTAAAGGAAATTTGTATTATTAGCAAAGTATAAAGTATATAAATAGCAAAAAAAAATATATTAAAAATATTTTACATCAAAAAAGTTGGAGTAAGAAATAAAGATGAAGCACGGTCGTGCTTTAGCCAAGTCCTGTTTAATACATTGTAGTTGACATTCAAGCTGTCACAATTTGACTTTAATAGTGACTTAACGTTTTTTAGTTAATTTGCTTTTAGAAAATACTCTAAGATTGTAATACTTAAATATTTTACCAGAATAGAAATATACATTTTATATAAATATTTTATATGCTGAAATTTTTAGTATGGCCTTCCACTTTGATATTAGCAAGTTACCGTAGGTGCCATTGAAATTATATTGCATATCTGAAACTGACACAAAATTATACGTTTTTTGTAAGTATTGAATTATATAGTGCTAGTTAGTGTTAATGTTAAATTTATATTTTGAAATAAATATTTGACAAAATATGTGTAATTTAATTTTATTTGACTGTTTGTTTATACGAAGCCCTAGACAGATTTTGGGAAATAAAGTTAAATGTAAACCTTTAACTGTGACATCGCTATAGTTAAAGATTTAAATTTCATTCGATTCTGAAGATTCAAGTCGAAGGCGGTCTACACTTTTATACTTAGCATTGCCGAGTAATTAAAATAATCAAACCAACATATAGTCATGTAAAGAGTATAATTGTAATGACAAATACAAAACACAACACTGGATTGCCACATCTCTGGCTCGTGCGCCCTCCGCGCACATCCGAATCGTCGTAGGTTTCTCTGAAATGAAGCATTCAGTGAACGAAAACATGCATAGAAAGGATATTTTTGTGAAAACCGACATTTATGTAAAATAATTCATCAAAAATAAAATAAATTCACTAAAAAAAATAAATAAAAACTCACTTTGTCATCACATAAATCCAATGTAAAAAAAGTATATATTTTTTTTCTTTTTTAAGTATGGTGGCTACAGTTTCCGTAGTATTAGTATTTATATCTGTAGGTATTTTGGAATTTTTAAAATTTAAGGTTTAAATTAGGAACGAAAGTGGATAAAATTGCAAAAAAATGTTAAATAAAAAAATGAACTACAATTTAAATAAAACATATTTTTTCATGTTTTATTTACTGACAAGTAGATACAATTGCAGAAGAATCATAAATAAAATGTTATAATATAAAAAGAAGAAATACAAACTACAATTTAAATATTAAAAAAAACTTTATTCATGATTTACTAACAAGTGCTATTTTAACACTATTTGTGACAGTTAGAGGAAATTAGAAATGGTTAATTTAGAATATAGTAACATAACCATTTCTATCCTCTTGGACGGAATAGGAATTCAACACAATTAATAAAATATACAAAAAACTGGAAATGTCTAATTTACAGATCTAAGTCTCGATTTAATAAAAAAACATTTTAAAATAATTATACATGAGAATCACAACACTTTTTTGATTCATATTGTTATAGATAAACAAAAACATAAACACGGAAGTTTAAGAGCCAAGTTCGAGACAATATCTAAATATTTTTATCCTAGAAAATTAATTTAAAATGACTAGGATATTTTTATTATTTTGTAAATAAATACATGGCTGATGTTTGGCTAAAAAATATCTAAAATAACAAATTTTATTATGACAGCGGCGTGCCTGTTTCTCTACGAAGGTAATATACTAAGGTCGCAAAAATCGTTGAGCTTAAAAATTAATAAATCGATATTGTCTCTAAACATCAAATGGCAAACGTGATATTTTGACGCTTGATATATTGTGGATGGCATATATTGACGACATGAACGCTGGCTGCCCGTGCCACACTGTGTGCTTCACTATCGGCGTGCTATAGATAGACATTAATAAGTTTCAATATATTTATCCCTCTGAAGATTAACAAAATTAATTTCCATATGGCATCTACTTATATACAGGAGCTGTGAGTATAAGCTATGATTCTAATGATGGTAGTGCTGTAATAGCTAATATTTCTAATGCATACATTAAATACTAATATTTCAATAATTTTATAGACAGCACACGAGTTCTCATGAATTTCTTTTATTTTATGAGACCAAAAATATATTGATTTGCCTTTTTAAGTTTTTGTTCAGTCTTCCTAATGCCAAGTATAATCGAAAAGTAATTGAATGGCAGCAAAATTACGATTTTCCCCCCAAATTTGAGCCCTAATATTTTCTTTCAAAATTGGTATAAATATAAGCGTTTGAGATCTGAACACCAAATCAAAAAACAATGCTTTATAACAACTAAAATTAATTTATACGTTTCATTTAAGATCACTACACTTTTATATTACGAATCCGTCTTTTATAAGTACTTATATTTGAACTTTTACTTTCTAGAATAATAATTTAAAATGTAGTGAAGCAATCCAAGTCAAAACAATCAAGTCGATCTTAGTCTAAATTTCTACATACAATTATACAGCTTGTTATACACTACATACAGTTCTAAGCATAAACGACATGATTTTATATTTTATACAATAGCACTACTTTCTAACATTCTTAGTTCTACATTGTCAATTGATACTACATTAGCAGTTGTATAAATGTTATCAAAAACAAACAACAACCTCTAAAACCGGCTATTACTAGTAGCGCCCTCATTTTTAATTAATTTATTTTAGATAATGAAATCTTGATTTCGAAAAAGATTAATTCGAAAATAAAATTAAAATACAATGTTAATTTTGAATAAGTGTATGCATAGTTCACTTGCGTACAGAGCGATCGCCTTAGAGGGCGCTACTGTCTCATTGAAATATTATTTGCTAAATTTGAGTAATTACATTTCAATTTTGTCTCGTTGTTGCAATGTAAGTCAATACTAACAAAAATATTATAGTAACAAAATTCGTTAATTTTCATTAAATCTTGAATCTGCGTTAGAGTCAATCACAATTCTTACGTGCGAAAGAGATAAATGACTCGCGACGGAATCTTTCATCTCTTTAGCATTTAAGATTTGTGACTGAGACGGGTAGAATTCGCGTATCAGACCGCGTTTTTTTTCTCAATCAGTTTTCAGTCTGTCCATAAAATGTAAAAATGTATGAGAGCCTTTGAGCTGGCAACACTTTTTATCAACCAATCTTGATAATTTTATTCAGTACTAGCGACCTGCTCGCCTTAGCACGGAGTCATTTATATTTATATAACTGTAAAAGTTTGTCTAAATAACAGTAAAAACCCTTCCTTTGCCGCTGTCTGTCTATTGCTACCTATGTATAAGCATACATATAGATCTTTAAAATTACGCAACTGTTTAGACGCGGGGTTTTTTTAATAGATAGTGCTATTCATGAGGAAGATTTAGTACCACATTTATTATGATTTTACCCGAGCGAAGCCGGGACGGGGCGCTTGTTACAAATAAATGGCAAAAAAGTATTCGTTAACAATCAATTTCCTTTGCTTTATAGACAGACACTTTCATACATGAAAAAGTTAAAGCAACTTAAGGTTAAAATGTTTTGTCTCGATGTCTGAAGTACATAATACTTTAGCTTTTTTATGAATAATTAGATGTGTCCCAGAGCTTCGCTCCCATGGGAATTTCGAGATAAAATATATCCTATAGCAATCTTGGATAATGTACCTATCTAATGGTGAAAGAATTTTTGAAACCCGATCGATAGTTTCGGAGATTACCCGCCTCAAACATACAAACTCACAAACGCTTACCTCTTTATAATAATAGTACAGATGTAATGTAATTAGCGATCTATGCAGTACACAAGAGGTAGTATAATTACTTGGAGAGTTCGCGCATTTTGTCGATCACAGCGCGGCGGTGCGTGCGCAGCCAGTCGATGTTGACGCGCGCGCGCTCCACGGCCTGATCCACTGCTAGCTTTGCGTCTTCTAAGTATTTGGAGTTTTCGTCGCGCCATTTTAGGAACTGTAATGTTTTAACTCGCGTTTTAAAAGGTTTGCCGTTTGGACATAAAATTGTGTTAAGTGAAAAATTTAATGAGCGTCTCCCGTTGGCTGGCAACATTAGGGGTTTATCAACGAATCTTGAACATTCTATTTTGTATTGCCCTGGCAAATAAATGTAGTTCGTCAAAATCCGTTTTTTTTTTCACTTTCTTGACAGATTTTCTAATTTTGACGTGTTCCTGTTTGCAAATGAAAAACGACGAGTTACTGACCTCATCGAGTTCCCGTTCAGTCTTGATCTGCTCCAACAGGACCTTGATGATGGCTCCTATCCGCCTGGTCTGGCCCTTGAACCTGTTGACAAACAAATTATAATCAGTTTTTTACAAACTTTATTGTCGCGAGAGAGATACATAAGAAGATACGATTTAACATTGTCATAATGCATTTTATGTATGTGTATGTGTGAAGCGGTGGTGGTGTAATGGTTAACACGCCCACCTGTGGATCGAAAGGTCCCAGGTTCGTATCCTACTCGTGCCACATGAGCTTGTATACCAATCTGACTCATTATATAGTAGTTTTCATCGACCATCACTTGCTTCCGGTGAGGGAAAACATCGTGAGGAAACCTGCACTCTGGTTGACAGTTTAGTTCACTAGTGTGTATGCGACTACCTGCCACTAGATGGCGGTAAGTAGTCGTAAAAATCATGTCTTCATATGCCTTTAGGCGACTTGAATAAAATCTGATACCAGTGTAAGCAATAACACACTCACGACGTATTTGTATGTTATGGACCAAGAGATTATTGGACGCTATCAAAAATATCCGCAAAATCTCAATAATATCAAAAATAAAATTGACTAGGCATTATTACGCCCAATAGGGCAGACTGCAATTAAAACAGGTTTTATCTCTTCTACAAAACTTAGTGACAGAAACGAATCGCCGTAAACGGACTTCACGGAGTCTTGTCGCAACTACCCCTAGAGTGAGGAGCGGCGGCCCGCGAGCTGAAGACCAGAAAAACAATCTTCAACCGGTTAAATGACAAAACATTAAGAAAACGAACACTCACGCTCTGTGGATGTCCTCGATTCTTGTGTAGAAGAAGTCCCTGGCGACGTAGTAGCCGACGTTGGAGCGCGCGATGCCGGAGATCACCATGCCCGCGTCCTGGCGCCGCACCTCCGACCCCTCAGTCACGGCCCACTCCAGGTATCTACGGAGAACGTAGCCATATTCGACGACCTCGGTGGCGCAGTGGTAAAGTGCTCGCCTCTGAATCGTGAGGTCCCGGGTTCGATCCCCGATCGGGTCATGATGGAAAATGATCTTTTTCTGATTGGTTAGGGTCTTGGATGTTTATCTATATATGTATTTGTTTTAAATTATAATATAATTTGTTGTAACCAAAATTTATTCGAATGCTAATTTTTACCTAACATAACTGTACATACCGCGTTAAAGCACATAAATATATTCTACTCCATTTTACCAATCACATTGCGGTTTGGTTGTCGTCGCGTCACAATGGCGCACTGTGATTGGTTAGCTGCGTCTCACTGCGAATCGAATCGATGGTGAGATGTAATAGCAAAGTTGCATTACGCAAACAGCATTTTTCCGGTTACTTTCGCAACAATTAAGCATTGAAGCCCATGCTCTGTTTTTCTACTTTTCCGTCTCCACTTCGCACGATCGTCGGCATCTCTAGTTGTCAGACCATTGCCGTGCAATCATCCTTGCCAACATCAAGCCAGCATTTCTTGGATTTGCCCCTTCTGCCAGAGCCGGGCGGGAGCGGCATAGTCTACATTTGACATACGGCATAGTCTACATAATACCCATTGACAGATACGAAATACAGAAAATTATCTTATCATTAAACAATACCCCATCAGCTGGCTATGATGACATTACAACAAATATATTAAAGAATTGTGCTCCTATTATTGCACCAGTACTTAGCCACATAGTAAATTTATCTTTTTCTGAAGGAGTATTTCCGGATCGTTTAAAGGTGTCTATTATAAAGCCTATTTTCAAAAAAGGTGACAAAAATTATATTGAAAATTATAGACAAATTGCTTTAATTTCTATTTTTTCAAAGGTATTTGAAAGGGCAATGCACATCCGTATATCATCCTTCCTTGACAGAAATAATATATTATGTCCAGAGCAAAACGGTTTCCAAAAGGGCAAATCAACTACTTTAGCAGCATTTAATCTAATAAATAAAGTAACGGAAAACATAAATATAAGAAACCCTACCGCTGTTACGCTATTTGACATGTCGAAAGCTTTCGACCTAGTCTGTCATGAAATACTTCTGAGCAAATGTGAGATCAATGGTATTCGGGGAAAACCACTAGATTGGCTGAGATCTTATTTATCAGGACGAATTCAGTATGTAGAAATTACAAAAATTGATGAAAATAACGAAGAAATTCGGTATAAATCACAAAACCAAATTAATAAACAAGGCGTGCCGCAGGGTAGTATACTAGGGCCACTACTCTTTCTAATCTATATTAACGATCTGCCTAACGTGACAGAACATGAATGCTCGCTGTTCGCAGATGATGTGGCTTTAGTAGTATCGTGCTCTAATAAAGATTCTTATAATAAGGACATAAACGAAGCTATATCAGACATTGCGAAATGGCTGAAAGCTAATAATCTTAAGGTTAATACATCTAAAACGAAGTATCTGCAATTCCATAATAGAGGTGGTAAAGGACAAACTTTAACTTTGACTATTAATAATGAAGCAATTGACGAAGTAGATCATGCAGTATTTCTCGGGATAACTATGGACAAGTGTTGTACATGGAAACAGCACATAGATAAAATTTGCTTAAAATTAAATCGTTTTGTGTATGTCTTAAGACGTCTTACTATGATAACTGACCAAAAAACAGCACTGCATGCCTACCACGGATATGTTGCTTCCAATCTACGATATGGAATTCTGTTGTGGGGTAATTCGGTAGATATACAGAGGCTCTTTCTTATCCAGAGGAAGTGTGTTAGAGCAATTTGTAACGTTCCTCCTCTCACCAGTTGCAAAACACTCTTTAAAGAACTTAAACTTCTGACTCTTTCTGGCCTATATATCTATGAAACTTGCGTCTTTGTTAAAAACAATATGCACCTGTTCAGGAAACGAGGCGATCATTGTAATAATAACTGCAGATATCCGAACCGCTTATTGTTGCCCGCTAGTAGATCTATGATATGTTCTAGAGGTTGTTATGCTATGTGTGCTAAAATATATAATAACGTTCCTGATGAACTTAAAGAACTACCTCTAAGATTGTTTAAAAGAAAATTCCAGGATTGGCTAATAGAAAAAAGTTTTTATAACATTAATGAATTCCTAGAACCAAATTACAATTAGTCATTCAATTTATTCAAATAATATAATTTAATTTTGCTGTTTGTATTGATTATTGACATTTATATATTTTTTTTTGTTTGACATATGTTACGCTTAGACATCAGTTCTACATCCTGAAAAATTAAAATCATATTTAAATTGACTTTGTAATTGTAAGTAATAACTTTGACTCATGTAATGCATATAAATAATTTTACTTTTTGCATGCCAGAAACGGCTAAGTGTGCGAACTAAAATTTATGTATTTCACCTCATGTACCACATTTAAGCAAATAAATTTCATTCATTCATTCATTCATTCATTCATTACATTTGTATAGCTAGGACCCCGTGTTTATCCAGAACAGTTAGATCGTCTTGAGTCTAGATTGTATTTTCAGTGTCATTGAGTCTGTGCGTAACAACTATTTCTTGTATTATTGTTATAGATAAAACATTTGATCATTGATAAATGCGCCATCAAATTACGATTATCAAAGATGCTGCAAATTCCGTATTAAATTTTGGTTGTGGGAACGCCCGTCGTTTCCACATACAGGATTCGCACCTAGATACGGTACACCATTGATTGAAATAAATTAAATCAATTCTAATACAAAATACATCATACAACATATATACTTACCTTATATCCCTACATATTATAAAACAAAATTCTTTACGGCGTCTGTTCGTGATAAACTCAAAAAAATTTGCATGGATTTTCAACGGTTTTCATAGAGTGAATTTTATGTCGCGTACATGTTCACCCGAGCGGGCAGCGTGTGTGTGTACACTATATACTATGCAGTAATATTTTTATTATGTTTATCTTTTTTGACACAAAATTTGGCGGGAAAGTTGTTTGAAACTGTTCTAAGGAAATTACGAGAATACTGATTTTAATGCTCTAATTAGATTCATCTGAAGAAATGACACTAGTCACTGTACACACGGATCCTCCCAAGTATCTGTATTCGATGGGTCGATGATGTGCGCTCGTGATGATAAGAGAACACGCGAGAGACTCACTGCGCCAACATCCAGACCTCGCGCGTGCAGGTGAGCGCGTGCAGCAGCGCGTCGCGCGCGGCCGCGACGTTGGCGCGTGCGGCGCGCGCGAGCGCGAACCGCCAGTGCTGGACGCTGCCGCGCGACAGCGACACGCAGTACACTGTCTTGCGCAGGTCCAGCGGGATACTGAACAACGTTTCTCTCTATTATTTTCAGAGGTTCTTACACCCAAATCCTACTAATATTGTCAAACTATGATAACTACAAAACTCCGTCTATATTTATTTATATATTAGCTGTTAGCTGCGACTACGTAAATTAGAATAGCAATTTCTAGGACCAACATTTTTGTGTTAAAACCAATTAAATAGACTTTTCAACAATTTCATAAAAAAAATCACACCCCCCATTATATTAATTTAAATAGATTTTTTTTTACAATAAAAAATTAACATATATATTAAGAAACATATAATGTTATATATAATAATATTTCATCAAATTTCTCCAGTAAATATGCGAACGACATTAAACACACAAAAAAAATGTGACTCACGGGTTATTTTCGTCCGGGTTGTCAGTGTCCATCCATTGTTGGAACATTTCGATCGCGTTCTCCTCACAGCCCGGCACCTTCATCCTGCACGCCCAGCCGCTCGTCAACGTCTGCAATCAAATGTGGGAGGTTATTTTATTTCTATGGAGGGTTGACGTTAGACAGGCGGCCGGCTGGAAAATCATAGCCGAATCTTAAATATTTCAAGTTATTTTTTAAGTTAACCCCGGTCTTTGCAGCGGCATGGCTGCGAATGAAACTAAAAACGCGAAGATTTGAGAGAGAGACGCTTCTTCTTCATGATAAAATCAAAATATATAAATCATTTTATATACATTTGTATATAAAACATGGTAAGTGACGTCACATTTTTGTACATACTTAAAGGGTGTTTCAATTATCATTACATACTTAAATTCAAATTCCAATTATTTATTCAGAAATTAGACCTTCACAGGCACTCTTCACAGTTATTTCTCACAAGCTACAAACTACTAGCATTTCGGAACGACTACTGCTGAGAAGAAATGCCGAAAGAAACTCATTTAAACAGTGTTGGATCGGCTTTAAGCAAACTTTAAGCAACGTCTGCCTGTATGCTTAGATTTTCAAAAAATACGCAACGGATTTTATTACGGATTCTTTAAAATAGTTAAAGTGGTTCAAGAGAGAGATTAATATGTATAATATAGAACCCGTGCGAATACTTTCCACTAGCGACTCGCCCTGGCCTTGCACGGGTTCTATATTAAACACTATATAAGAATTGAAACTTGCTAAATCATACATCATACAATAAACAAAATTGATCAATGGAAGTGACATATTTGTTTAATGTGTTTTATTACCATTGTTTACCCATATATTTACCCAGGAAACTACCCTATTGCATGGGAAAATGTACGTACCTGCATTTTGACGCCGATAAGGTTATCAGGCTCCAGTATAGTCTTCTTCGCCAGACCGCCCACTCGTGCGTACGTGTCGCTGATGAGTCTCCTGCAGAACTTCTGGAATGCGCCGTAATCTGGCGTCCTTCTTAGAACGTTCTCGATTTTCCCCAAAGCCCTGAGGCCCGTCATTAGGGGCAGGTATTCTTTCTCATGACGTAGGTATCTCGCAATCCTGGTGGAAGGGAAGGAATTTTAAATGATGAAAGTAACGATATTTAGTCATACTAGCGGCTAAAAGGCTGGTGAAGCAGCCGAAAACGCTCATATGTGAGAGAGATTTATTAATATTTTGTACTTCAGAAACAGGCGATTAATGGACACATAGCCTAGGCGGCTGTCAGGTGAACAATAGCATACTCAAGGGGGTTGGAGCCGAATCCTTGAAATTTCAATAAAACTCAAGAGTACAAAATTAAGATTTAGCTGTGATACAACCGGTCGCCTGCCTGACGTCAACCCTCTTTATAAATGCTATCTTTGCCTATCAGTTGAGAGAAAGAAAGAAAAAAATATTAGCCAAACATATGAGTACATAAACTCGTATTAAAATAAAAAGCTTAAACCTACAGTTGTCAAGACTATACGTCCCTTAATCATCTCGTACGACATCGGCCGGACGGCGGATTTGGAGTGGTCCTATTCGATGGCTGCACCACACGCTTGATGTTAATAATTAGAAACCACTTACTGCAGCGTGATATTGTAGTCGAGATAGTCGCTCCAGGCCAGCTCGAACGCGTCAGACAACAGTTGGACTCGACCCATCATTGGAATGTCCTCATAGTTAGGGCTTGCCAAGGTCTTACTGAGTAGTAGCCAATTCCGACGGTCGTAGTTCGCGCGGTATAGACCTGAAATGAAACAAACTTATAATAATTGATTTATGTATAATAACTAATTTTAAATGTGAAAAAACTAAGGTTCTTATTTGGGTAAGTAAGTAAGTATTACTATAAGGCTTATATATTTAAGAGTTGTTATAACACAGAGTACAGATTTAGAGTCTAAAATGTTATAAATTTCCATCCAGATTATTCTACACACTTGATACATAATAATTGTAGTGTATGCGATGCAGTCGGAACACACAAAATCATCTGCTACTACTCATTAATAAATATGGCCGTAAAGTCGAGTTAGTGACTGGCTATTGGTTATTGTTACTAGAGCATCAATGTAATCAGTTATATATATAATTACGTTATTGTATATATATTTAATTACGTCCGCTCTTTCGGGTCATGACAGAATATCAGCGTTTTGCTGATGGTCAACATTCCATCAGTAAAGTGATTGCTTACTCATGTCCTTTTCGAACAGCTGTGTGTGTTTGTTGTGTGTGTGTTTATTGTAAACAACTTGTGTGTGTTTTCAAGTCACCGAGCATATCCGGGTTGAACAGCAGCCACTGGCTGCGTGCGGCGCCGTGCTCGAAGCGATGCAGTGACGTCACGCCCTCGTGCGCCGCCAGCCACCACAGCGCGCCCGCGCCTTCCTCCGCGGACCAGGACTCGCCCTCGCACACCACCCGCAGCGGGACCCACCACGACGATGACTGGCCCACGTCGCCGCTTGACAGGTAACGTTTCTGTGAACGATGAAAAATCATTAATTCAGAATTTCAGGCCATCACAGGCACTTTTCCTTAATAGATGTTAAGGAAGCCTATAATCAGATTCATATACGCATATAACGAATTACACTTAAGTTATTTACGCTGCGCTTGGCAGTATCTAATTGCGATTCAGGCATTTTCACTGCTAATGGTTAACACAATCTCTACTGACCGACCCTCAGTTGACGCCAAAATCAGAATATCATCTTTGCAATTTAGACGACTTTGTTATAACGTAAATGCTCCTATTACCGCCAGTTTTAGCTGTCTTATGATTCACTTTTAAAAAATTGATATAAGCTGTTATGTTAGGAAAGATGTTATAATTTATAATTAATCTCAACGAAGTATTCTTTGCAATTCAGTACTTAAATTCAATATTCAATAACACAATAGTTACTAAATAATTATTTAATCCAAAAGAGTAGTTGATTCTATTACCGACCCATAGAATGCGGCAAGATTCTATTACCGATTTTTCTACTTCTTTTACCGACCGCTACGAAGTTGTCACTTCTTCTATACTATTAAATAAAATAAAAAAACGTTTTTAAGGTATTTATTATATAATAACAATAGTTATGAGATCAACATTATTACAATATGAACATAATTATTTATTGCAACGCTTAGAGCACTTATTTTTTGTTATTTTAATTAATAAAAAATATAATCAGCCTCAGAAAACAGTCTTCATATAATTAAATGCTTACTTTTTAATTACCTACATACTAATTAAATATTATAAATCAGTAACAAAAATATTTTTACCTGTAATACAATCACAAAATACCTTTATAATAGGTACACACATTTATAATTCGCTCAATACAGAAGCCGACCCCAAGATGCTTGGGATTAATAAGGCTAGGAGAAGAGAGAAGAGAGAGAGACAGTAATCAACGTTTGCAAATTCAAATAAAGTAGTTTTAAAAAATATTATCAGATTCAGAGTCAGATGGAAAAATAATATGTCGTTTATACGAAACAGTTTTTGGTACATGTAACTCATCATTATCAGATGATGATGTATTTGGAAGAACTCTAGCTGATGTTGAAGCATAACCTGAATGTATTGCATTTTTAGTTTTCACTTTGTAATTATTTTGTCGTGGGATTAATACTGAGTCAGATTCAGATTCTGAACTTGACGTCGCATTACGACGTATTTCCAACGCTTTTGATGTATTATGTTTTCTCACACTTGTTGGTTTAGACACAGCTCCCATATTTTTCCTTTCTTTTGCCTTCCTAAGATCTGCTTGTTTCTTTTCTCTTTCTATTTTATTTCTTTGTAATTTTTCTTTCCGTATTTTTTTCTTTTCTTCTTCCTGTGCTTTTTTCTCTTCTGCTTTTTTCTGGTATTCCATGAACTCATCTGATATTGCAACAGTTGGTGTAATTTTTTTGGAAACTCTTTTATTTGATTTAGTGTCAACTTTAGGAAAGAATAGAGCATTTTTAAAAGGAGTTGTAAGATTGAGCTCTTTTGGTATAAACCTTGAATGACTAGAATTTTGGATTGACTTACATGGCGTTTTATTATTAACTGTAGTGAACAATGTGTCGTCACTATGACTTTTATTCAGTAGTAGCATAGGTTCATCACTAAAGTTTTTATTGGATTGTTTAGGAGTTGATGTTCTTGCATTGTGATCTTCACTGTTTAACTCTTTGACGCAATCAGTTGAAGTAGTAATTGTTTTGGGGGGTATCTCATTAACATATTCCAAAAGATTCGATTCAGGCTGAGTGCTCAATAAAGATATGGTATCCGATTCTTTAGATATAATTGGAGATAGCAATTCGTCCATGGGAAACATTAAAACATTATTAGAAACGGTATTAAAACGGTTTGGAACAAGACATCCACTTGCACTGACTTCATAAGTCAACGTCTCTTCTTCACCAATATTGTTGACAAGCGTGGTATCACCCAATTCTAAATTGTTATCGAAAGTTTGTTGTAAAGGTGTATTGTCGATAGGATTAATATCCCTCCAAAACTCAAATAATTTTTTGTAAGTCTCATCGCCATTCCATACCGATCCCGATTTTTGGAACATTAGGAGAACTTCAGGTGATAAGCGACGTTCAAACTGCTGTTTAAACTTTTCTGTATCGTCGACAGATTTCTCATTGCCTGTAACAGTACTCGATCCATGGCTACTAATATCATCTGCATTGTCTCCACTTTCTTCACTTGTTGCATTAGCGTTTTTTGTCAAAAGTTTATCATAATTTACATTATCAGGTCCAAAGGGATATAATCCACAACATTGGAATCCATTCTTAATTGTTTGTGATACAAGAGTCTTTTTTAAGCAAATATCCACTTGAGGTGCAAAATCTATTCGTCTTAATTTTGCAAAGTTGTTTTGAACTCTAAAATCATGAACAACGGTTCTCCAAGTTCCTTTCACGGGTCTGAATACAGAAACGTCTAAGGGTTGAAGAACATGCGTTGCATTAGGTAATAATGCTATTAGGATTATTCCCTTTTCTTTGCAAAAAACTGTCAGAGGGAGTGATATATGAGAAGTGTGACCGTCGAGAAATAAAGCTACAGGAAATTGTATGTTATGCTGAATCAGCCAGGGATAAAAGCAATTGGCAACGTACTCATAAAATGCGGCCATATTCATCCATCCTGACTCAGTGTGACCGATACCCCATCCAGATGGTACAGTTGGAACAATGTTTTTTGGTAAACGCTTGTATGGATATAAGACCATGGGAGGTGCTATTGCAGCATCTGCAGACACATTTACTAGCACTGTTAAACACTCCTTTTCGTCATTGGCCACTCTACTATATACTTTCTTGCTGCCTCTTCGGACAAGAACTTGTTTTCCTTTCGGACACAAAAAGAATCCGGTCTCATCACAATTAAAAATCCGACTAGGATCTTCCAAAACATCAAGAAGGTTATTTTGTTCAAAATAACTATGTACTCGATTGAACCATGCTCTTACAGCTTCCTCTGTAATATGTGAACGGCTTGTAGGCAAATTCTGAGTAATTCGCCTTGAAATGGTAGGATGCCTCGCCATAAACTTAAGAAACCATCCTTTTCCGGGAACACCATCTTTAAAAGGATTAGAGCGATTTAAGTTTTCCACCAATTTTGCTACTGTTTCCAACAATTGATCCTTAGTTACAGGAAAACCTGACTTCCCGAGATAAAAAATCCAGTCTACCAGTCTTTTTTCTGCCTCCTTCGTTAAAACTGTTTGTTTTCCACAATGTTCATTTATATATTTATTATTTCTCTTGTCACGCAGAGTTGTCCTCGGTATGCCATAGGTTTTTGAAGCTTCGTATATGCTGGTACCTTCATTTATAGCTAGAATCGCAGCTTCTAGTTGAGCAGAGGCGTACTGCTTGCGCTTCTGCGGCTCCATGATTCTATACAAGAACACAATATTTTTAAAGAGATATAGAATTTAATTCTTCGAAAGAAGCTTTAAAAAGTTACATAGCCCCATTCCGTCCCGCCTTTTTTATTTGATTTGAAAACATATGAAATACAGCCAATGCCATGAAGCCGTGAATGAAACTGGATAGCAAATATTATTTTACATTAATAATATGTCCTGTGACAAAATCTCTCAAAACGTCACGTATGCAAAAAATAAGCCAATTTGTTCAAAAATATACATTTTGTTTTTGTGTACTGTAATATTACCAAAAATATCGCCACAACTGTGAGTCGGTAATAGAATCAAGTATGAAGGTTACAATATTCTATTAGCGACCAATAAAATTAATAATAAACAGATAAAATATCCGCTTTATGGAATACTGTTAAATTCGATCTCATTGCTATATTATTTCTTTTAATGTCAGTTAGTCTTTAATTCAGATAATATCAGTTATTTTAGTATAATATCATTATAATAATAGGGATATTGTCTAACGTTGAATCGAGTTTTACACAAAAACTTTAAGAAATAGCTTTGTCGTTAATAGATCTAAAGAAGTAAAATAATTTTAAGAATTGAACAAGAAAAAAATCAAATCAAATGAGGTAGTTTATAATAGATAATTTTTTTAAAAACTTTAATGTTCTCAAAATTTAACAACGCCATGGGTCGTTATTAGAATCAAGTTTTGAAATTTGGATTCTATTACCACCTTAAATTAAAACATGATTTTATAACACAAAAACCAATAAAAAGTATTATTATTAAGAGTTAGTTTAGATAACGAATATATACGTTACAGTTGTAATGTGATAGCAAGAAGGCAAATCCATTTTTAGTGTGTTATTTTCCTTAAGTAATATTTAGGTGTACTTACGTGGCTGGAGACGCGACACTATGAAACGTGCGTCCGCTTCGGGCGCGTCCCACTTACTGTCAAATTACTTTTTTCACTGGCTATTTAAACACACAAACTTTACTCTTTTTGTTGTCCAACAAAAATACGTTACTAATTTTTAAGGTATGACTTTTCTGGAACCCTATATTATGTCTAATATGAGTGATTTAAAAATTAGATCGTTAATAGAGTACACATTTTAGGGGGTCGTTAATAGGAGCTTTTACGTTATTATCCGAAAATACAGTTAAACGTGTGGTCACGCCCTGGAATAGGACCACTCCATGTCCGCCCGACAATTTCGTAAGACACGCCTAAGGGACATATAGCCTTGCCAGCTAATAGGCAACAATGGCATCCCCAAAGAAACAGGTAATGAAATCAGAGTCAAATCTTCATCATCAAAATTTAAAGGAGACATATCTAAATTTGGACTCTGGGCTCCAGGCGCCACAGCCGTGAATACGACTGCGAACACGTAAAGATGAGAAAGAAAGTAAACTAGTATAGTGACCTGTGCGATAGTGAGTGTGTTGGAGGTGTAGTCCCTGTGTATGGTAAGCAGCGGGTAGCCGGTCTGCGTGGTCCAGGTGTCCATGATCTGCTTGACGGTGACGTTGCGCGATAGCCCGCCGCCCAGCTGCACGGCGGACGTCAGCTCCGACCACAGGTCGTCTTGCTCCGCGTTGGAGTACGAATACTTTATAAGGTAGCTGGAAATAGGTATTCGAATTGATACAGATATAATCACGTTTCTATCCCTTATGGGTTAGAGTCAGAGTTGCGAACTCGCAGGCTTTAGTTGTATTATAGTGGTGTAGTGGTCACCACAGCCATCCACCATCTAGAGGTCCTGGGTTCGATTATTAGCGCGAGCAAATATTTGTAGTTGAGATCACCGATACGGTTCTGGGTGTGTTGTGCCCGATTCTGTTTGGAATCAGACCCACAATACAAACTTTTTTTTATTGGTGGAATTGAGAATGTGACAGATTATCTCTATGGTAACAATTTCGATTTCAGCTCGAGTCTTAAAATGTTTGTTTCTCATCAAATTTCAAAACTAAAGTTTAAGACAGACAATTCCTATTTCGTGTACTATCTGATCTCACATCTGGGGGCTTACCGTCGTGTCTTAACGCGATCCTTTTTACGATCTCAACTGAACTGCATCGCAAATTCGTACCATTGACTTAATTTTTAGTATGAATGCGATTCATTTTAGGTTTCTAGATTGAACTGAGTTGCATTGGAATCGTTCTGTAAAAGTTGATGGTAGGCCTGCTGAACTTACTTATGCAAAGCTTTCCTGAAGACTTCTTCCCCAAGGAACATGGTCATCATGCGGATGAGGGTGGAGCCCTTCTTGTACGAGATCTCGTCAAAGATCTCGCCGATACGCTTTGGGTCATCGATGGGGACTGACACCTGGTGATAAATATATGAACTTAAAAGAAGTTTATTGAATTATTTATTTATTTACATTGTATGCTAATTAAATAGTCGTGAATCCATGACGACCTCGGTGGCGCAGTGCTACAGTGCTCGCCTCTGAACCGAGAGGTCGTGTGTTCGATCCCCGGTCGAGTCATGATGGATAATGATCTTTTCTGATTGAGTCTTGGATGTTTATCTATATATGTATTTGTTATAAAATATAGTATCGTTGAGTTAGTATCCCATAACACAAGTCTCGAACTTACTTTGGGGCTAGCTCAATCTGTGATTTGCCCTAAAATATATATATTTTTATTTATATATCTTCCAACTATGAATCATCTGCCCTGGTTTATGCAAATAAGGAATTAATTGAAATTCATTAAGTGGATTTATTTTGTTTAGAATGATATTGATGATCATGTGAATGTCTCACGAGGCGACTAAATATAAGAAGCTTGACAACTAAGAGCCAATAACAAACAGCATTCGGAAAGAGGATCGTAAAATCACAACCGAATCTTTAAATAAAGGTTTTTTTTTCGAATCTTTGGTTTCAAATTTCACAGCAACGCTCATTGAAACCCAAAATATGTGAAACATTGACCCAAAATATATGAAACCCAAAATAAGTGTTCAATATATGTGAAAACTTGAGAGTGATATGGTGTTTCTAATCATGTTAATACTTGTTTTTAATGTAACATTCTAGTTTTTCGAATAAATATAAACAAAACTCACAGGATGGCTGGATTCCAAAGCGTCCAGGTTGAGCACAGCCATGATGTTTTCAATAGCATATCCTCGATCAGCGTTCCAGGTCGGCTCCACGTCGGCCACCGCCACAGACGCCATGAATGTCGCGAACCCTTCGTTCAGCCAGAGGTCCGACCACCACTTCATGGTCACCAGGTTGCCGAACCACTGGTGGGCTAGCTCGTGAGCGATGACCTACAAATAGATCGACATAGAATCTTCTGGCCCTAGCATTCAGTCTTGAGGTATTCCCACTGAAGATCTGGCTCCAGCATTCAGTAATTTTCAAGTACTTCCAACTGAATCCCAGATCTGGGGGTAGCCCCCTTAGGGAGCTACCATGAAACGTAAAACGCATAGAACGTCATTGCGTCCGCACGTACTTTTTTTACACGATGCGTACACAACATGGGAAAAGAGGCACCATGGTGACGTTAGTAATGTGTTTGTATGTTTCGTGGTAGGCCTTCTACTCGAAGGACTAAATGCAGGAAAATTAAACTAACAATAATAATAAATTGATAAGATTTGATTGGTATATCCGGGAGCGGGTCTTGGCGGGAGACCTACACAACATCAAAATTCTCCAAAGGGCCTCTACGTGTTGGATCCATTTCCCCACGCAAGCCTCTCAAAGGACCGGACTATGTGCCATGAATCCCAAAAGGAGATTTAAATAAATTGATAGTACTGTACTATTGCGATTATGTATCATTCGCAACCAGTTCTGTAATGTACATAGAATTGATGAACCAATGCAAAATCAAATCATTTATTCAGAAATTAGGCCTTCACAGGCACTTTTTCACGTCATATTCTAAATTAAATGATGTTTACCAAAGCAAAACTACTAGCATTTCGGAACGATCACTGCCGAGAAGAAATGCCGAAAGAAACTCATTCAAACAGTGTTGGTCCCTATTATGCCAGAAGGGCTTACCATTTTTTTAATATAAATTGATGTATAATTTTTTATCAGTAATATAATATGTAAGTACATAATAAAGTACATGGTCAAAAGGTATCCTGAAACATATTACGATTGTGATCAAGTGCTGATGAAAGGAAAATATATATAATGCTACGGAGATAATACTAATACTATCCTAAAATTAACACAATTTCTTATAAAATTTTCTACCCTTGTGGACGCATCCTACATCGTTTAGAAATACGCCCTTACCTCAGCAATCCTCTCCTTATTCGTAAAAGACGATTGCTTCTTATCATACAGTAGAGCAGTTTCCCTGTAAGTGATCAGGCCCCAGTTCTCCATAGCTCCAGCAGAGAAGTCGGGAATAGCCACCATATCTTGTTTGGGGAGGGGGTATGACACGTTGAACCATTTCTCGAAGTAGGTTAAAACTTGAGGACCGATTTTAGCTGCGTATGCCGTCTGTATGAGTAAATAAATCTTTATTAGAAAAAAAAATTGGCACTAGTTTTTGTGTACCGATATTGCATGTTATTGGTAATTTTGGATTTTGCTTTGTATTTTTTACTCGAGATCTCAATTTTATTGATATGTATGTGTAAGTACAAAACATATATTTGTGTAACTGGATGATTTTATGGTAACAGTACACCACAATTTATGTAACAAGGTATTTAACGCGCACGTACCTTTTATATTTCTGACGATCCGAATTGTATTAAGCAATTAATAATGCAACGCGAAAATTTAAAATTAGTTACTTAGTAAAATTATTAGTTTAATTATTTTCTTGTATACACGTCAATGCCTCAATTTTCTATTTTTCTTTCGCGGGTGTACTGGAATATATTTCTATAGAAAGCACCTTTATATTAAGTTGCCAATTTGTAAGTTTTATATTTACACTGTTATGTTGTGTACATAAATAAAGAAATGATTCGTGTAAATCACCTGATCAATGGCATCGCTTCGAGCCCAGATTCTGAACTTTGTGTGCGATAGTTCAGGGGGGCTGTCCACGTAGTCGAACTTGGAGACCACGAACGCAACCAGGTACGTCGACATCGGCACGGAATTTTGGAAAATGTCCCACACGAAGTTTGTCTTTGGTTTTCTGCAATAAAAACATATTTAAAATACCAAATCAAACTAAAAAATAATCTAATTTTCATGTCGCAATATTTTAATCAAATATTTAGTAATTATAAATGAATTGTATCTTAAACTATTGTTAAACTGTGTGTGTTGTTTGTGAAATAGTTAATACTTATCTAATAATAGTTATACTTATACCGCCTTATTAATAACCATTTAATTCTCTGATCAGGCTTGGAGTAGTTTTTTTTTTTTTGTTCCTCTCTCTCTTTTCAGCATTTGACATTGAAAGAACGAGACAATACAAAGAATAACTATTCCGAGGCTAATCAGAGAAATAACGTTTTTATTAATAAGAGGAATTATGCGTATCTTCCTATAAAGAATTGTAAAAATGTGTAGCTTTTAACGTGAAATACTTACTTGAACGTTTTTGATAGTTTATCCCATTTCCAATAAGGTTCCATTGCACTGAAAGGAACAACCATTTTTACTACAAAATACAAGATAAAGAAATGAGTTTGGGGAAAAATCATCTACACACTGACTTTATTTCAATAATCAACCACAGTTTAATGCAATTCAAACAGTTGCTAAAGTCGTAAAAGGCGTAACTCACAAACCACAACTTACTTTGTGTTCTCATCAGATGATATCAAAGGCATGTTGGAAACAGCAGTGTAGAACTTCTCATGGCCGATGGAGATCTTGAAGGTGGCCTTGTAGATCGGCTCGTCGAAGCAAGGGAATCCTTTACGAGCTGATATCGCTTCGAATTGTGTAGTCACCAGGTGACTTGAAACACGATAAAAAAATTCAAAACTGTTTTTAAATTGACAACACTCATCGGCCCATACTAAGCACTAAGTTTATATAGCAGGTTCGATGGGCATAAACACAGAGAAACAAGCACACCCAGAGCCGCAGATATATACCTGTCAAAAATACAATATTTGTCCGCGCTGGGAATCGAATCCAGGGCCTCCAGATAGCGCGGGTTTGGATACCACTACGCCACAGTGATCGTCAATATTCAGAAATTAAATTAGATTATCTGTTTAGATTACTAACTGCCATTTAATGGTGGTAATGGGCAGATAAAATTAATCTACTTTTCATAAAATTTTAATGTAATAGTAAGTCACATCAGATGGCTTTGGGAGAGTTGAATACAACTTGACACAAGGGTTAATAATAATTATCAGCTGAGACAGACACTATAATAACAAACTCTATAAGAAATAATACTAAAGATATTTTTTTTATTACAACCGACAGTACACTAGCTGTGAGTGCGAGACAGTGTATCATAACAATAGGAGACCGGATGCTAACATCATTTTTAGCCTAAATCTGAGTTGATTTATCAGAGAACAAACAATTTTCTGCCAATGTCGTCATAACAATGTACGATTAAGTTCAAATATCGCCCAAAATTGCGTTGTTTTTTGTTATATTTTGATTATTGATAAAAATAAAAATGTTGTCCGGTTGTGCCTGTTGTCACAAATACAACTGTGTAAAAAGCACTACTACTGATAAACCATTGTCGACTTAACATTAACGTAGAATTGACATCATGTTGCCAACTGAACTGTAACTCTGGAGATCTGACGGTGGAACTGAAAGTATAGGAACTATTGAACATAGCGAGCTGCTAAAATCTCCCCTCCATTAGTGCATGTGCTCGTGTTTTATTTGTAACCTCAACGTCATTGCAAATGTTATTGATGAAAATTATTACAAAAACAAAGCTGTGCGCATTAATATGTCCCCAAAACACCAATAAAAGACCCAAAAAGAAGAAAACGAAGTGACAAATGAGATGTTTTCGGCATCCATAGTTTTCAGAACATTTGACACGCATATCATTCCTTGACAACTTTTTGGGCACTAAAATGGGAATAGTGGGTAAGGTAAGGCAGATGACAAAAAGGCAGATGATGATAAGGTCCTAGTGATAACACTCTTCTATTACACCAATCCCACTAAGCACATGTTCATTGAAAAGTGAGCCTTATATCGTCGTCTGTAGACATCGATAAAGCGAGAGCTGAAAGCGAGCAGGCCGCTATTTTGTTGTCATTGTAAAGTGTGTCTACAGCGTACGCTTTGAAGCTTACTTTTCAATGAACGCCGTCTTGCTGGGAAGGAGCGGTGCGGTAGAAACATGACCTTTTTACCTAAAATCTATTTGTGGTCGTGCAAATCAAAAGGGGCCTTTTGGAGGCTAGCACTCAGGCTATATTGCCGTTGTTTTGTATTGGAACAACGGCAATAAAGATCTAAGAGCTAGCTGCCATAAGGTCCCTTTTGATTTAGACGACCACATTTCATAGAATTAGTAGCCATTATTTACTCACTCTTTCGCTTTAGTAGTCTTGTGCACATAAGTGCTGATGTAGACGCCATCTAGTCCAGTCTTGAGGTTACCGTAAAAGGGGATCACGAGAGAATAGTTGCCGTTTCGCTCTAACTGCCGGCTCAGCTGAATAGTGAGCAGGTTGTACGTATCATTGTGCTTCACGTCTTGTACCGATACTGATGATGGACCCCTCAGTTTTATTTCTTTGTTGACTATGTTGAAATCTTGGGAATGTAGAACTATTTTTGACGTGGGCTTTCTTACTGTCAGCTGAAAAGGAAAGTGTTACTTTGAGCTGAGATGTTGAAGGCGTGCGGTTCTCGCCATTTTCCCGTTTTGTTTTTACTCTGACCCAGAGCTTTGCGGTACAGTCCCGAATATAATAGAGAGATATAGGTATTATGAATAATTAAAACAAAAAATATGATGTCATATAGTGAATATATCTATAGTAAGTAAGTGTTACAGGTCATTGATGTTGATGTCATAATCATAACGTTTTCAACCTTGATTACAAGCGATTTCACTAACCATTTTAACAGCCGTTTCGTATATTTGTAAACGCTATAGGTATTGTCAATAGAATCGATCGATTCAATAGGTGTTAACAATAAGGGTTTTTTGATCGAGACAGAAAGTTTTGACCTTATTTCGTTTCGGACAAACAAAAAAGATGCCAAAAAATATTATCTGTACAAACTAAAATAAAAAAAAATTAAACCTATGCAATCGAGTGATTCGATTTGATTTTGGCCGTCTCTCCTGTGGATGTTGTATCAGGCGGCTAAACGACAGCATATCTAAAGATAGTTTACATGAGGTCAGAAAGTAAAATCATAGACGAATCTTCAAAATTTTTATTATTTTTGATCCCGGGATTTCGTCGTCACAGCAGCGAATGTAACCAGACACACGAGGTTGAGATAGAGTGCGCAAATAAAATTGTTAGTACCTCTACCTACTTATTATAAATACGAAAGTTTGCGAGGATGTATGTGTGTACGTTTCTTACTCTTTCACGCAAAATCTACTGGACGGATTGTTATGAAATTTGGTACACGGGTAGAATATAACCTGGAATAACACATAGAATACTTTTTATCCCAGAATACCCACTGGAGTATCGCGAGCATAATCTCGACAAAATAAAGATGAAAATGAATCAACATGCAGATTAATATCGTCCTTCGCGTATTGCGTACGCGCACAGTTCGATTGTACCTACCTTCTAATAGATTCTCTCGAGTTAGGAATGTCGTTATTTATCACTGTGGTGATGTAATGACTTAATCGAATACGGGTTAAGTCATTGCGAAAAAAATGGTTAGAGTAAAATCATGCAAAAATTCTTTCAGAAATATACCATATAATGTTATAAATGCGAAAGTATTTTTGTTTTTATTGTAATGACGGCAACTAATGCCAGTTTTTAAAATGCTAGCTTTTCCTTGCACTTTTGAATCAAATCAAAATCAAATCATTTATTCAGAAATTAGGCCTTTACAGGCACTTTTTCACGTCATATTCTAATGATATTTACCAAAGCTACAAACTACTAGCATTTCGGAACGATCTCTGCTGAGAAGAAATGCCGAAAGAAACTCATTCAAACAGTGTTGGTCCCTGAGTTGAGTTATGTGTTTCTTATGTTTATGTACCTGGGTAAACAAAATCTTTCTATTTCTATTTTTTTATGTGAAAACATGGATTAAGATTTAAATTAAACGACATTTTTATTAACGAAATTGTTAGTTGTTTCTTAAAATATATTACTTACTACTCAGTAATATATTTAAGTGCTAGCGGCTATTTCATGGCTTAGCTCTGGTAAAATCATAACAAATTACACACCCTAACCTATCTCAGGAGCCATAACTATCGGTGAAAACTTTTCTGTTTTACGTAGTGTAAACTATACAAAAATCCGTACGGTAGTTTTTTTAGTGTCAGTTTTTCAGTTCGCGTTCATACAGACAGACACGATAGGATACCTACTTCTTTTTATACATGTCAGATAAGCATACATACATAGTTCATTCAATTGCTTTCAATGTATAAGAAATAAGGAGACCCTGATACGAGGAAAACCATACCGTCACTGAGGTCAGCGAGATCAGAATTTAAAACAGTTTCCAATGCTTTTTATTTACGGACCAGGCGTCGCTTGCAGTTTACCATAGACATTTTTTTTTTGGTTTATTTTATCTATATGGAAAGGCAAAGGGATCTAAGCCTGTATAGCCACTTACCATAGACATAGATCAATATAAAGATACCCTAACCGTGCTGGCATTACTGCATTATTGCAGCGATATACAACGCATGAATTGACATTTTATACTTTTTAATTTTAATTATTATCATTTCTATTTTCTTTTTTTCACATTAAATCTAATTGTGAATTTGTGTTTTGACCAGCTGTTGCCTGCGACTCCACCTGCGGCGAAAAGCAGCCACACTCTCCAGGTCTTCGACTACGTCCACACCAAATATCACCTCAATCCGTTGTTCCGTTTTGACAACATGAACAAAGTCATTGGTTTAAGTCTCATTGCCCCTCGTCACCTTTTACGTATTCATACAGCGCACAAATACGTGCTATTGTCTCGTCTAACTGTATTGAAACTTTCGAAAATATTATAATATTTGTATGTAAACATAGGCCATTAGTTAAAACCGCAGCGAATCTTTTCAATTTCAGATAGAAATCATTTGAAAAAACAAAAAAATATTTTTGAAACATGTATATTAACATTTATGATAAAAATGTAGCATGACCTGTCGATTACAAGCGTTCAAATAGGGTAGATGACACATTTTTGTTTTGATGAATATTCAAAGGCCCTTATATGTATTAATAGAAACACCAGCGAAAAAAATCTATGATAATCTGTTGAAACTATTGTATTGTACGTGGCATTTATACAATAAAGATATTTGAGTTTGAGATGGCAACGCTTTCTAAGATATGAAAAATAAAATCACACATTTTGGACTGACGAGTCCAAACGCTCCATACGAAAAAGTGAACTTGCCAATATGTTTACAAAGAAAGTTATGTTTGTTCGACAGCTACATCAAATATTACATTTACGGCGATGGCTAATATAATAATAGTTGTTTTTTATGATGATGAAAACAAACTTATTGTTTTTAAAATTGAATATTTTTGAAAAAGGACTTTCCACAATTCTCTGACCTTGTCATCTACCTAAATTTGAAATCACCTCAAAGTCTTCGTAATCTAATTTTTATTGTTTTAAGCTCACCCCGAGCTTTGTGGCGTAACAGTCCTGATTGATATAAAAAACAACACTCGTTTTCACTACAGGAAACGAGTGAGATTTGTCAGGATCGTGGCAAATAAAAATCCCTTGTTTCTGCCCACTCCCATAGGAAACAGACGTGATAAAATGTATGTAAAATAAACATATGTTAGAAGTAGGCAATACCGAAGCTATGATAACCGGCAGCTTGTCAAGTCAGAGTCGACCCAGTTTGTTTAGCCTCGACCTGACCTAGGGTTGCTTAAATGTTTGATAGATGGCGAAAGTGCCTACATATGTTTATCTAACAACTGTCATATTTTAGAGATCGGCAGTCGTCATTTTCAGTTGTAGTAAAAACTGAACTCTTATAGGATCACTTTGATAAACTATACTATTTTTATAAAGAGGTAAACCTTTATGAGTTTGTATTTGAGGCGGTTAATCTCAGAAACTACCGAACCTATTTTAAAAAATTCTTTCACAATGGTTAAGGTACAAAATCCAAGATTGCTATAGTCTACTTACTGACTTACTGTCATTTTCTTACAATGTCCTTTCTCATAATGACCTTTTCTCGAAATGTCCTTACTCATAATGTCAATTTCTCATAATGTCCTTTTCTCATAATGTCTTTTTAATAAAAAAAAACTGTTCTATCTGTTGCTTATCTAAATTATCATCAAAAACACACAAGGACATTTTGAGAAAGGACATTTCGGAAAAAGGACATTTTAAGAATCTTTTATTTTCGCTTGTCCCACATCCATACTAATGTTATAAAGAGATTTGTATTATTTTCTATTTATTTCGATTTTTTGTTTGTAATGACAAAACTTTTGAGTTTAGCTACTGAGCCGATTTTGATGAAATTTTTCACAGAGATAGACGAAACCTTTAGGAGTAACATAGGCATTTTAATTATGGTTTGGTATGGCGCTAGTATTTTATACAGTATGTATGTATGTATGTATGTGTGTATATGTCTTAAATTGTAATGTTCCAAAGTGGCCCTATTTGAAAAGGCGTGTAATGCTGGCTCCACACTGTCGCCAAAAGCCTTTAAGTTCAGAATGTCCAATTCCCAAAATGTCCAACGGTTTAAAAATGTCCAATTCCCGAAATGTCCAATCTACTGTTATAATCCGTTTGTTGAATAAGTCCTCATAGAATATCTAAAAAATATTGAATACTAGCTTGTGCCCGCGGTTTTACATACATTTCTCATACACTTTTCATACATTTCTCACAAATTATTCATAAAATTTCCATACAATTTTCATTCATTTTTCATAAATTTACCATTTATCTTTCATAGATCTTTCATAATTTCAAACATCTTTCATACATACATTTCATACATTTTCCATACTTAGTTCATACAATTTTGATACATTTTTCATTTATCTTTCATAAATGTTCCATACATTTTTCATATAGACATAATATTATATATACATATGTATATATATTTTTTCTCATATATATAAATTATACACCTATGACGCTGACCAGCACGACAGTGACAGTTATAGACATAACGTAAAAATATATAATTAATAAAAAAGAACAACATAGGGACGAATAAGTGAAATTAATAATAACCTAGTTTATTATTATAATAAGCGCCATCTAGTTATTCGATGAGTAACTACGTGGTTTGTCTATGATGAATAACTGACAATATTATTTGTGGCTGCCAATGCGTTAAACAGAACGACGAGTTCAAAATAAATTATATACAGTTTTCACAATTTTTTTCAAGTTAGCCGATTTGGCGGATTCGGTATAGGTACATAGCTGATCTTTCATTGCGGTAAATACTAGTTTATTCGTTATACAATTACCATACCCAACCTGACTTAGACTTTTGAACGTCTGAATCGATTTTGATCAAACATATCTAAGAATAACCGCATAAAAATCAGCACCCGTTGATGAGCTACGGTGCCACGCACACAGACTGACACACTTAGCAGTAAAACTTCTATATATAAATCCCATCTTTTTACGTCGGGGGTTAAAAAGCACTCGTAAACACTACGCAATGCTCGCGCAATCGTAACGTAAAGTAATGTAATGTAATGTAAGGTAATGTAATGTAATGTAATGTAATGTAATGTAATGTAATGTAATGTAATGTAATGTAATGTAATGTAATGTAATGTAATGTAATGTAATGTAATGTAATGTAATGTAATGTAATGTAATGTAATGTAATGTAATGTAATGTAATGTAATGTAATGTAATGTAATGTAATGTAATGTAATGTAATGTAATGTAATGTAATGTAATGTAATGTAATGTAATGTAATGTAATGTAATGTAATGTAATGTAATGTAATGTAATGTAATGTAATGTAATGTAATGTAATGTAATGTAATGTAATGTAATGTAATGTAAGGTAATGTAATGTAATAGTAATCGCACTCCCAATCGTCTGTCTTAGTTCGGCGATATTGTGAAGCATAAAACTTACCAAGATGTCGACGACCCCGAAAAAGCTAAAGTTTGTGTTCGGATCTATGTCGTAGGCCAGCTTTATGTCATAGTGAGTTGGCGCGACATCTGTCGGCAGCTGATAGTCATTGCCGAGCGCCTGGACCAGCGCCAGGGTCAGCACTGCAAGGGTGGGACGCCAACCCATCTTCACTGTGGACAAGCAATAAATAAATATACACGGTCAAATCACACAGATTGAGCTAGCCCCCAAAGTAAGTTCGAGACTTGTGTTATGGGATACTAACTCAACGATACTATATTTTATATCAAATACATATATAAACGATAACATGACTATCATTACATAAATAAATATATATTCATTTATCTTGGTTTCAGGGACCCCTTTTGGTTGGTAACAATATATACGAGTATCTAATTCTTAGTTACAACACAAATAAATTGAATTAATTAATTATCATTTTAAAATGTTTATTTTTAATCTGGAGTGCGGCGGGGTTCATATAAAACATATAATATAAAACAAAGTCGCTTTCCTCTGTCTGTCTGTTTGGGTCTGTTTCTAAGCTTCGAATTTTGATAGTCTTTTACGAACGCGAACGTAGCTAAATTACTTGATACTAGCTGCGCCCCGGGGCTTCGCTCTCATGGGAATTTCGGGATAAAAAGTATCCTATGTGTTATTCCAGGTTATATTCTACTTATGTACCAAATTTCATAACAATGGGTCCAATAGATTTTGCATGAAAGAGTAACAAACAAACAAACAAACAAACAAACAAACAAACAAACAAACAAACAAACAAACAAACAAACAAACAAACAAACAAACAAACAAACAAACAAGCATACACAGATCCTCACAAACTTATATTAGTAAGATAAAATCATAAAAATAAATATTAGTTCCTACTAATATTTAATTACTACTACTAATATTTAATTTTGATGTCAATAAATGATGTAATCTCATCTTAACTTTAATACAGAATTTTGAAATTGTAAATTTGAAAATTTAATTGAATTTATCAAATCTCAAAGTTAAAAAAGTGTGAAGTATGAGATTATTTACTTATGATTTTATTATGCAATTTAATCTGAGCTCATGCAAATACTTGTTAATAATACGTGCATATTGTAAACTGGTGTGGTAAAATATATAAGTACAGTACTGATATCTGACTCAGTAATGTTAGTTAGGTGGGCAGTTGCCCACCTAACTAACATTACTACAGGAGGGTCCTGAGTCAGATATCCGAGTAGATGAACCTAGGTAACTAACATTACTACAGGAGGGTCCTGAGTCAGATATCCGAGTAGATGAACCTAGGTAGGTTCATCTACTCGGATCTATAAAAATTTAAGCCTATGCCCATGGCATAATGATTTTTAAGCATAACATTCATACACATAACGGTTTACGCATAACTATTTGAGGCGTAACTAACCTAAACTAAAAATTAATTATGTCACATATTTATCTGTACGCCAAAACGCAGTTAATTGCCTTAAACCCATTATTCCAAAACCGGTATGCTAAAGAACAATATGACAAAATAAATTATGCGTAAATAAAAGGGACACCAATCAATCTGGTCCCGTCTATATATAGGTCTTGTTAATCAATTCGTGAGTGGACCGGCACGGAACTAATCTCATAAGCAACACTTTTATATCAATAATACGGCTCAAATCACAGACGAATCTTGTTAACCTATATTCTCACCTACATTAAACATAACAAAGAATATAAATAGATGCGTGTTAAATTATATCGCAATCTTGTACAAGGTAACACGTGGTCAGAATGGTCATATATTTTTATATGTTTTCCTTATTCGCAAGGTAATTTAAATAATCGGTACGCATTCCTTAAACGTTCGGAAGGAGGTTCTAGGAATGTTATGTGGAAGCAATATGTCTCACAAAAGAAGCCTGCGGTGAAATTTGTTGCGCCACTTCTTCACCTGCGCTTTGGAAGTCGGCGGTAGACATTTTGTATTGACGTCAATAAGTGATATATCATTCTAGGTTGAATAGAATTAAATCGAAATATATATATATATATATATATTAGGACAAATCACACAGATTGAGCTAGCCCCAAAGTAAGTTCGAGACTTGTATTATGGGATGCTAACTCAACGATACTATATTTTATAACAAATATATATATAGATAAACATCCAAGACCCGGGCCAATCAGAAAAAGATCATTTTCCATCTTGACCCGACCGGGGATCGAACCCGGGACCTCTCGGTTCAGTGTTTCATATTTCATATATCATAATATATTTTAATTCCTTTAAGAAAAGTGACAACAAACTTGTTTTTCTTATTGATACTCGTCGCATCGAACGAAACCCATATACTTAGCTAATTTTATTCTATGTAACGTTTTTCTAATTGTAAACAAAGACGATGAACTAGCAGATAACAGTTCTATACAACTTCTCAAACAGAAATGACAGATTGTGTAAGTTATAGTCTATATTCTTAAATTTTTGGCCGAATCCCCCCCTCCTCCAGTTCTTCAGGATCTTCAGATAACTTTATTTACAGAGAAGGCAAATTTTTAGTTTTATTTTTTTTAGTTATTAACACAGTGATCTAACCAAAGTCGGCGAGCGATAGATTTTAAGTTTAATAGTTTTTTTTTCTTCCATTTGTTACAATTCAATATTCTACAAGCTAAAAATTTCGTCTAACACGTCTCCTCCAGACACAGTGCCCAAAATGCTAGCAGCTCTTTGAATTATAAGGCTGATTCTTTGAGCCAGGAAGCTGCCAGCTCTGCGGTCACCAGTTGTCTAGAAGAGGCGTGCCGATAAGTCACCAATTATTTTTTTGGCTTCGGGACCCCAGGGACTGGTTCCCGTTCAGGGTTTTTTTAGTTAATTATACAAAGTTATTATTATAATTAACGTTAAGTTGGGTAGACTCAAGAATAGATTTTGTGTTATGGGATACTAACTCAACGATACTACATAACAAATACATAATATTTATACATCAAAGACCCAGGTCAATGTGAAAATCACAATAAGCAAATTTGCAAATAAAAAATGATCATAAAAAACGATCGATGTATTCTAGCCCTATTTACGGTGATTTTTCTAAGCGCAAACAGTGCTAAACCTTAAAAAATGGGAGAAAACTGATGAAGCTAACTTCTATTAAGTGAGAATCGAGGCCCACGACCTCTGTTGCCTAGGAAAATCATTAATACATAACCAATACATTGTTATATAAAATATTATCAAATGTATAGTACGAACCTAAACACACACATTGTCCACATGTTCATATAATACAAAACACATTATACTTTACATAATACAATTAACGACTCGATAATATAGTTTACATTCGGTCAAAAACTCACAGAACTAGTGGGCTACAGTTTCTACTCTTGACTGATTGACAGACTGACAGGTTGGTGAACCATAGTTTGTTATTAGATCTCAACCTTATTCCAAAAACAGGACCACAGATAATGAACGTTACATTGAAGTATAATATCTTTGCGAAGGATGACAAAATATCCGCCCGCTTGTAAAGCGAATGTTTCAAATCCCACTTGTGCCACGGTAGTTTGTATACCAATCTGACTCAGTATTTTTCATCGATAACCACTCGCTTGTGGTGAAGGAAGTAAACATCGTGAGGAAATCTGTATTATAAATGCGAAAAATAAGTTTGTTTGTTACCTCTTCACGCTCTACTCAAATTTCGCATACATAGTGTTTGTACGGAGTAGGTAGGACATGGGGTTCATTTCATCCCGAAATAACTGCTTCCGTAGGAAATTACGCGGGTGAAGCCGCGGGCAAATAGCTAGTAAACAATAAAAGAGGTTAAGGTCGGTAACGTAAAGCCCTTGACGTAAAAGTTGTTTTCTTCCTGTTATCTTGTATCCAAATTCGGATAGTTTATGGTTATGTTCAGAAAATATATGACGTAATGACGTCGTTGCTTCAGAATATAATGATATTCTGAAGCAACCACGTTTCAATATTGTTTATTTTTTTAAATTTCATGACTCCATCGTACGCCGAAACGATGATTTTGCCAATGTAAAGGTTGAGATTGACACGGAATATAATATGTTATTATAATGATATATGAAACACGGTTCAGTGTGTAACCTAAAATATAAAAGTATATAAATATATTATACATACATACAGATATTATAACATATTATATTTCGTGTCAATCTCAACCTTGATGTTGGCAAATCATCGTTATGGCGAACGATGGAGCCATGACACTTAAAAAAAAAGAATATAATGTCATAGTTTATTAACAATATTTAACAAAAGACTTGGCTGTATGGGCTAGAACACAAAGGGTTCTAGCCCATACAGCCAAGCCATACTCCCCAAGGAAACGAGGGGGGAAAAAGTTTATTAACGAAACGCCCAATCGCGCCTTTTCACCAGTACACATTTTTTATCAAAAACTAGCGCCCCATCCTGGCTTCGCTCGGGTAAAACGACACTAAATTATACACCTTACTCTTACTTTAATTAAACCTTCCTCTTGATTCACTCTATTTATAATAAAAACCCGCATTAAAATCCGTTGCGTAGTTTTCAAGATCAAAACATACATACGGACTGACAGCGGGAAGCGACTTTGTTTTATACTATGTAGTGATTTGAAACCCTATATACTACTAATATTACTAATATTAATTGTACGATGGTGTGTATATTTGTCACTTTTTCACGCAAAATCTACTGGGCGGATTGTTATGAAATTTGGTACACGGATAGATAGCCCGGATAGTGTAGTGTACACAGATAGTGCAGTGGCTCCCGTGGGAATTTCGGGATAAAAAGTACCCTATGTGTTATTCCAGGTTTTATTCTACCCGTGTCCCAAATTTCATATTAATCCGTCCAGTAGAATTTGCGTGAATGAGCAACATACAACATACACACAAACCTCCTATCAAAATTCGCGTTTAAAATATTAGTAGGATTGGGATCTTTATGGAAAATTTCAAAGCTTTTTTTAAATATCCGTCGTTAATGAATATGCAATATTTGCATACTGGACGGAATCAAGTTTGGAGGTCAGTGACACCGGGAGCGTAGTCCTACCGTATCGCAGGTTCGATTCCCGCATTTGTCAACCGTAACTGTATTTGGATATCGTTTTCTTATCATAAGTTATGCTTGGGGCTTCGCTCCATGTGTCTGTACTGTAAACTCCATTTTTACTAGTTATTCTAATGCCAGCTCCACACGTCGCCGAACTCAGACACACGCCGACGCGAATGCGTGAACATTGCGTTGTTAGTATGAGTGATTTTATTTACCGCAATGAAAAACCAGCAATGTATACCGAACCCGCCAAAGTTTGTCAAACTGTTCGACGACAGTGTGGAGCCCGTATAGCGAGTCGTATATGTAAACAATCATCACAGTACCTACTTATTGTTGAATATAAATAAATATTAGTCAAACTATATACATTCTAAAGTAAAATATTTATTAACCACGAAAGTAATTTCCAATTAAGGATATTTAAGGAGCACAACGGAGTAACTACATACTTATATCCGAAATCTCCCGAAATGAACAGCACTACACTTTTCCACGTCAAATCTATACTATTGTTATAATTAGGTAAGCGTTTGTGAGTTTGTGTGTGTTGGATAATCTACGAAACTACAGAACCGATTTCAAAAATTCTTTCACCATTAGAAAGGTTGCTATAGGCTATATTTTATCTCAAAATTCCCACGGGAGCGAAGCCCAAGGCAACATCTAGTTTTGATATAAAAGCACAGATATAAGAACAATATCTGTGAATAGAATGAAAGTACCATATAATACGTATTTACGATTTCATGACAATCTAACCAGCATTTTTTTGTAAGACCACAGCGTAAAATACCAAAGATGTGTAAAATTGGCCACCGTCCTGTGGCTGTTACATAAGATTGATGTGTTTCTATTACCACATATTCTATATTTGACGTAATTCACACGAATAATATTATAAATGCGAAAGTCTATCTGTCTGTCTATACCGCTTTCATAGCTAAACCGCTGAATTATTTTGATGAAAAGGTATACATGTTGTTAAAGACGCCATTCAAACGTAGACATATTTTTTATCCAAAATCAACCCATAAATGACTATAATAGAGGGTGAGTTTGTATGAATATCGTCTATTCAGCTTCCGTAGAGAAATTCAATTTTGTATTATATATATTAATTTTTCAAAAAGCTATCAACCGTACTACTTCTTTGCGTGTCGATGGCAAATCAATGCTCTATTGGGTGCTACATAAATATATTCTTGCCAGAACCGAGCCACTTCGATGGCTTCATCGGAAGCTGCCATCAAGTCAGCCCGAGTGCAGGTGTGTGGACACTCGGGACAGGCGAGGAGATGAGCCATCGATTGTGGGGAGAAGCCACAATCGCACATGTTCTGAGACTGGTCAAGCATACCCCAAACCGTACTACTGTAATTTTGCGAGAACGGAATTCTTATAGGACTTAGAATTCCGTTTTTACCTTTTTGAGGTACCTTAATAAAGTGTAATCGTAACAGTCTAGGCGCACCGTGTTCGGAAAAATAAAAAATAGATGAATCTGCATGGGATACCGTCTCCAGTCTTAGTTTTGCATTAATTATTTTATACCAATAAATTATGATCATATAATAAATATCGTTATAAAAGCGATCACGATATTACTTTCTAAACAATTACACGTATCGTTAAATATCGAACCCGATACCACAAATTCACATAATTATAAATAGATTTCTTCTTCAAATTTGTTAAAAACTAACAAACTTAAATCTCTATTCTATAATTAAATGATTTCAACTTAAGATTTCATTAATAAATATACCGTAAAGGAATAAAAACTTACATTTATTTTTACGCTGTCGACACCACCACGCTCTGAGGGCGTCGTGAGTAGAGACTGACGTTAAAACTAACCAACCGGACAGAGAAGACTTGTAGACCGGTCTATACGAAGCGACCACGACACGATCTGTATTGTTTCGCCAAGATATCCGACAATCTGAAAAAAAGGTATTCTAAACGCACAGATAACATAGGGAAATCATGGAAAGTTAATATATTTGGTGTGTGTGCAATTTGCAGTCTTTAAAAGTAACTAATTCGGTGTTAATATAGTATGTATGCCAATTCGGTGTTAATTGTATATGTAGCAATAAGGTTTGTCGCACGTGGTTCCCCCGTCCTAGACTATGACCTCCTCCTTATTCCCCAGTGGATGTAGTATGAGGCGATTAAGGGACACAAATCCTTAATTAAGTGATGAGAGTTGACCAGTAAAGAAGAACTCAAGTAGAAAGTTTAAGTAATTAAGAATTAACTTTCTTCCTGCAAATTAAAAAAAAAATGGATTCGAATCCGCTAAACGGGAGATCATACAAGATTTGAGTTGTTTTTTCAAATTCAAATCATTTATTTGTCAGAATACATAATAACAATCAGGTTTTTAGGTTTTTTGGCCAATCGTGTTAAATAAATAATTTAAGAAATGAACAACATTAATTCTTAACGAATTGGGACAGTAATATCTTCACTTATTTCAATGACAACAAAAATTTCAATTCTATAAAAAAGCCTAGCCGGTGACCATGAAGTACGGATGGACCATGACCCGGGCACCACAACATAGGAACACACAAAATTGAGAGAAAGACTGCAGAGTACAAAGTAGATTTCACTCCTATTTCTTGATCTAACGATGTAAGTATACTTTTCAATCGTGTATTGTAAACGACTCCCAAAAGCCAATGTCTCAATGGACCGTTACGCTACCGTTTTGTCTACCATCTGTTTATTTGTGAGAGTATTTATACAGGTTGTGGTGTGGATACATCTTTCTCACAGGGGCAGGCAGCTGGCCGGTCGTAAAATCATTAAAAAATATAAAAAGTTATATTTTCTAGTTCTTCTCATTCCGGGCGAACAATTTGTTGCAAGTCGGCTTAATGCCGGCTACATACATTGCGATGTTTATATGAGAGCTTTTATTTGCAGCCAAGAAAACCAGCAATGTATGTCAATTCTGCCCAAGTTTTCAGTACCTATATAGCGGTCTGACATCGCCAAATTGTTTTTGTAGTAGAAAAACAAAGAATTATTGTCACTCACCCTGTGGTATGTAGGTATTCAAGCATGATGCAATCGATGGACTGTGACGGATAATGTTCCATTGCACTCTGCAGTTACACTAATAATGCATTATAAGAAAACTAACCCCATTTTTCTTGTCCCCCGTCTACGTTGTTCTTGTCCCACGAGGATACCATGGAGGACCATGGAGGATAGATCTCTCCCAGGATCTATCATGTTATGTTGGTCTAATTGTGAGGTGATGAAAGTTCTTTACGAATACGGGTACAGATACGATAAATCTATTTACACCATTCGATTTTTGGGTAGAAACTGCGGGTGTAAACCCATCGGTGATAAGTGTGAAGGATGTGGTGTGGAGTGAGGGAATACACATAATAACGAAAAAGAGTCATTAAACATATCAAATGCTTTTCATTTTCGGTTAACTTTAGAATCTGGACATCAATTCCCAAATATTATTGATTTTATCCGCGATCAAAGTTGTACCTACATGTGTTGTATGGCATTCGATATGTGGATAATGTCCTTCTGCGAAGACCTCAGTAGGCAGATGTTATTAGCTTAGCCAGTTCTTTTGGAAGTACCTCCAGCCATCTTCGACATATATTACAAATAATTAAAAAATGAAATCAAGGAAGGGCATCGATTATAATTTGAGATACATTTAAGATATCTTCATATGTGAAGGAAGTAGGAAAGCGGTCCCTGGGCTCTGACGCTCAACGGCAGGGAAGAGACCGGTAAAACGCTCAGATTTTTTTTTCTTCTAATAGGCCAAGATGCTTTACTGGAAGGTCAAGCTCAAGGGAAATAGAAACCTGTATAAATAGCTGTGTTGCCATCAAAAACTTTGCGTGTCCACTTTTCTATGATATAATGGAAAAAATCAATAAGTTTAGCTTTGTTACTTCATTATTTGTTGTAACAGGTCATCGTGGGTGTGGCGGCAACGAGCTATCATGGCATAAGTTCAAGGTTATGTATTTTTACCCTTATTGCTTATGAAACACCATTACTAAATCACAATCGTGTGTCCGTGATTTTGTTATCATAGTGTTAGCCAATTTTTTTTCTTTAGTTTAACCTGTCCCAATGTTTGTAATCACATCTTGAAAGTTACCTTTTTCCGCTTGTTCCACAGAGTTGAAATTTTCCTGGGCTTCGGGGCGTTACGTCCGGGATGCAACGAGTAACACGCGATGATGAGAGAGACCGTAGTGCAGCTAGCTGTCACTTATGACTAAGTAATAGCTCAGCCGACCTACTTAACGACTATACTTGGGCCACCTTTTGGGCACGAGACGATGGGTCGCTTCCGAAATATGGCTTTAAAAAGCAACCCCTATATGCAATAGTTTAAAATAAAACAAAATCAATGTCTTTAATCATATTTTATTTAAAAAATGAACAGATTTCTTTGAACATGATCGGTTCTGAGCACAGGGAAGACACAGTACATGTTTAAACAAAAATACCATTCACTTTGATATTAAAACAAAAACCCAAACAACTCGAACTTAATAGTACACTTCTATTTTTCTAATTCATAACAACTTAATCTAAAATTCTTACAAAATATTAATAATTAACTTATGTTTTTATATTGTCATAATTTTAAATACTGTCACTTCCCTGAACGCCAATGATATCTGAAAAAACTATACATGCTCATTTTTGTTGAAATGACGCCCGCCACTAAATCACATGATAAACCTTCGAAAAGCCGAACGTTTGCTTGTACACATATTTGGGTATATTTAATATATAAGTTATTAAACTTTATTATTACATGACATACTTGTAAACCTCGACATGAATCTCGGTTTACATCAACACCTCTGCCGGCAAACGTTAAGATTCAGATATATTTGTTACAAATTACAAGTTTGAAATTGTTATATGAAAGATAAGTCTACTTGCAAGAACACAGTAAACATGAGGGCAACTAGTTGCCTTTTACTTCACGTAAACCCTCATTAGTTTGACAACTAAGGCTACCGAGGACCGTGCAAAGTTTAGGGGACAAAGTAGAAAGGCGGACCCTGGGCACTGAGGCCGAATGGCGGCGGAAATAACCAGGAAAACGATAAGAGAGAGAGCCGTCATAATGAATTATTAGCTTCTAGATGCTTATGAGCTTTTAAATGTATTTCCACACAAATTCTTTTATGGAATAAATAAATAAAAATATGTATGTGGCGCGAGTCATATCAATTTACACAAGCTTCACCGCGGTAAAAACGAAACAGTATACTGTTCCGGACACTTATTACTAATATGTGGACATGTTTTATACAAATAATAGTATATCTATAGTAATATACTATACTCAACGTCACTAAAGCAATATTATGTAACTTTTCCATTTCGATTTAAAATTATGAAATGTTTTTTCTCTAAATGCATTTTAATTTCACGAAACACCTATGTATAAAAACCTAGATTCACATAAGACGTACAAAAATATACTATTGTTAGAAAGAGCTCTTCTTGGATATAATTTTTTTGAATGTATGATATGCCTACTGGATGATATAACTAATATAGCATTAGTACAATAGTATATAATTCGGTGCGCCTTAAACATATTTGGTGGGACTCAAGAGAGACAATTGTTTCTGACATCTAAATAAACGTCATAGGCATTTCTTAAAATGCCCATTGTTTTTAAATAATGCACATGAATATAAAAAACAAAGGATAATTTATAGAATACATCGTTTATTCTCCTACGTCGTAAATAGAGGATACTCATTGACATTCGAACAAAGACGAAACAAAATCAAATGACATATAAAATCAGGCTATGCATTCTGTTACTAACACGTGCGTCATCACACATATTACAACATTCTTCCTCTGTCGTGTCTGTCTGTCTGTTCGCGATAAACTCAAAAACTAGTGCGTTGGACGTTTTTTTCCGCCATCCTTTAAAACGACACTATACAAAACAGAATATATATAATAGAATTTCTCGATTTGCATTTACTAGTATTTATTAGTCATTTCGTACAAAACATGTCCACAACGAAAGTCAATAGTTAAAATATATGTCTCTAGATAAAATGACGTCATACCTCACGGTATGCTACATCGATTTTTGTATCGATATCGATTATTGTATATTAGTGGGTCTTATATATCTTGAAAACATATCCCGTTTTACCACTTCCTAATAAAACATCGTATTGTAATCTGACAGATAAACTAACTCGTAGATATATCTGCCTGATGTGATCGGCCAATACTGTGACAAACGATTTTTAACGCTATCTGTTTGATATTAGATATATAATAGTTACATTTGGGCTATCTGATACTTTATCAGTAAGTCGTAAAACATGAACTAAGTATCTTAATGTAGTTTCATCTTAAACAAACAATAATTTATGCGACTTTGATTCAAAATAAGATATTTATTTATTTACTTTAAAAAATCAATTCATGAAGTAATTTTGGTGGATTTTTTTTATGTTACAATACCATTTATTGCAATAAAATATTTATAACTTCTATTATAGTGCAAATCTTATATGTTTATATATCTAGTGTCATATTGAAATAAATAGGGCCGCAACAAAATGATTTGCTAAGCAAAATTGTCTGTTTTCATTCCCTAATTCCATCTTCAATTCTTAAATATTCAATTATTGTATTGCATTCAACTGGGACTATATCCCACTAATAAATTGTAAACACGTATATGGTCTTAATACAAAACCATTTCTTAAACACATTATCCGTCCAGAATAAAAAGACACTTGACAACTAGGAAACGTCATAAACACGGGACATCTTAAAATAGGAGGATAATGTGTTTAACAAAAGACCGTCCCGTAGTAAGTCGGATAATTTTAAAAAACATCGCTCAACAAGATATATTTACCCACAAAACTATGTACAAACACAAGCTTACACAAATAATATAACCTTCTATATATTTATTTGTCACTCTGCCTAAGAAAAGTATATCCTATTTGAACTATAATACATTTTTTATTAAATTTAAGGGCCATTTCATATTTTGTTAGCCCTCTCGGAATATTTTAAAGCGCGTAGAAAACTGACCGATACACGTCTCCATCTCGAACGGGGTAGACAGAGCCAACTCCAAGACCACATTTAGCTGAATAGTGGGCTTATTGATATATTATGATTAGCGATAGGTTGCTAGCCCATCGCCTATGAAAAACGTCCAGTTTTAGCCCTATCCCTTGATTGACCTTTACAACGTGCGCGGGAGGCAAAGCAGCTGGCACATTCTATTATATTTCTTCGCTCCCAGACCAGTATAGTATTGATAAAAATAAATCGGTACAGGTTTTTTTAACCTTTATACCGTTTATGAGACTGAACCGTCAGTTAAAATTTGACCGTTCTTACAGTTGAGTTTGAACATCAATCGATCCATGCACCCTGGGCAGAATGTTAACTACTGTTGTACACCGAACTATTTTAATTTTTCAATAGCTTTGATTAATTGGCAATATGATAAATTGAAATTATGGGACCGCTGAACGAGAGATGAATATTGTAAGCAATATTTTGCATATTTTTCGAAAATCAATTTTGTACACACTTCGTGCGACCGCGAACGCTCACAAAATTTAATACAACTCTCATAATTAGTACATGAAAAATCGAGAAATTCGCACGTATTGAACAAAATCGAAGCGGGACGATATTATTGAAAATCACATAAGTATAAAAACAATATTATTTGTAAAACACCGAAAACCTCGCAATAAATAGATATCATAAACTTTTCTCTATGCATTTTGACACATGTCAACATTATATAAGAATTATTTCCAAGCTTTAAGTATGTAGTCTTGACTGCCCACGGAGCAAAAACAAAGAGGAGACACCTAATAGCCAATAGTCTAACAAAAGTTGTATGACGATACGCGGGGCCGAGGCAGGCGAGTGGGGAAGCGGTTCCGACTGGGCTCCGCCGCTTTCCGTACGGAAAACGAATTAGGCCCCGTCCTTTTGTATGACCTCTGTGCATCTTTCACAGTAGCCGTGCAGAAGTTGATAAATCGGGTCCTTCTCTGTCTTTGGTCTGCGGTCCTGGCGAACTCAATTTTAGCAATCGAATGAAAAAATTGTCGAACAAAAGTTTTTGATACCTTATATAATTTGATAATGATATATAGTAACCGTGTGAGAAATAACATGATTTTTCGTATACTAATCCGTAATACATCTCATTGATTCTATAAATGCTCCATTTTGGATTGATAAAGGCAATTTCATACGATTATATCAATTTTATCTGTATATTAATGCTTCATTTGTGCTTCATCAATGGTGCCTTCATTTTGGTAATAATAGCTATTTTTAAATGAGAATCAACTAAGAGCTTGATATGCGTGCCTAATTTGTTTGTGCATTTTGGTCTGGTTTAGGTTGTGGGGTACACTTTAGACAAAAAAAATGGTACTTATTTGTAGGTAACTCTCAGAGAGTTTCGACCGCTGCGGCCGCGCTGTCATTATGATCCGAGAATTTTCTTGGGGAACGAATCATTTCCAAAATATTTCATTCACAAAATTGTCATTACCACAATACAGACTAATTATTTTAAAGTCATTATACTTAATAAAATTGATTCTTGCCTAAAATTTGAAAGATTGTAACGACAGCGCGACCGCAACGGTCGAAACGCTGTGAGAATCATCCTTATTGTGGTGTAATATATTATGATGAGAGTTGAAAGTCACAGTTTATTAACAATGATATAACCGTATCAATGTAATCAGAACATAAAAGTGAATGCTGCCTTACATAATGGTGCACCTCTTGCTGTCGCCGTGGGCCGGCGCGGGCGGGTGGGGGACGAGGGGCGGCGTGACGTCAGCGCCGGGCTTCAGGGCCTCGGGATCGGCGACCCACAGCGGCGCCGACAGCGGCAGGTCCGTGTTCAGACCCACAATCTATATACCATACGATGATTATTTTTTTATTATGTTCACTCCTTCCTTCCGACTTCCTGATCCTATTAATATTATAAATGCGAAAGTTTGTGAGGACGTGTGTATGTTTGTTACTAATTCACGCAAAATCTACTGGACCGATTGTATGAAATTTGGTACACGGATAGAATATAACTTAGAATAACACATAGCGTGCTTTTTATCCTGAAATTCCCACGGGAGCGAAGCCCCGGGGCGTAGCTAGTTAATGATAAAATCATCATTATTGGCCATGTTTTATGAAATTTGGCATTAAGGTGGCGATTGCCTTGGGTTAATACATAAGGTATTTTTTATTCCAAAAGTACGCAATTCCCGTAGGATTTGATCAAAAAGTCTAGTATTGACACTATATACAGTAGGTGCTACTGTGCATAAAAACGTAAGTATTCTTTAGAGCAAAGTACAAGTTGTAATTCACATCTCGCTACCGATTCGATTCACATTGAGACTTTGATTGAGTTTCGCTCTCTCTTTACTGACGCCTGTCTGACGTTAACCCTCCTTGGGAATTCTATTGTTGCCTTTCAGCCTAGTTCATGTGTCCAATAAACGTTTATACGACCGACATCCACGGTAGAATATAAAGTGGTCCTATTCTAAGACGGAACCACACCGTTTGGGAAATATGAAGAATTTTTAGGTTTTTATCCCAGCGTTTTAACTGGGACTTCAAAAACTATGCCTAAGCTACGCAGCTACCATTCAAGTTTTGTTTAATCAACCAACGTAACAAACTCACTTGGGTCTTATGCGTAGGCAGCGAGGCAAAACCAATGCGCGTTTTATCTCCGTACAGCGCCATCTAGCGGCCAAACATCGAACTGACGAAGTTTTCTTAGATATTGAATATCCCAAAATAAATATATTTTGATTCGCAACAATATTATCAATTTATTTTATGATGATATTTTAAATTAACGATTATTATTTTTATATAATTTTTTATAGAATTAATCGTCGTAATTGTGGAATAAAGTGTCTACACTATGTCTTAGAACGCACGGGCGCATTTTAAACGCGCGTTAAAATGCGTTGTAATATAATTGTGTATATCCGTTAACATTCACACTGCAACGTTATTAAATAAATAAATGTTTCATATTTTTTAACCATTGCTTAAATTTAGCCAATGATTTCATTTATGCGATATTTTATAATTTGAATTTATTCCCAAAAAACTCAGAAAATGATTTCATTTATGCGATATATTATGATTTGAATTTATTCCCAAAAATCTCAGAAAAAAATATGTTCTCATTCCGGCAGCCTACTTACTATTAATATTTATATATTCCACATAATTCGTGCTTGCGTTTGCATTTATGTGGTCTCAAAACTATAATTACCTATTTAAGCGTTGTGAATGACTTAGGTTATAGAAATCATTTATAAATTCCAATTACAATCGAACAATTTTACCGGACAATTGAGAAAATTATATATTAAACGACAGGTATGACTTTCAATATATAATACTAGGTAAATTGTATTATTATATATAGTATTTTTATTTTTATGTTGTAAATACTTTCATTCTTTTAATACATATCGTTGTTTCTAATATATGTATATTTAGTTATTTGTTTAGTAATAGTGTCTGTGGCAATACAAATAAATATTATGTAATTAAGAAAATATATATACAACGCAAAAGTTTAAAAGTAGTAATTGAGAAACTTGTTTCAACCGGACAAATAAGTTTTTATACAACTCCTACAATTTCCATGGAATCCTTACGAACAAATACTATTAGGATTTTCCCAAAATTCCCTATGAAGTATGTCTCAAGTACAGACCTCAGCGGCGCGACGCTGGTTCCCGCCGTTGCCCACACTGCGGCGGAACGGCTGCGCGATGCGCTCCAGCAGCCGCGGCCTCTTGTGCGCGTCCTCCCGTCCCTCACCCTCCCCCTCCCGTCCGTCCCCCTCGCCCGCCTCCGCCTCAGCGGCCGGCCGCCGCTTGCGGCCCACCACCGGGGCCGTGGGCCGCGCCGGTTGCTCCGCCGCTGAGGAATATCACTATTAAAGCATCTTCCAACGAACACTAAGAATAAAATATTAAATTGGGAAAGTGAATATGCGTGTGACATCTTAGAACACTTCCTATTAGACTAGATTGAGGTCGAATGCTTCAAAAATTATGATAATCGATTGAATGCAAGAAGCAAATACAAAGATATTTTAAACAAAAAAGTAATTGAGACGGGACACGTTGCGAGAAATGCTATGGAATACAAGACGTAAGTGTCCTGCAAAGGGAACTTACGGAGCTGAAATCGTAATGGCGATCGTAAAATTATTTAATTAACAAAAAAATTTCCTGCATAATCTTACTAATATGAAAAATGCGAAAGTTTTTGAAGATTTATGTGCGTGCATATGTTTGTTACTCTTTCACGCAAAATCTACCGGACCAATTGTTATGAAATTAAATACACGGATAAAATATAACGTACATTTTATCCCAAAATTCCCACAGGAGCGAAGTCCCGGGGCAGAGCTAGTATAATATAAAATTTCACATGAAAAACTGCCTGTGAAAGTGTATTTAAAAATAAATAATTGGACGTAGTGTGCGGTAGAGGAGTTACCTGCGCGGACGCTGCGGAGACTCAGCTCCGACAGCCGCTTGTACGAGCGCCGGCCGCGGATGCTGCGGAGCCCTGCGGCACATACACACATACACACATACATGCAGGGATTCTAAAATACCTACATAAAGTCCTTTCCTAACATTCTTTTTGAGTAAACAACCAAAGTAATCTGCAGCGTCTGTTTGTCTGTCCGCTATAAATTATAAAAACCAATACATTTTCATTTTCAATTGTCATCAATAGACGGTACGATTTCCGAGGTAAGTTTATGTGAATAATTTATTATGTTTTAACCCGAGCGGGCGGATCGTTAGTTAAAAATTAAATATTACTGTTTAGGAAATTACTTTGTCAAGAATATTTAAATGTTACCCATAAAGCAAAATGAAATAAAAGAACGCTAATCTATTTTTTTCTAGAAGTTTCCATAGTCCAGTTTCTAATTAAACGTATTTTTACCTGATAAATAGCTGTCGTCCAAAGAAGGGTCCTCTGTTATGAAGGACGATGTCTCCGTTATATCCATCTCCATCGTTGTGTTGTTGCCTGAAAGGGACAACATATAATATATTATTAGAAAAATACCGGTTGCCCTCAAAAGAAAATTCTAAATTTAAAACTTACCATTTCATTTTTCATTGATCGATTTTATTTTTGAAGCGGTGGTGGTGTAATGGGTTAAGACGCCCGCCTGTGGATCGAAATGTCCCAGGTTCGAATCCTACTCGCGCCACATGAGTTTGTACACCAATCTGACTCATGTATAGTAGTTTTCATCGACCACCACTTGCTTCCGGTGAAGGAAAACACCGTGAGGAAACCTGCACACTGATTGATTATTAACTTGTGTGTGAAATGGAGAAGGCAATGTCAAACCACTCCATTACTAATACCAAGAAAGTTGTTATGTGTGTTTAATGTTACGTAATGACCACGACCCTCAGCCATGAGGAATACGACTATGAAGATTTAATTTTTGATATTTTACTACGATTTTACAACTGGCCGCGCAACGTGGACACTACCAATAATGACCGGGCAATTTGAATAAATATTTTTTTTTAATAATGCCCAATTTGAGAGTTATAATGTCCGGGCAATATGATAAATAAGTGAGATCGATCGACAATTTATCACTTTGTCTGAAATGGCTTGTCCATATTCAAAGTGCCCGGGGATTATTCATGTTATTTTAATCATATATTGGTCCATAACATATATATGTTTCCAATCGTAAACGCACCGTCTGCGCGATCTAGACTTGTTAATTTCTGTCATGAGTTGACCGTAGCGCCATCTGTCCGTAGAGTGGATCATCTGTGTGTCTTATATATTCGTCATTTGGTCAGCTATCGTATCTGCGACGTTGCACATGTGGCGTAGTAGATGTCGACACAGTCGCATTCTAGAGCACCAGTACCTGTGTAGTTAGCCATAACGGAGCTGGTGGTCTGGTCCGCGAGCCTCATGCTCCTCCTGTACGGAGACACCTTGACCCGGGACTTGGAGAAGTTGGTGTCAAGCTTGCGCGAGTCGGCTGCGGGGAAACATCATACTACACTTCATCATTTCAGCGACATTATATGCATTAGAGATTTTTATACAAGCTCGAATTAAAAATCGAAACTCTTCACTCAACATAGGATGATATACATAACTTATTGACGTCAAAACGGAATAAAATTCAACTTATCATAATAATGGATTGTTAATATAGCCATCCAAACTAAAACATGTACCAGTATACAACATTTCAGCTCGATTGGTTGAAGATGCTACAAAATTGAGTTGCAAGATTCCACCCGAACATACATAGTTACCTTCATATATACATTGAAAGTTAAATAAAAGCTAGTCAATGACAGTTATCACATTATTTTTTTTTAATTATGAGGAGGAGAGATCTTTCGAAAATTTCTGCGGGAATTCGCAAACGCTAGACAAATATAAATGTTACTAACCTTCCACCTCAACATCAACCACTTCAACGTCCATTTTGTCTTTCTTCTCACTCTCTCCGTCACCAGCTTTCTCCTTCTCATCTTCTTTGTCTTTGCCAACATCTTTCTTGTCTGTGGCGTCATTATGTTTCTTGGTCTCTGGTTTTGGAGAATCTGCCGAGCGTAGCTTGCGGTCCGTCGCGAGCGAGTCTTGATTCAATTTCAGCACTTTGGACTCCTTTGACTGGAAATACAGATTTCATTATTCTTACTAAGTCAAAATACTTCAAAAATTACATACCTTCATAGGAAATTTTAAACTTTATAATATGACACACTGTTTCACGTGAAATAGATATAAATACAGGCATTTCAGAACGACTACTGCTGAGAAGAAATAACGAAAGAAATGGCCCCTTGTTGGTCCCCAACATGCCAGAAGGGCTTACAATTTTCGTTGTTATATTTATAATGCTGTGATCAAGCATTTATCGGACAAACATATTTTAATCTTAACCTGATATCTCTCAAGTTTCTGCTTGAGTGTCTATGATTGCTTTTACCCTCAACCCATTACCAATTATTACATGACACTTCGTGGAAATTAGATCATGTCTCGCTTTAAAACGTCTGTCACTCTCCACTGATCTTATTTTACTTCAACAATAAAATATCTGTCAAGCATACACAAGAGCATGCAAAAAAGATTGTTAATACAAGATTAGTCCAAAGCAAGCTGTTATGACAAAAATTGTACACAGTGGCTTATTTTTCTTTTTATATTTTATAGTTACCATAAATCTAATCTAGTAATATATATTTTTTTATCTAATCCATGCTTGTTGTGTGTGTGTGTGTTCTATTGTATTTATGTTTTAGCAATTTTGTATTTATGTAAAATCTTTGAATGCAAAATTTATAAAAGTATATAAATTTTGCATTGCATTGACCCACATTAACAAAATTTTAAAACAATCGAAGTGGGGTCAATGTCGACGTATTCCAAATATTGTAATTTTACGTTCAATTGCAATTTTTTCAAGTGTGCAAAAACAGTTAGTTCAGTTGGCATTGTTTAAACATGAAAGCGCTTTATATTACATGCACGTACGTACGTATGTATGTTTGTGTATGTACATACAGTATTGGAATCAATATTACCCTATATTCAATAACCACGAGCGTCTGTTTCATAAATTTTGTTGGAAGTGTACGTGACCTGTGGCTTAACTTTATATAACTTGTAAATTTAGATATTTATTAGTTTCAACCACAAGTTTTTTTTACAGCAATAATGATGGTTTGCTGTCGGCCCTTGAATGCATGTCATTGATATCAAAATTATGTACAACCAGGAAATAATATATTTTCAGTGTTTTCCTAACGCTTTAAAATATATGCAAATAAAAAGCAAGGCACATACATTTATTTGTCAATTTCTAGAATTTATAGAGATTCCCAAAAATTCTTTCTCGTAATTCAAAATAATTTGCAACCATGCTGCCAAAACTCGTCAGATATCTCAATATAACGAGGGAAAATTTGCGCGAGGATGAATTGCAACCTCTCTATTTGGAGTTGCAAAAACAAAAAAAATATATATATACCAAATATACGATTTTACACTATAGGTATAGGGAATATGCTCATATTTTTTGTTACTCCCATTAAATCTTCATAACTAAACACAAAAATACAATGTATTTTTCGATATCCCAGATTAGACAGACTAACGTTTGACTCTGTTTAGCTGCACCACTTTCGGGAATCACTGGTATAAGCGACTGATTGATTGATTGATCAACTTACATCATCCCCGTCGTGCTTGGCGGACGTGGGGCGTGGCGTCTCCGGCGTGCGCGTCGCTTTAGCCTTCACCCAACACGTTATTGTTAGTTCAAGTCTTATGTTAATTCATTATTGTTTATAGGCGACCGGACACATTTTTATTAGGTGCTTTCGACAAAAACACGAAAGACACATCAGGAAAATAATCAAATCAAAAACTAAAACAACTCTCAAGATTTAACAAAAAGCAATGCACATTTTTCGGCGAATTATTTTTCAAAACTTCAGTAGGAAATGGATTTTCCTATAAAGTTTGATGTCTAATAAATCAATCCAGGAGTACAAGTTCAGGTTGAAAAACTCGCATTTTAATGTATTTTTATCATAATATTGAATATTTTTGACAATTTCATATCTTGTCCGGTCCCCTATTTGTATTCTTGGACAGGTGGAAAGTCGGTCATATCTAAGGATTTCTCATGTTTAGACAGTGGATTATTTTGGGCATTGAGATGTAAATATTAATGTAACTACATGATTATTTTCACAGGAAGTTTTCTGCCCGTCCAAGAAATATATTTTGATAGAGATTGGATAATAAAGTACATATTTTTTGAGAGATAAAAATCTTTGGAGAAAGGATGGACTTTGCAAAAGGATTAAACAGCACCCAAACATCAAATCACTAATGGTATACTTCAATTACGTATTAGAATTAAATTCTTAAATCGTTGAGATTTATCAATTCCGATTTTAAATTCTTAAAGACCTGTCTGTCTATAAATGACATTGTGGAAATGGCTATTCACCAACTGATTCATGTTAATTCATATCACATGCATTCCCAACAGTCCCAACATTTATATTCGTTCCCCACATATACACAAACACACACACACATTTAGAAAGTACAGTCACTTCGGGATCACATGACGAAGTTTATGTCAACATATTTTATCAAGAATCCTTGTATATTGCTTTATATATTTTATTTGCAGACTGTGCGGGTCGGTTGACATACTCAGAGAAGAGAATAGATCATCACAGTTTTGCGCATTGCACCAAAATGTAAATTTTCAACACGTTAGGATAACAGGCGGTTTTATTAAGCGTCCTGTTTTGTTTAACCCACCAAGGCAAGCTAAATATTTATTTCAAAAACATTTTTTTAAATTAATTATTTAAGTTTACTTAGATCGAATTGAGTTTGGAATCTTTATATCTATGCCTATTGGAATACCAGTGGAAAAAGTTACTTTTCTTTGACCCACGAAATCAAGCTAACAATAATTTTTTCCAACATTATAACTGCGAAGTAGGCTTGGCCAGTAGTGGAACACTCTTGGCTAACATTATTGTTAATTCAGTATCTTCAACTGTTTGCTTACAGACTTACATATATACTTAGTCTATTTTGTGGAATTTTATGAACTTTTAACTTCGTCATGCGTCCCTTTCATCCATCCATACCGCAGGTACTAAGTACAGTAGTACGACGATCTTTTGGCACTTAACTTAAGGTCAATCAAGGATTGGTAAAGTAATTGATGATTTTAGCAAAATTCTCAGGCGTATAAATGATTTCCCAAAATATTGAAACTAGTTTTATAAATGCGAAAGCAAATTTGTTTGTTTATTATTGAAATTTTGCAAACCATATAGTCTGAAGTACGGAGAAGGACACGGGGTACCTTTCATATCGGAAAAATAACTTCTCCCGTGGTACATAACGCGGGCGAATTCGCGGGCAAAAGCTAATATATAAAGTGGTAAGATACGGTATCTTGGATAGATCCTTTATGCGAAGTTTAATGTTTATATTAACATTTGTAACAAGTTTATTTGTTAGACAAATTAAAAAGCCCCCGACTTTCAATATTCCGATTTTCATGAAACATGGCTAAGAACACTCGGGATAAAATTATCTATGATACAAAACTAAACAAAAATCGGTTCATCCATTACGCAGACAGACACGTTAAACTTATAACACCTCTCTTTTTGCGTCAGGGGTTAAAAAGAGCTCGTAAGAAGATTTCAATATGGCGACTATATTTTAGAAGTGTTTTGTAAAATATACGAAAACCACAAATAAAATTGAGTAAATTAAATTAACCATAGGAAATAGTGTTTAATTGTAATTGTTATGTTTATGAATAAAAATTATGGCAGATTGAAATTGTAACCTCTCAAAGACATGACAAAATAAAAATCACACGTTTTCGGACTCGCCGCATACGTGCCGCCACATAGAAGCTTTTTATTAATAAAGAAGGCTATGTTTATACTTTAAATATTACGTTTATAGAAATGACTTCAAAATAAAAATTGATACATTTATGTATTTACGATAAACAGAGTTTCAAAAAACTTATGAAAAGTTTTTTTTTAAATGACCAGGGGGCTTACCATCATCTCTTAATGCGATCCAGTTCAGGACCTAAACTGATCTGCATCGCTAATTCGTACCATCAAGTTGACATAACGATCCATTATAGGCAGTCACCGAAACAATACGCCGTTTCGATTTCATTCACTCATTTTGCATACAATTCGGTACCATGATGTGCATTGAGAACGTAAACTGGATCGCGTATCTGTCAAAATTCGCGATTCAAAAAAGTTACTATTTCTGATTACAACTAAAGAAGTCCCACAGACGTGGCGCTACTGTCGCTGAAAACAATGACGTGGTCTATCTGTTATTGATAGTACCTAGTTTTGCCACCGAAACTCCATCGTGGTACGGTTTTTATGTTCCGAAGTTTGTGTTTGGTGTTATAATTATGATCGACAAATTTGTTAGTCTAGATTATATTGCATTTATTGTAATTGAAATATTTTATTTTATTGTGTTTTGTATTTACTTTAGTCATGTATCTAACACAAAGATAATAATATACATTTTAATTTTAAATAACAAAAAAATACATATTGTTTGCTCAAAATGGTAAGAATTTGATATCGGAACGCAGCTTTTGAAACGAGATAAAATATATAGAGATCGTATAGCCTTATCTCTTTCTTACATTTGGCTGCTTTCACTGGGGTTTACGATTCAGAGCCAATTTTTACTTTTTTTTTAGAATTTCATTCACTCCTTACGATTCAAATGAGACTTTGTTAAGATAAGTTGGTGGTGCCAAATAACGCGATTCATTTTAGGTTCCTAAACTGAACTACCCTGCATTTGAATCATTTCGTAATAGTTGATGGTAGGCGCCCAGGACATAACTTTAACTTATTGCTATTGTAGCAAAAGTATCAGGGAAAAAATCGGGATTATATATTTTTTCGAAAATTCCTTGACCTTGTCAAATGTCCTATAGTAAAGTGCCAAAAAGCCGTATCGTACCTGCGACCTCCTCGTGTAACTGCGACTGGGCCCGTCGGGCGTGGGCGGCTCGAAGCTGTCCTCGGAGTCGTCGTACGTCAACTCGGGGAACAGCTCGTCATCCTCGTGCACGTCTAGCTCGTCCGAGGACTCGGCGCTCACCTACGGGAGACTCGACTTAAGCCCGACTTTTTGAGACTCTCGACTATTGAATAAATATCTCCGCTATATATTTTTAGGGTTAGTGTAAAACGGGACCCTTTTATTAAGTATCGCTGTCTGTCTGTCTGGGTGTATATCATGAACCGTGATAGTTAGGCGGTTGAAAATTTCACAGACCCTATAACACCAAATACTAAAAACCAGAATAAAATTAATATTTAAGGGGGCTCCCGTTACGTGTATAACGTGATTTTTTACCGTTTTTATAGATAATGGTACGGATCAATGGGAATCTTGGAAAGCTAATTTTAAATATTCGCGTTGCGTATGGTGTGGACGGGTTTAAAAAAAATCGAGTCTCAAGCCCTGACTAGTCGAGCCGCCTCAACAACTTAAAGGACCGAGTCTCTCTGACCGTACTCACCCGTCCGTTCAGTTCGGCGTCCGTTCCGTTCCCGTTCAGTTCTGCGTCCCCGTTCGTTTCCGTGCCGTTGTGGCCGTTCTGTTTCTGTTTCTGCAATGTTAGTGGAAGCGATGGGTTAGCATTCGATGACACGATTTAACATGATCTACTTTTTCATCGATATAAACGATTTTTAGCATATTTTACAGGTCGAAAAAGGTAATATTTTATAAACAAGATTTCCTTATTCGCAGAAGGGGCAAAATTTTATAACAAAGTAAGGAAACCAGCATGCCTGTAAGCTAACACGGATATATGGAATCGTAACGCAGCACGCGTCTACGAAGCCAACCAATTCAATACACGCACACAGTCAGTGTGCACCGGCCTTTATTCTACGTTAGGCCCACCTAGTTTATTGTCAAATTCAAAATTCTTTATTCAATTTAGGATGATATACATCACTAATTGACATCAGAAAATTACTTAAACCAAGTCTACTCTCGACTTCCAAAGTTCAGGTGAAGAAGAAGGGGCGCAACAAACTTCACCGCGTCCTTTTCTCCAAAGACGTCAATTAACAAATGTAGGTCTTATACATATAGATATTAAAACTTAAGAGGACGAATTCACACCATTATTAAAAAATGTCAAAATTTTAATATATAAAAAAAAAATATAGTATTTTTAAGAAAATTATTGAAAATTGTAAAAAATAAATAAAAAATATAGTGTTACATAAAAATTGTTTACACCCCATAAATATATTTTGAGACGAAGAATGAATATTGTGTAGTAAAACTGTGGATTTCGTATGTGGAGTAAATATTGGTGGGCCAAATAAAGTATGGATAGTTGAAACTAACAAGAAAATTTCCTTTTATAACGTTATTTGGATAAAAAGAAGAAATTTTGCGTAATAAAAAAATGCAAGTCAATAAAACCTCATTCAACCAGAAAATAATTGAAATACCTATATACCTTATGCTTATCTCCTTTCCCATCGTCCTTAGGTTTCTCTTGTTCTGTCTTTTTCTCAGCGGGTTTCTCAATCTTCTTATCCTTCTCCGCTTTATCATTCTTCTCAGCTTTCTTCTCTTCTTTACTCTTCTCTGGAGTTTTGGTATTTTCTGTTTTGTCTGGTTGTTTCACGTTTTTCTCTTGTTTCTCTGTGGCTTTCGCCTTTTCTGCAACTTTTTCCGGCTGAGATTCTGATTTCTCAGCTGCAGCTTTCTCTTTTTCCGCGTTGGCAGCCATTTTCTTTTTCATCTCCTTCACAGGAGTGTCCGTCTGTGTACAAAATAAACATTTATGAGTACTCGTTTGACATATAACGTGCACATCTCGTGAATTACAATATTTTTAAAAACGTATGACCAACGTTATAAACTCTTAGATATGTGTAGTCTCACACAGAGGGTATTTTGGATACAAGTTTTATTTGAAGTCAGTTAAAAAATTCTACATTTTCAAATTCACATTCGCTGGGATTCTCGAAGGAAAAAATTGTGGAGTACTTTGCCCAGACATAACTAAATAATTATCATTTCAAGTTTTAAAACGTCTAAATGGATATCGAAGACACCTCATTGCACCTCAATCACTCATCACTTTATACTAAAAGATCGTCAAACAAAGCCCCAAAGCCTCACTGACCGACCATTACTACATTTTACCGTCGAGTGTACTAGGGCGTGAAGTTTTTTTTAAAACCCTGTATAGAGACCGTACCATTCAAGAAGTCCCGTGTCAATATGAAGTACTATCAATAACATATAGATCACGTTGTTGTTTCCAGCGACAGTAGCGCCACGTCTGCGGGACTTGTTTAGTGGTGTGGACTGTAGTGTGACGCGGGTCGGGTAGCGTATGAGTATATATATATATTATCAAGTATCCGTTGCTATGGTAGTTAAAAAAAGGGAAGATGAGAAACATGTTGCAGTAGCGAAAGTATACCTAATCTATATATATATAAAAGAACAAGCCTTTTTTACTAATCAACCCCCAGCCTAAACCATAGAAGCTATAAACGCGAAATTTGAGCATTAGCTTTAGGTTATTACGTAGTGCTCAGATAAGAAAGGAATTTTCAAAATTCGGCCCCCAAAGTAGAAATTGGGGGTAACGTTTGTATGAAAAATAATGAAAATCTTTACTGATCTACTTGAAGCTTGGCACAAATGCTATGCAAGGATTTTTTAAATTTTTACCTTTAGGGTAGTTAATTGAGGGTGAAAATAAATAACGAATAATTCCAGCTCAGCGGTAAACACCACTGAATTCACGTTGTTACTGTTGATGGTTCGAATCCTGAACTTCAATTATTTTGATTTCTGTGAAAGTTTTATTATGGTTTTACCCGAGCGAAGCTGGGACGGGCTGCTAATATTGTATAAGTGCATGTGGTATTTCAAATTAAATAAAAAAATCGGTTAATTTACGTGAAACTACAAGATCGATAGAATAAATTAATCCGGACATTCTCTAGTGATTGCATCTGTTGTTTGTCCCCGTTTTTTTACATTGTTACAGACAGTTGCAGGGGAAACCGCTCAAACTAACAAACTTGAACTGAACATAAACAGGTTAAAAATACCTTATCTTTCTCCTCATTGACCACCCCTTTGCGCGAAGTCTTCTGACTCATGGTCTATCTGGAACAAAAAACCATATTCGTTAAAACTAAATCACACATAAAAGTGTTTATATATTATTTCGTGTATGTCTCATTAAGTATTTGTTAAACCTTTTCTCAATACTTATGACAATTAAAATCAAATATTGGTTGTAACATCTTTATTATACAAAGATAATATGTTAAAAGTACTAGAAAAAAAAGGGACTTCCCTACCCTGGATGTTACGGGAAGTAAATAAAAGGACTATAAATTATGACTGGTTTTATAATACAGAAAAAAAAACAAAGGGATTACAAAGAATTGGCAAAAACTGTTAATGAGTATGACGGATCGAAGCTAATTGAATTTATATATTTTTTTAAAGTTTTAACGAGCCCGCGTGGTTGCCCGCGTCACCGTTGCGTTTTGTTCATGTTCTCGAACAAGTACATAAATAACTGAAGGCAAATATACAATGGCGGACCTATCCCACGAAGATCTCTTCCAGTCAGGTCGTCCAACCAGCTATAGTTTATGAAATAAATTGAGATAAATAATAGATATCTAGACACCACACGTGTCAATACTGCAAAAACGTGCTGAATATATGCGAACTCTATTACCGTCATCATTAATATTTTTTGTCGCATTTACAAAACTGACAGAATCTCACGTAGTTTAGAACGATAACATTGACAAGTCCGGTATTTTATAGGTCGGGAAACCAGTTTGAAATCGCGTCTATACGAAGATAGTAACGGTATTGGAAACTAGCTTACATCTTGTATAGAAGAAAAAATACTATCTTGGATTCTCTCCAAGGGAAAGTCCATACATTTCAAAGGCGATAGAAGCGCTATTAATAAAATTGAGGAAGCAACCGGGAAAGCGGTCAGATGCAAGAGAGAGAAGTGCTATTATTAAAATGTCAAATAAACAATGAACAATTTTGTATCGCAAATTGTCACATATGCAAAATGTTATATAATGGATAATGTCAGAGTCGCGCAAAGTTCAGTCATAGTTTTGTTGTTGGCAGGAGCAGACTAAAACAACTTAATCGCATATTTTCATTTCATAAGAACCTCAAAATTTCAATAAGGCTGATAACAAGTTTATTTGTTAGATACAATAAAAAAACCCTAACTTTCAATATTCATTACGCTACAACTTTTGAACGGCTGAACCAATTTTGATTAAACATATCTAAGAACCACTGCATAAAATTATCTATAAAATAAAATAAATCACATCCAAATCGGTTCACCCGTTGATGAGCTACGGTGCCACGAAGACAGACAGACACACTTAGCGGTCAAACATATAACACCCCTCTTTTTGCGACGGTGATTAAAAATAAAATCTGAAGTGAAAAAATCGCCCCAGATTTTTGCAAACCATCTGTTCGTTCATGTCTGGCCAGACGACCCTTCGGAAGGCACTCGAGACGCCCTTGACCGTGAGTTTTTATGGAGTAATCGTGGGTGTAATACCTGCCCATGGCACTTGATACACGAAATTTAACTTGTTGAGACATCGAGGCGACACGCTGTAGCTCCTTTTTGCTTACGATAATTCTAGTCAGTTTGAGAAAAAAAAACATTGAACTCTTTGTGTGATCAAAAGTTAGACTGTTGGCAATGCTTTCAAAATTAAGTCCGAATATCATTTGTTATTTTTTACAATGAAACTGTTTTGTAAAGTATTACTGAGTAAAGTTTTCATATAAAACACACTTAAGTCCTCTCTTTTATCTTGTTACGTAATATAAACCACCTTCTACTTCTAGAATAATAGAGAAAATAAGGTAATGGTCTAGTATTTTAGACTTTCATTGTCAAATAATTTACAATTGTGTAATTAGCATACACATGTCGCAAAACCAGGCACCTTTAAAAAAACACTTCAACCATCGACAACAGAGATAGCATTTTGGCCATTGTTATGCAACCAACAATATTTGCAATGCACCTTGCTCTAAGTAATTTACGTATGCAAATTTTAGTACAAGAAAATGTAAATTTCCATACCTTAGAAATGTATATAACTTGACAAAACGAAAGGATACCTAACAATAGTACTTCGCGCCTACTGCAAAGGTTTGCTAGTGGCCGTGGGGTGAATGACCTGAGATATACACACATCAGCAGTTAATATTCCATCGTGTGGTACAAGGGCTTGGTAGAAAGCGATAATTGATAAATAATAAATTCTATTTTGAGAATCATGATTTTACAACAATTCTAAGAATCAAGTCTTCTATATTCTAGTGTGTAGTGATATAATCTTTCGCAAAACGCCATCTCGAAACTGACTATTGTCTACATAACACTATGGCTGAATTGATCATTGATTTATCTGCACATTATATGTGATTAATTAAATAGGTGAAATAAACAGTCATTTTGCGAATGAAAGTGCCCACTGAATTAGCTGTTTATTTAATTATCATTAACTTCATTAAATAAGTTAGCTCTTAATAAGTAATAAGAACTAAGTAATACAAGAAAAATATTTCACTGTCATTTTGCGCAAGTGGAGTTTTACTACAAAACAATACTTCTAATTCGATTATTTCGCTATTCCATCATCAATAGTATACCAAGATGATAAAAATATTATATTCCTACTCAATCCCGCTCAACTTTCACCTTGTGCCATATACAGCACTCATACAAAGCACCATCCATTAGAAGGGCCGGCAACCAAACAAAAATAAAAGTTTTAAAATAACCTATCATAGCTGATTGCCGTCTCAGGGTCAATGTTTTTGTGCGCTAGATCCGAGATCGGATATCAACGTCTGTCTTCGAACGAATATAAATTGGACAACCAACGCGTCTCATTTTTAAACTGAGAACATGTGCTTTTTAGAAGGAGCTCGTAAGCTTAACGCCTACCACGAAACATACAAAAAAATATTACTATCAACCGCACGCTGTCTCTTTTTAGTGTACGCATAGTGTAAAAAAAAAGAAAACTTGTGGACGAGACAGCATGGACGAGAAATAAAATATTGTTCATTTTTTATGGGATATTATGTGTATAGATTATAGATAACTAGCTGTGGGGTCTTCGCTCCCGTGGGAGTTTCGGATGTGTTATTCCAGGTTATTTTCTCCCCGTGTACCAAATTTCATAACAATCGGTCCAGTAGGTAATGCGTAAAGAAGTAACAAACATACCTTTCGCATTTATAATATTAGTTGGGATTCGTTTGGGGATTTGAAGCACAATTTGTCGACCAACAGAGAATACAAATATACCTACATAATATATTTATAATTATCTCTACTTTCCCCAAACCCATCATCCGCAACTGAGATCGGCGCAAAATGTAAAAAGAGATAGGTACAACACATGTGAACGAAATCTAACAAGCGAATTTTAATCTAGGCAAAAGTGACATTTTGCTTGATACACACAAGATAACATGATTTAGTTTTATCGGCCGCTAGAACACACAGGCAACTAGTTAGTACCTTTAGGCACAACCCTTTGGCCCCAGCGTTCTTATCTCGCTATCAGCATAAGATAATCATGTTATACAACAAGAGTAGCAAAGATTTAATGCTTTATGTGCCAAGATGTTGCGAAACAATTAGGTACCAAACGTTACAAACGCTAAGCACTGATGATATATAATGATACACTATAATGAAAACTAAAAAAGGAATGCCAAATATTAGTACAAAATATTGTGTTTCATTGTGTGAATGAATTTACACATTTAATTTCATAAATATATTAAATAAATATATATATTAGGACAAATCACACAGATTGAGCTAGCCCCAAAGTAAGTTCGAGACTTGTGTTATGTGTTGAAGTAATTAAACGCACCTACAATTTGACAGTTGTCTATGTCATGATATATCTCGCTCTTCTAGCTTCGGCCATTACGCTGTGTATTGTGTGCGCTATTAAAACATAAATAAATCTCGGTTCATCCTGTGGCTACCTTTTATTTTCTTACATAACCCTTCAGGTTATGGGCCCAGGATATCGCGAAAGTATAGATTTCCACATATTTCACGATAAAATAACAAAAATAAAAGGCTTACGAACCTACGAAAAAATACGGTGTGATTTGTTGCCATGGCTGCCGTGAACGTGAACTCAAATTTAATAATTGAAAAACTTAAAGGTATTGACAACTACAGCTCGTGGAAATTTATGATGAGAATGATTCTCATACAGGAAGAACTTTGGGAATGCGTCGAGAATAAGGAAAAAGATGGAAAGAAACAACAGAAAGCATTGGCACGTATTGCACTAGCCGTTCAACCATCAGTAATTCCACATATTCGCAACGCGATGTCTGCACATGAAGCTTGGAGCAGTTTGGAGAAAGCCTATGAAGATCGAGGTCTGTGTCGTAGGCTGGGTCTACTCCGAACTTTATTTGCTACGAAGTTGGATGAAAGCGGGAGCATGGAGATCTATATCAACAAGATCACCGAGCTGTCACAACAACTAAGTGAAATAGGATCACCATTGGAAGATGATTTTGTTGCTGTAATCATGCTCAGCGGTCTTACATCTGATTTTGAACCTCTTATCATGGCAATGGAAAATTCTAATGTTAAACTTTCCAGCGAGATAGTTAAAGGAAAGTTGTTGCAGGAAAACATTAGAAGATGTGATAAGAATGAGACTGCATCTGCTCTGTATACTCGGAAACAACCTAGATGTTACCGATGCAAGAAAGTTGGTCATATTATTAAAGATTGTCCTAAGCCTGCGCAGAAGAAGACTGTGAAGGACAAAACAGATAATTCAAAGGCTTTTCTGATTGCATTGTCAGCGAACATCAAGAGAGGTCAGTGGTATATTGACAGTGGTGCCACGGGGCACATGTGTAGCGAGAAAAGCATAATGAGTGATGTGAGTGATGAAAAGTCAATTGAAGTGAGTGTAGCAAATGGTGATAAACTGTACACTGCCGGAAAAGGCTGTGTAAAGGTTAATTTGAAAAATGGTATTGTAAAGACAATAAGTAATGTTTTTTATGTACCAAATTTAACAACAAATTTATTATCAGTAAGTGCTTTGGTTAATAAGGGATTTAGAGTGGTGTTTAGTTCTGGCAGATGTAGAATTTTAGATAATGGCACTGTGGTAGCCACAGCCACTCTATGTGATGGTGTTTATCGACTTGATACTATTGAATCTCTTAGTTGTAACCTTTCTATGAAATGCCATGTTTTTCCCAGTTTAGCTAATCCAGGTAGTGTTGAAAGGGGCGAGCCAGTTGCAAGAGACAAATCTGCAATCTCTGCAATGAACGCTGATGTGGACAGTGCAAAGGTCACGCAGCAGGTATGGCATCGGCGCCTTGCACACCTTAACCATCGCAGTATGGAGCTTATGAGAAAAGGTATGGTGACAGGTATTTCATATGATAATAGTGTTGTTGAGAAATGTGTAGCATGTGTTGAGGGAAAGCAGACTCGATCGTCTTTTCCTAAAGCATCTTCTAATCGAGCCACAGAGGTGCTTGAATTAGTTCACAGTGACTTATGTGGCCCTATGCCTGGTAGATCATTCAGTGGGGCAAAATATTTTATTACATTTATAGATGATTACTCAAGAAAAACTTTTGTATATTTTATTAAAAATAAAGATGAAGTTTTTGAAATATTCAAAGCTTGGAAGGTTCTAGTAGAAAACCAGACAAATAAAAAACTGAAAAAGATTAGAACAGATAATGGAACTGAATATTGTAATTCAAAATTTCAGAATTATCTAAAGGAGAATGGGATTGTCCATCAAACTACTGTGCCTTACTCCCCGGAACAAAATGGTGTTGCTGAACGTGCTAACAGGAGCATCATGGAGAAGTCACGCTGTATGCTTCAGGAAGCAAGCCTTGGAACACAGTACTGGGCAGAAGCTGTGAATACAGCCGTGTATCTAAAGAATAGATCACCAACCATTGCTGTCAGGGATTGTACTCCAGAAGAGAAGTGGACAAATCGCAAGGTATCAGTCTCACATTTGATTATTTTTGGGTGCATTGCTTATGCGCATGTGAATAATCGAACCAAATTAGAACCTAAAGCCAAGAAATATATTTTTGTTGGCTATTGCGAAGATACAAAGGGCTATAGATTACTAGACCCTGAAAATCCTAAAAGGTGTATAAAAGCCCGAAGTGTTACATTCTTTGAGAATAAATTTTGTAATGAGATATGTGTGTCAGATGATGATAATTATTGTAAAGAGTTACTGACTCAAGTAACTAGGGATGAGAGCAATATTACTCAAACTTCCACAGAATCACTGACTGAGGAAAATACTTCTTGTGAGGAACATTCTGATGACACAACTTTACATCAGCATGAACCGAGATTTAGTACGATATCAATCAGTGATTCTGTAAATGAAGATAGTTTCTATACAGATAACGCTTCGGATCCAACATATATTCCAGATACAGAAGAAGAGTCTTCGACTTCGTGTTCAGAACAAGATACAGATGAATCCATGGCAGTTCAACTTGTGAAAGAGACGATTTGTACCAATTTCGCTGATGAGCCACAGACTGTCAGTGAGGCATTGAGAGCTCCAGATGCAGATAGCTGGATACAGGCAATGAGAGATGAGTATGAGTCTTTCAATATCAACAAATGCTGGACACTTACTGACAAAGTAAATGGTCATACTCCTATAAAATGCAAATGGGTATTTAAAAGGAAATTGGGAGTTAATGGTGAACTCATAAAATATAAGGCTAGGTTAGTAGCCAAGGGATTTACGCAACGTTATGGCATAGATTACTATGAAACATTTTCTCCTGTTGTTAGATATTCAAGCATTAGAACATTGCTAGCCATTGCTGTTGAATATAATATGGATATTCAACACCTAGATGTAAAAACAGCATTTCTCAATGGTGATATACAAGAAATTGTGTACATGGAGCAACCTGAGGGATTCATTATGAAAGGTAGTGAGAATAAAGTTTTTAAACTTAAAAAGGCAGTTTACGGCCTGAAACAGGCTGCAAAAGCTTGGTATGAGAAAATAAACAAAATATTATGTGAAACATTAAAGTTCTCTAAATCATCATTAGAAGGATGTGTATATTTCAAGTCGATTCAAGATAAGCTTATTGTGATAGCTCTCTATGTTGATGACATTTTATTACTACATACATCTAACACCCAAGAAGAGGTTATTGATATAAAGAATAAACTGAGAAGTGAGTTTGAGATTACAGATTTAGGGCCAGCAAAATACATTTTGGGAATGAGGATTAACAAAGACAACAATAAAATAACCTTAGATCAGACAAACTATATAGAAAAGGTTTTACAACGTTTTAAAATGGAAGATTGTAAACCTTCAACGACTCCAATGGAACTCGGTGTGAAGCTTGAAAAATCTGTCAATAAAAATAGTACTGAATATGATTATAGAAGCCTTATAGGTTCTTTAATGTATATTGCTGTTTGTTCAAGACCAGATATTACACATTCAGTTAGCTATTTGAGCCAATTCAATGACTGTTATGATGAAACACATTGGAAGTCAGCAAAAAGAGTGCTACGCTATCTCAAAGGTTCAAAAGATTTCTGTTTAAATTTTGTAAAAGGTGGAATTAGTATTACTGGATATGCAGATGCTGACTGGGGAAGATGTGAAGCAGACAGAAGATCCTACACGGGTTATGTGTTTCAGGTCGGGAAATCCATAGTGTCTTGGGAAAGTAGAAAGCAGCGCAAAGTAGCCTTATCCAGCACAGAGGCAGAGTATATGTCTCTCTCTGATTGCTGTAAGGAAGCATTGTTCCTTCGTAATTTTTTGCAGGAAATTTTAGGTGTTTTGTGTAAAGCTACAATATTCAATGACAATCAGTCAGCTCAAAAATTGTGTAAGAATTCAATTTTTCATGCCAGAACAAAGCACATAGATATTCGCCATCATTTCATTAGGGAACATATATGTAATGGTTCTATTGATGTAAAATTTTTATGTACTAAAGATATGTTAGCTGATTTGTTCACTAAGCCTTTGTCTAAAGAAATGCATGAGAAATTTATAAAACAACTGATGTTGAAAATTATGTAAGTGCATGTTACAGCTGTGTGTACATCATAGTTATGCAATGTTAAAAATTTATATAGCTATTACATAGTGTTGAGGACTTTTTTTTTTTGAAAAAAAAAAAAAAAAACAAGTATTGTTAATTTTTATTGTTTGTGAACAAATTAATATTTGTTAAATCCAAATTGTATTGGTTTAAGGGCCAGTGTTGAAGTAATTAAACGCACCTACAATTTGACAGTTGTCTATGTCATGATATATCTCGCTCTTCTAGCTTCGGCCATTACGCTGTGTATTGTGTGCGTTATTAAAACATAAATAAATCTCGGTTCATCCTGTGGCTACCTTTTATTTTCTTACATAACCCTTCATTATGGGATACTAACTCAACGATACTATATTTTATAACAAATACATATATAGATAAACATCCAAGACCCGGGCCAATCAGAAAAAGATCATTTTCCATCATGACCCGACCGGGGATCGAACCCGGGACCTCTCGGTTCAGTGGCAAGAACCTTACCACTGCACCACCGAGGTCGTCAAACAGGCGTCATACCCAGGCAACTATCCTATTCACCACAACACACTCAATTTTCAGTGAGACACAGTTAACCAATCACATTGCTGTGTTGTTAGTGGCAATTGGTTAGCTGTGTCTCAATGTGAATCGACTTCCATAGGTAGGGTTCCTTGTAGGAGTACAAGTATTACTATAGTTAGAACATAATATCTGTTTTTATTGAATAAAGTATTATGGGAAGGCTGAAGAAGATATGGATTGAATTCATTCGGGAGAATACGGCTAATAAGAATTTGACACATAGCTTAACATCAGACATGGATAAGTAGACAAGACTGACATGTTGCACCAACCCCACATAAACTGGGATAAGGATAGGTGGACAATGAAGACTACCAAAAATGTATTTTTAATAACAAGACACACGCCTACTTCATTAGTATTTTGATATTATTACCAACGTGTTTTGTAATAGAAAAACTTTTTTTTCTCAACCATCTACGTCACGTAATGTAATAATTTTAGTTCACCGACCCCGAAAGTGAGGGGTTTCAAATTGTTCTTACAATGAACATTTCTGTACTTCGTTAATTGACTGAATCAACGCTTTGTTCATTGCTTTCTTAAAATACAATTGGTGCTCTTTCTTTTGTTTTTTAACAGTGACTAACTGTGCCTATGTTTGACCTCAGGTCTCTAACTAAATCTATTCCAAATTTCATCAAAATCCAGTGGTTTGCCATTCCTGTGAAACCGTAACCTACAGAGACCGCATTTATAATAATGATATGGATATCACTTTTATACAAAATTTCACCCCTCTTTGCAGGGGGCCGATTCTCACTCAATCGAAGTTCATTTCATAAAAATATTTCCAATTCTTATTCCGCTATTTAACATAGTTCTCGTCATTCGCAGTAAATCAATCTAGCGCAACGATCGATCGAACTATATCGATTTGAATTTGCTTCAATACTTGAAATAAAATTGGAAAAAAAACTGATAAAGTGAGAGCCCCAGGCCTTATGTTGTAAACATCACCCACTAGATAGTTTGATGCATGAATTTCATACATATTCTATGCATGTAGCTAAGAAAGATCTATGCGGCTTGGCCCTATAAATGCCTATCGTGATACCATTTATCGTTTTACACGGAAAACATGACAATAGTTAATTAGTAAACGGATATAATAAACTAATTATTAAACGTCTATTTATAAAATTAACACATAAAGGCTGAACAGAACGCTGCGTAATTAAAAATTACAACGACTGAGGTAATTGAATTACTTAATGAATTTAATAGTTTAATTGATCACCTTGATTGTTGTACAATGTTTGAACACGTCCGTGGATGTACGATTGCTATGGCAGTTATTACCACAGATGGGCAAAAAGTAATCAAGATTAATGATTGAAGATTGCGAACACATTTCGTAATCATCAGGCATGATTACATATTCAATCAGACTACATTCGCCGTATTATTTTTCAATGATTATTTATTTACTAACTTGAGCTGGCTCTATCTACCCTAAAAGCAATAAAGACGTGATTGACCTTCCATCCAAACCAGAACGCGTGTGAAAAATAATCACTGATACAATTATAATTAAAGTAATCAGATTACTCGTAATCACGATTGATGTAATCTGATTACCAATCTATACTATTATTATAAAGAGGTAAGTGTTTGTGAGTTTGTATGTTTGAGGCGGGTAATCTCCGAAACTACTGAACCGATTTCAAAAATTATTTCACTATTAGAAAGGTACATTATCCAAGTTTGCTATTGGCTATATTTTATCTCAAAATTCCCACGGGAGCGAAGCCCCGGGCAACATTTAGTCAGATTATAAATGTAATTCATTACGCCCGTCTCTGGTTATAATAATTATATTATCTCGACTCCTCGTACGTGTTAAGCCCTGGCGAAAACAGAGACTGTCTGTTTGTCTGTCACGGTCAAACCGGTAGTGTTTTAAATGAAATTTGGAACAGATAAAGTTAATGGCCCTAGAGAGGTAAAGCGTGCGGATAGCTCTAAATAATTTCGAAGTCGCACAAGTCAGCTCTTCCCTCAACAGCAAACCAAACAATCGTTTACATACCAAACATTTGCATATACAGGGTGTTAATTTGCATTCTTGCCATATTCACACAGCTAATAGTACTAACCAATACCAATCAGTTTAGTTTAATTTGAGACATCCTAGAATAACGCAGGCTGAGTAATCAATAAACTTAAATTTACAGGACACTGAGGAATAAACCAATTTTTTCGAGTGCATTCATAAGTCGCAATAGGAATAAATCTAGTGGGCGTGGCCGTCTGGCACGGCCGAAATCACCCGAAACAGCGCATGTAAATGAATAATTTCAGATTTCCCTTCCTACTTTACGGGCTTAGGACCGACAGAAATACCTATTTTTAATTAATTAGTTTTATTTTTTTATTACATTATCCCTCATTTCTTCAGAGATCAAAAAGTTAAAACTTATTTTTGTTTTTATAAATTAGGTATTTTTGGCGTAGTTAAAAAGCTGAAATCATCCTATTTACAATTAATTCGTCTATTTACAACACTAAATTAATCTAAGTAAAAAAAATCTAAGTCTTTCTAAGTAATTGTTCGAAGTGCTCACCATTTTCACGAATGCACAGTCTTGCACGGCGTAAAGAATTTCGTTTTAGTTTTCGTAAAACGTACAAATCCTGTTTCAGTTTATCGAATGCTGAAACGATTCGTTCGCGTAACACTTCAACACTGTTGATTTCTTCAGTGTACACCAAACGTTTAACATCACCCCACAAATAATAATCTAATGGAGTTAGGTCTGGGGACCATGCTGGCCAGTTTACTGGACCTTCACGCCCGATCCAGTTATTACCGAACTTGCGGGTCAAGTATTCACGCACTTGGATTGCAAAATGTGGAGGAGCACCATCCTGTTGGTAATAAAAGTTTTGCAGGGAAGCGAGAGGAACGTCATCCAGCATCTCGTTTATAACGTGATCCAGCAACTCCAGGTACGTTGAGCCGGTAAGACGGCCCTCAATAAAATAAGGTCCGAGTTAATGTCCGTCTATTATGCCAGCCCAGACATTTAAACCAAATCGGTGTTGAAAAGAGTGTATTTTTATCTTTCTGGGGTTTTCGTCCCGATAACTCCACCAGTGCTCATTATGGATATTGAATACACCAACTCTTGTGAACAAACTTTCGTCTGTCCACAAAATGTTGGCGTTTCGGTTGTCTAGCAGCCAGCGACAAAATGTGATTCGTGCATTATTATCCTGTGGGAGCAGATCTTGTACTTTTCTAAAGTGAAACGGGTGTTTCTGTTCACTTTTCAATAGTCTCCACACTGTCACGTGGCTCACATGGAAGTGTCGTCCTGCCTCACGGGTACTGGCACGGGGCTCTACTTCGAAGTAGTCTAGAATTAATTCCTGCAACTCTACAGTAAGCCCTACACTGCCTCGAGCTTGCGCGTGTCTTGGGACGTCAAACTGACGAAAGTCTCTCAATCGCTGTGTGGCCGCAAGCATAACCTGGCGGGTCGGCCTCCTTTGATGTGGAAACATTTCCGCAAACATATTCACGGCTTGCCGCAAACTGTCACCACATATGGCATACAAGCGCACCATTTCCACCAACTCGTGGTTGGTATACGCTTCAGTCATTTTCTTGATTTGATTGTGATACGCAACTTAAACAACACGGACCGGGCAGAGCGAGCGGAGCGAGCGGAGCGAGCGAAATCTTGACATCCGCCGTGCGTCGGCGTCGCGAATAGACTGGGGCGGGGTGGTGGTGCGTTGCGGGGTTGCGGGGATGGCTGGCCGTCGGTCGGCGTTTACGCCGCACAAAGAAAAGGGGCGGAGCTTTTTTTGCCGACTTATGTACTCAAGTTTGCCGACGGACTAGTGATGTGCATATGTTTCGATAATAAGTGTTGTTCATAACATAATGTCGATTAAATAAAATATTCTTAAAAAAAATACCTAACTTTTGATCATGTTTTTTTAATTGATTTGTGTTCAGAATCAGTAATATAACAACCTCTGTGAATATGGCAAGAATGCAAAGTAACACCCTGTATAGAATCCCCAGTGTGAAACCTCATTGAAATGCGAGCCGCGTATGCATGAATACCTGCGTATATCCTATGTTTGAGGCATTAGTTATGAACCCTTGTTCATAACTAATGCCTAGCCAGGCCCCTTGGCCTGGCTAGTTTCTCATCAATATTTTCAATGCTCAATGGATAAAAAAAAACAAAAATAGTAGTAACTCATATTGAGTGTTAGGGAACCCAAACTCGGTCTTAATTGCTTTCTCATTTAAATATAGAAGTGATTAGGGATGGAAATGTGTATCAGAAACGTGGGGAAATGTGATGATTTGACCAAAGAATGATAGGGTTTGTTTATAGGTATGTAAGTGTACGTGATTGACTACAATTTTTGGTGTCTTTTTTCAAGTTCTGTCTTTACAGAAATTATACTAGAACATAATATTTAAATACACCATTCCAAGCTTAGAGGTTTGTTCGAATTAGTGTTCACATTGAAATTTTTCAGAAATTAGAGAGCAAATAAGGATCCATTTTTTTCTCTGTATTCAAATAACTACCTATATCACCTACATCAGCTATGGCGAAAATGGTTTCGCAAAGCGAAATAGATTTAAATTTTGACCTTACACCTTGCGCCTTTAAAAACAGTATGAATAACTGAAGTTGTCAGACTGTTTACTGTACATAGTGTTATGAAAACAAGTTTGTACACACACTTAGAGATAGACACACATTTAACTGTGCCCAAACAAACAAGGCTAAAAGTAGCATTCGAATTACTACTGGCTCTGACTAACCCGTAATGGATAGACGTGATTTCTGTGCATAAAATTATTTTTACAATTAGTCCATTCAATATGTATAGAACCAGAACCCACCTCATACCCACCTACTCAAGTTTCCTGCATGGTCCAGTGGTTTTAATGCATCAGTAATTTCATAAAGGGACAGGCGCAGCCCTTTGACAATGACATTATCAAATACAGTCCACACCTTTATTATGCTTCTACGTGTTTTATTTTTAATAAGTCAAGACTTTATTTTATCATATTGAAAATAGTTTAATATGTATTCTTGGATCAAAACTGAACTGTAAAGCAACAGTGTCAAAACATAAATTTTGGAAATAAACTCTTAACAAAATGGTGAAAAAATGAAAGGTTCAAATCCGATACAGTTGAATTAATTTAATTAGCGCAGATGCATGAATGTGGTACACTTAAATAAGCTGTCCTTATCAGTCTATCTGAATATAAACATTGATAATATAAATATGGTTTTAAACTGACCTATAAATCATTGATATATGGGCGAGGTAGGTAACTTAGTACTCAAAATTATTTAACTTTAGGATAATAGGCATCACTTATTGATGTCAAAACTTTACTCAAAACTAAGAACCAAACATTACTCAAAACTAAGAACCACTTTCAAAGTACATCTCATCCTTCATCTCCGCATGCGCACCTCTCTCTCTCTCTCTCTCATCTCTATAAAATTATTCTGGTAGGAAAGAAACTGCCTATTCATTTATGATATGTACATTATAATCAGTTATCTCCTAATCACTATAAATAACTGATTAAAATTAAATCTATCCAATATTATAAATGCAAGTCTGTCACACATTCACAACTAAACTGCTGGACCGATTTTGATACAGTTTAGAATAGACAAGTATATAGTTAATGACCCGAAGCCAAACATTCATACCATAGGCATTGCCATAGGCGGCAACAGCTAATAGTTAATACTGTATTAAAAAATATATGTGTATTTCAGGACACAACCCTCAATTGTACTTGTACATAGGTAGTTATATTTTCTGTTTCTTTATTATGGTTTCTATATTGTAATAAGATTTCATTCATAGGCCTATTTCAAATATTTACACTGTTTATCTTTTACTCTTTTTAATGCACCTAAACCCTCATAGTGTAATTCTCTATTTCAGATAGATATTACATAGATTAAAATAAATGCTTTTTGACACATACTTTCTTATCTTATAGGTAGTTATTTTTTCTATAGTCAATAAGCAATAGTACTTGCTTGCTTATTGATTGAATATGGCCACAAACTGGTTAAATTATTATTAAAATATAGACACTTGATATGTATCATGATAATCCCAAAATATGTGCCAAAAAACTAACTACCATTACCACAATGTGGGAGTATCGCAAAAAAAAAACAGCGACATAAAAAAATCTAAACTAGTTTCAGAGCCGGCTAAGGTAATTGAAGCCTTAAAAAATATATTGTATTTAAATGTGCCTCCTTACCTATAAGCAAGACAAGATAGGTAGGTACCTACTTCCTATGTTGTAGGAGGCGAATAAAAAAGGAACTTATCCGAATTTTATTGGAATAAGCGAGTACGACAAGTAAATCAAGAATCACGTATCATATTACGAAGTTCAGTTATAGCGTAATACCGCATTGTTATATTAAATTACACTTTACAAACAGAAAATAACGACTTGTACCGTACAATTATAACCTAATAATTTGAATTTCAAGAAACGAAGTTACAAAATAACAAAATGCCATTAACTGTGGGCTTAGTTAGATTTTTAAAATGTTGTTTGATTGTATTTTGAAATAGAAATAACAGGTACAAAAAAAATGCAACATGAATGGCGGGCACCGCAATGGCGCGCGTCGATTTCTATACAATAAATACACTTATTAGTGAAGTAAATACTGACCTTATAGATTCAAAATATCCCAACAAAATAATTTATTAACACAGAACCTTTAATGATCACTTTCTAACGATTTAACGATCAAACAAAACGATTATTTAGCAAGAAAGCGACGCCGCAGCACATAGTTTTTCAGACAATTAATTACAAGTGTGTTGCCATTGTAATAGAATGGCTTGTGTTTGAAATGGTAGTCGCTGTGGGCTGCGTTTACGTGTGCTTTTTATATAATTTTTTTTACAAAGAATAAATATGTTGCGAAACGTATAATTTTTTGAAAAACACATTATTTCCTTTAATTTTAGTGAGGAAAATGTACATAAAGTTATTTAAAAGAGTATGTTTTTGAAATAATAATTACGCTTCACATTATATTGTTGAAATGTGTGTTGCTGTAACTTATATTCTTATAACCATTTTTATGTATTATGTTTTTACTAAATAACTTGCTAAATTCTTCTATCATTCTTCTCTATTCATTGATCTTCATTAAAGTATACTGATAACTAATTAGATCAGTGTTTAGTTGAATAGCATTTGTTTGCTGGCAATTTGCTTACACGAGCGGGCAATCCAAGTAAAAACTTCAAAACCAAACAAAACAATTACTGAACTGTCATTCATTGTCAAATACCATGTGGTATTTATGTGTCGACCGTGTATTTTATTACAAGTAAAGGATTTTAGCAATTGTTTTGAAATGGATTATGTTGTAGGCAGTGTGGCTGCTCTAATATCGGGTAACGTAACTCCAAATCGACCTAAACTTGTCCGCAGAGCCCTAACTCCTATGAAACACCAACCTTCACCAAATGTGACTCCGAAGAGTGAGTTCGTTGAGGATAGGTCTATATTTCTCTCTCCGACACTGCAAAAGAAGAAAGCTATTGTCAAGAAGTCGCCCAAAAGAATTTTCGAAAATCCAGATTTAGATGTGGCTTCAGAAAATGAAGGTAACGATAGCCCCAGTAGTCCTAAAGCTGACAAAGTGAAAAAGCATTTGCAAGAGGAATTATTAGACAATTCGAAAGGAAGTCCAATATCACCTAAAAATAAAAAGAATATATCATTAGACATGTCTGGTGATAATTCAGACAGTGTTGAAGGTGCAACACCTAAAAAGAAGAAAAACAAAAGTTCTGTTAGTGATCGTGTAGATGATACTCAAAATAATGAAACGCCTAAGAAGAAAAATAGTAAGGTCACAGCGGGCACTGAAAATATATCTGAAAATCTAGAGACAAATGTAAGCCCTAAGAAAAGTAAAAAGAAATTATCAGTTCAAATTCAACAAAATATAGAAGAGGCAGAATCGGAATCACCAAAAAAGAAAAATAAGAAACGAAAGCACAGTGAAAATACTGAAACTGAAAATGGATCTGGCAACACAGTTGACACCACAGTAGAAGTGAATAAAAAAAAGAAAAAGAAAAATAAGAAACAGAACAAAAATCTCGAATCAGCAGAAGAAAATGTATCACAGAAAGAGAATTCAAAAAAATTAAAACAGAAGATGCAAGTGAATCCCAATGCAATAACCGAACAAGACACAGACTCTGAACATGAATCAGATAACGAAATAGAGTCTGAAAATGATGAGGCTAATAAGGAAATACTTGACACTGGCCCAGCACAGGATAGTTCTGATGAAGAAGAAGAAGCAGCCCCTAAAAAGGTGATTACCCATTTTTTTTTTACATAAACTTCTCCTTTTAGTGTTCCACAGGACACTAGGAACATACTTCCTTCAGGGTAGTCATTATTCCTGTAGTTAGGCTTCTTGTCTGGGCCCTTACCGTGTGGGGAGTCCGCAGGACTGCTGACATACCTCTAAACATGTTTTTTACCTTTCTTCTTGTAAGTTCTATTGCTACTGATACCAGGAACAAATTTGAAAGCTATTGTCATTGGCATTTGTCATCATCACAGATTTACCTATGCTCAAGTGCCAGTTAATGATATGCAAGTGTTTTTGCCAGGTTTATTTACAAACAATTTTTTATCATTATATTGTGCACTTAAGCAGAGAAATCACATGAGCCACCTTTGTTTTAAAATTGCATAAGAAATCTTATATATTAATTCTAACTTTGCACCATTACATTTGGCATGCTTATACCTTAAATGTGACATAATAGTTTCTCTCTTTCTCATCTGAGCATTATCCCGGTTCTCCGTCAGCCGTTGAGCGTCGGAGCCCAGTGTCCACTTTCCTAATTCGCACGGTCGTCGGCATCCGTAGTTGTGAGACATTAAATGTACATAGTATGCTATATTAAAATATTCACTTTAATATGTCAGAAATCTTTCTGTTTTAATTGACCATTCTACTTGGGGCAAAAATATTTATGTGTGTATGTATGTTTGTAACGCGATAACTTTCGGATCTTGGTCTGATTTTGATGAAATTTAAAAGGTTAAATTTAGGATCTGTCAATTGAAATTATCAAAATTGGTTAAGTCGTTTTTGATATATTCACAATTTTGTAAAAACTTACCAAAATTTATTGTGTTCTCGAAGGCTAAGTTTGTGGCAAACAACTAGTTATGTTTTATAACATTTCAGCCGGAGAAAGTGGAAACACCAGAAGCAAGTGAGGACGAAGTCAGGAGAACTCTATTTGTAGGCAATGTGCCGTTCACCAAGAAATGCAAGAAGGAAATCAAGAAGATCTTCAGCAAATATGGCACTATTGAGACTGTGAGGTAAATAGAACAGAATAGAAAGTCGGCAACGCACCAGTGACCCGTATCGGGTGGCTGGTGTGCATGTGCTTGCTTACCATCAGGTAAACTGCATGCTTGTTTGCCTGCTATACTATATAACAATGCATGTAATAAGATTTTCATTTGGTTTTTGTTTACTCTAAATGTTGAGTACAATTTGCTTTTTAATTTATTAACTCAGGGTCCTCTAATATTTATTTTATTTTGATTTTTTGTGTTATAATGACACCTGGTGACAGACTGACAGTGGAGTCCCAGTAATAGGGTCCCGTTTTACCCTTTGTGTTATGGAACTAGTGCTCTATCAGTGTAATAATTCTTGTATTCACTTGTGTATGATATTTTCCTCTCCAGAATCCGCACAGTACCAATAAAGGACCCCCGCTTCACCCCCAAGTTGGCGTTGATCAAGAACGAGCTGCATCCAGAACGGTCAACTGTCAATGTGTATGTCAAGTTCAAAGAAGAATCTTCCGTCGAACAGGTAAAAGCCAGGCTCCATGGCTACGTTGCGTCGTGCCGCTCCGTTGTGCTCCCAATTAGATTAAAAGTTCAATTGCAAATATTAATAGCTTATGTAAACAGTTAACATCAGATTGCTTGCCTGACGTAAAATTTACTTCATCCTAAGTCAAATTAAAAATTTGAAATAGAATTTGCCGCGAGAATAACAAAGAAAGGGAGACACTGTATCTCTGTCTTTTTCAAATTCAAATCATTTATTCAGAAATTAGACCTTAAGAGCTGGCATATTTTCACGTCAATTTTTATATGAAATAGATAGTTCTCACATAGTTAATAGCATTATGTAAACGGTTAACATCAGATTGCCTGTCTGACGTAAAATTAACTTAATCCTAAGTCAAATTAAGAATTGTATAACGGCTGGTTATCCGACCAAATTCGAATGACTACGAAAGTTTAAAAAATTAAACTACGACAGGCACAAATGTTTTATGCCGGGCACATACATAGCTGATTAGGCACTAATTGTAGGTTCTATTTAGATTTCTGTAGGAGATATTTTCTAGCTGGAGTAACGCACACGATAAATATATATATATATATATATATATATATATAGATGTGAAACATAATTAATACACAAAAAATATATGAGTAACGACATGACCAGTACGTTCACGAGTTGACGCATGGGTCAGCCATCGCATAGCTCAACCATAATAGCGGGAACCTCACGACCTACGCCTACGACAATTTATTCCTGCGCAGGCCCTGGCAGAAAACAACACAGTGCTAAACGATCACCATTTAAGAGTGACCCGCAGCGACAGCGCAGGCGCGACGCACGATCGCGCGTGCGCAGTGTTCGTGGGCAACCTGCCCTTCGCGCTCGAGGACGAGCGCCTGCGGGACAAGTTCGCGGCTTGCGGGGAGATCCACTCGGTCAGGATCATTAGGGATAAGAAAACTAATGCCGGGAAAGGTGACATTTCTATTTCTTTTTTTTTCTTAGCTGTGTGAGTCCCACTGCTGGGCAAAAGCCTCCCCTAACTTAATCCACGCATTCCTATCCTTTTTGTTTTCTTGCCATTCTTTGTCGAACTTTTTGATGTCGTCCGACCATCCCGTCCTAGGCCTTCCTCTTTTCCTGTATCCGTCAGTTGGAATCCACGAGAAACATTTCTATTGGTGTACGGTTTACGTACACTGACACCGCGCAAATACGCCGTCAGAATATTGACGCCGCGCCATGGTTTTACTTATATTTTATAATTTATTTTCACAGTTTGCATTTATCTTAACTTTACCATTATTTTTACTAGATTTTAAACCCATAGTTAAATTAGTTGTGTTTTGTCTAGTTTTATGTTTATTTGTCTTATACAATAGACACTTATTTAATTACCATTTCAAGACTTTATCTTTATCTACCAAACTACATTGTACACACCAATCCGTACAATTGGCTTCGATAAATTAGCACATTATCCCACTAATAATATAATTATGCGAAAGTTTGTGAGGATGTACGTATATGTGTACGTTTGTTACTCTTTCACGCAAAATCTACTGGACGGATAGTTATGAAATTTGGTACACATGTAGAATAGAACCTGGAATTATAATAGAATATAAAAACTTATCAATTGAAGTGTTACATTATTGAAGTGTTAATTATCGTGTTGTATTATTTAAATATGTATAATTCAAATTATCCAAAACACATTCTCATTTCTCATCTACCTACACCACGAAATCTTCCGTACATTGGAATTGGTGGGGCACTTGCCCCACCCTGCCCAACCGTGGCTACGCCCACGGACATCACTCACCGCTTATATTTAGTATGTTTTGCCATGTACAGACAAGGGTGCAAGCGAAGCACGATTGTATTTTCGATTGATCGATCGATGTAGCCTAATAAGGATTTTCCGAATTTCCCTAATTTCTGTGATGATTTTTTACCCGTGTATGAAGTCCGAAACAAAAGCAGCTTTATTAATATACTAGCTTTTGTCTGCGGCTTCGCCCGCGTCAATTTCATTGGAAAACCTCGGGTCATTCCTTAAGAAAAATGATTAAGAGTATGTTTACCAATTTTCAGCTCTTTATCTTGAAAATTATATTAAGTCCGATTCAATATTTCACTCCCCTTTTGAAGGGGGTTGAGGGTTAACTTTCAGAAAAACTTGAAAACACGTGTTCCTTAATATGTTGTAAACAGCTAAAATTCAAATTTCAAGTCACTAATTTCAACGGTGTAGAACTTGCATATAAAAATTTTTCACCCCTTTCACCCCCTTCGGGGTAGAATTTCCAATAAACCTCTCTTAGTACTCATCATTCCATATCCAGGGAATCATTGTTAAATTTCAGCTTCCTACGCCTAGTAGTTTCGGCTGTACGTTGTCAGTCAGTCAGTCACTCAGTAACGGAAGTGTTATATATATAAATATACATTACCTTTCAATATATTCCTTTAACACTCAAGGTTTCGGCTACATAAACTTCGCATCAAAAGACGGCGTGGAGCTAGCCCTGAACATGAAGGACGCAGACCTGACGATCAAGAACAGGATACTGAGAGTGAAGCGCTGCGTGCAGACCAAGCCGGGTTCGAACCCGGGACCGAAAGGACATAACCAGGGGGGACATAACCAAGGTAGGAATCCTTTCCAGTCTTTTTTTCATAAATAACGTTACAAAATAAATAAAAAATCAGATGGCCTTCGAGATTGGCACCTCTCGGCTCTGTCTGCCCCGTAACGGAAAAAGACAAGACTTTATTTGTTATATAAATCATTATCTTTTAAGATTTCGTGAGAAGAAACGACGGCCAAGTTGGAATAAAACAAGGAGGCAAATTTCAAAGGAAGTTTCAAGGACAAGGTCAAGGGAACTTCAGAGGAAATAAGGAGGAGGGAGCATACAGAAGGATTATGAATAAGAGAAAGGGACAGGTATGGTTTTTTTCAACACATTCTGTGATCGAAATGTCCCAGGTTCGAATCCTCATAATACTCATGCCAAAACTGTTACAAGTTTAACGTGTCTGTCTGTGTCATCGTATCGTAGCTCCCAAACGGATGAACACAGTTTAGATTTTTTTTTTGTGTCATAGTTAATTTTATCCCGAGTGTTCTTAGCCATGTTTCATCGAAAATCTGTTCGGCCGTTCAAAAGTCGTTGCGAAATTAATTTTTAAAGTCGGGTGTTTTAAATAATTATTGAAATTGCTTTCAGTGTAAATATTTTGCTAGGTGCGACTATTATGTATAGATTTTACGAAATTGCTTGAAACTAAACCAAGTGTTTGTGTCAGGACGGCGGCGATGGACCTCCAGACAAGAAGACGAAGCGTTGGAACCAACCACAGAATGAGAAGAAAGCTAGGAAGGAATTCGTTGGAATGACCGCTGAAAAGAGAAAGGTATATTTCCAAGCTTGCAAAATTATTCCAAATTTTATTCTCCAATCACAAAATAGAAACCTACTAATATTATAAATGCGAAAGTTTGTGAGGATGTATGTATATTTGTTACTCTTTCACGCAAAATGTACTGGACCGATTGTTATGAAATTTGGTACACCGGTAGAATATAACCTGGACTAACACATAGGGTAATTTTTATCTCGAAATTGCTACGGGAGCGAACGGGATTCCCCGGAACGCGGCTAGTTAACAATAAAAATCACAAAATTATATTAATTCACATTAAAAACTATCTAACTTAAAATAACTTATAAATACTTTTATATATATTAAATAAATTTAATATGCTGTTTATCTTTTCAGAAACACACATTCAACAAGGGACAGAAGAAAAAGAAGATTTTAAGTGAAATTCTTGCAAATAAATAATATTAGCTTTAATTTTAGTTACGTTAGTGATTTAATATACTTAGTCATGTATGTCGACGTAAAAAGAACTGGGGTAATATAGTACTTGCTTGGAATGAGTTCAATTGTTTTTTAAGAGTGTACCGAGCACTAGCGTCATATTTTTATCACGCACATTTATCCCGCCAGAGTACAGCACTGTATGTTAGGTACACAAAAGCTTTGCCGCCTTTGCTATGTCGATTAAAACGTTTATTTTAGAGTACTTTATTAATCCTTTCATTATGTAAGCACCCGTTTGTGACAATGTGCAACAATGTAGCATATTCGGGTGCCGAAATATTAGGAAAAATCGTTTTCCATAAGATAAAAAAAACTTCGAAAACTATGGGATACGCCTCGTGCTGTAAAATTTTCGAGCCAGTAAACGGTCGAAAAGAACCTCGGAAAACTTGAAGAGTGAAGAGTTATTAAAATATGGACTTCATATAGGTAGGATTTTCAGTCAAAATCAAGTTTATATCAGTTTATGACCACAGTTGACCAAATAATGCAGAACATAACCTAAAACAGTGTTATTATTTTCAGGAAAATCCACTAAATCCCTCCTTTTTCCTTTTAAACTCGCACCACGATTGCGTAGAAGGTATTCTTAGGGTCGTAAATCTGCGACAATATTGAAAATTGGCGCTTTTTGGCTCCATTGGCAATGTTTGTGTACCTTAGTTGTACCAGTCCATCGCCATCTGCGCTAAGCTTTGCGTAATATGCCCTATGTATTTTAAACGGAAGCAAATTTTAAATATCTGTCTCGGACTAATTATGTTTCCCTAGATAAAGTACTGCTTTAAAAAATATTATAGTTTTATATTGGACACAGTTGCCACAGTCTACTAAATGGGAACAGTGGTCACTAATGTCAGTCTAGTATATTGTGAATACATATTGTACAATAGAAAACGATATTACTTTTTAATTAAGTTCTTTATATAGTGTAGCATAATTTGTACAAGCTAGATTTTTAAAATTTGCTTTTATTTAAAAGAAATTGATAAAAATATTATGCTGGCGCTAGTGTGCACTCTGTGCGCTCTTTGTAAATGTTGGTTTTTATACGATTGTCGTACTTTATAATATACACATGATAAAATATCCGTGCACCCTGGGCTTCAGGCGTCACAGCCTTGAATGCAACTGGGAAGTCGCGAAAATGAGGTCCGTGTACTGTTTGGAAGATAAGGGCCCGGCACCATTGCTCCGTCGTGCACCGTTGCGTAAATGCAGCGCTTTGCCGCTCCATTGTGCTCTGTTATTTTACATAGATTTTGACATTGACATTCGTCGACGTATCTACTTCGAAACTCCATATAATTTCAACGCAACGGAAAGCGACGGAGCAATGGGGCCACTTTCTAATTTGAATATTGTATCATAGTATCAATCAATATGGCGGAACGACAGTATATGACGTTTTAGAAATCCTCAAAGTATATTTCTGTTTAGCCCTGTTTACATTTCATACGGAAGTTATGTTAACCATCAACACGATCTTGTGATGTTATTTCAATGTTAATTTAAAATAAAGATTTAAATTTTTATTTTTTGTTAATTTATCTACTAGCAAATCTCAGCCTAATCTTCAACATTTTAAGGTTGTTTTTCTACGCTGAACCCGGGCTTCGCGGCGTCACAGCCCCGTAAAAAACCAGGATCATGCGGAGATGATATAAAATGATACACAGAATCAATGGCGTGAAGTTTTGACATCCAGCTTGTTAATAACGAGTGAAAAATAAAAGAAAACCACAAATTATTTGGTACAGTATTATTGTATAATTGTCATTACAAAAATGTCAGTGTTAGCAAAAATAATCACAGTCGGACACATGCAAATCCAAAGGACTTAACTCTTGTGTCGTTAGACCGAGCGGCGCCGCGGTACTCACTTAGTCTAAAACCTTACTATTCATTAACTTACTGTACAAGGCTAAAACTAACGCTTCCACGGGCATACTTTGACGGTTGAATTGCTACTAGCGCCTCTAGCGGTCGATTTTGGGACTTAATTTGACAGCTGTCAGAAAAACGTCAAACCGAAATAGTTTTTTCGAAAATTTGTTTTTTTACATCGCTAGGGACGCTCGGACAATCGTTCGCGCCAACACTTATAAATACGTTGAAATATAAAAAAAAACCAATAACATTCAATTTATATAATTAACATACAGATACAAAATCATAGACTATATTACAATAACAATTTGTTCAAAGTCAATAAATAAAATAAAATCAATACACCCGCGGAAGTCTTAATATATTGCGGGTGGTTTCCAAAATTCGTACTCGCACCGTTTCAAAAATTATTTAATACACAAACTTTTTACGTACGAAGTTTTGGATTTAAGCCTTTCAACCTAGCAACTGTGTTTTCATTCTTTATATTTGACAATCAAATTATGTAGTCTTTAAAAGAAGAATGTTTTTTTTTAACCCATTTTTTGGCAAATTAATAAAGTCCAGCCATTCTGAAGTTAAGCATTATTTTATTTTTCTAATTGTAATATTAGCCTCTAACAAATGAAACAAGAGAACTTCACTGTATTTTTATATGTAGTTACTAGGTCGCAAGCAATGTCCGCCATTACAAATTTTATAAATACACCGCAAATGACCGTAAATCTAATTCGTACATTTACATACCGAAACTAAGTAATCATCGAATCGAATAGATGGAGCCACTGTTTGAAAAAGCGGTTATAGCCGGTTCATTATAGGAATATAAGAAAAATGATAAAAAAATGTGCGTTTTATTATCCGCCTATAATTGTCCTATAATATACCGGATAAGCCTCTATATGCCAGAATGCATTTTGAATTACGTTATTCAGACCAAGCATATGTCTTAGAGGGAAATATATATGTTCCTGTAATGTATTTCATGATCATTATATAAACTTTTGATGTACACAAGTAAAAAAAAAACTTATAAATATTTATTTTATTAATGGAATCGTACAAAGATAGATTTTCCCTCTAAGTGGTGTAGAAAAAAGTTAAATATTTCCATGAATGATTTTAAATCACCATCGTATGGCACCATCCTATTCTATGGTAACTCAAATCAGGTCTCATATGTTCTTCTACTGGATGCAAGGTTATAACAACACTCATTTTAACACAATTACTGTTTTAATGGTCAATATTTTTTTAAAATAATTTTGTTCCTTTGTGAAGTTTTTATTTCACGAAGAAAATACATACAGAGAAAAGCAGTAAAATAAAAAAAGAGACGCGTACAAAGGCGGACTTATCCCAGAAAGGTTTTAACTCCATTAATCAAGCATTTGAAAGGAAACAATTTAACGCACAAAGTAAGGTAATGTAATTTTGCATACCTACTAATTCAAAATTATTACAAAATTATATATAGACCTATAAACTTTTGCGATATTGATTACAATTAACGTTTTTTTAATTAAAATGATGTTGCCAAGTGATTTTGATAAAACAAATTAATTTTCACGAAAAATCTTTAAAATTGTTTTGACAGTGACATGAAGGGAAGAGTTGTTATAATGACGTCTTTATGTCAGATTTATATATTTAAAAAATAATAATTTAGCACATTTTTGTGTGAATACAATTTAAATGTTATTATAACCCTTACATCGTTAATATTAAAAAACCCCTACCCTAAATCTACGGGATACCCATGCGCGACCATTGTTGCTAACATCCCCTCTAAGTACATATGTACTACTTAATATAAATATAGCTATATTTACACTTCGGCTAGCAGTCATTTCGAATCCATAGCAATATTCATAGCGAAACGTATTTTTTTGCATTTTTTTTTACTGAAGAAAGTTTATTTTTCTCAAAATCAATTTTCAATTTTGATGCTAAACCAGAATTTAGTTTTAACATGACAAAACATTTGTTCGAACAAAACTTTTTCAGTTGGTTTTTATGTCGGTGCAAATATTCCTACAGATTCATTTAGTTAAAGAACTAATAATAATCGATTTGTTCTTAGCGGTTTGAGCAACGTATGATATGCTTGAAAAATTCATCTTTCAACTCTTAACATTCATCGAGGCATGTCACATTGAAAACTTTCTCAATGTTAAAACTAAAAAAAAAAAAAACATGTGACTATTAAAAAAAGAAGTATTATTTTCATTGCCATCAATGCCAAGGTTAAATAATGCGGAAAGAACAATGAAACATCTCATGTATTGTGTCTAACACATCACACATTTCCAATATTTACCCTCATTTATATCTCTATTACTGCTCCCCATTCATCACTGTTCTTATTAAAAACACTAGATAATACAACCTCGCAAGATATATGTGATCAATTTCTTTTGAACTTCAAAATGGTTAGCGTAACGACTAAAAATAGGGCGATCCACGCTAACGTTGATATGAAGCCCATATACACGTCAGGATCGGTCAACGGCCATCCTCGAGTGAGAATAGATCGGAGTGATGTGGTCGCTAGCGTTAGAGGGAGACAGAGAGAGACGTATCTGAGGATCCAGGGCATGCCTTCGATGGGCCAGATGACCCCGCTCAGCAGCAGCGTGGGGTAGAAGGAGCCAAGAGCGAGCTGGATCGCGTTCCGCTCCAGTTCGCACGCGGCGGAGATCACGAAGCCAAAGCACATTCCACACAGACCTGGGGAGAAATTGTAATCAATTATTTATTATAAAGTGATAACATAAGTACAGTATAAAAACTGAAAATGCCAATGACCCATTTTATAAATACCGTACAGACTAACATACATATAAAATATAAATTATTATATTACACAAATAATATGCGCGACGTGTGGCGTGTATTTCATAAGTTATTGTAAACGAAAACTTCCTTCGCTATATAATTTACTTTACTCATGATTTAATTCGCTTCCATTAGTCAAATATTGTATTTCGAATAAAAAAAAAGTACGTAATGATTTTATTTCACAAAGACATTTCGTTTAAATTGGTGTCGCTAATAAGTTTGGTGTCACATATTATTAAAATTCAATACTATCGTACTAGTATATCTACTAATATTGTTAGAAAAAAATACATGATAAATGAAATTATTGTGACTGTGACGAATAGTAATAAATAGCTAAAAATGGAGCCACAAGGCAGTGGCCTCTAACCTGTATTGTCAAATTTTTTGCTATTTAATTCCGCATATTATACTTTAAATACTGTAAGAACCCGTTTCACCACTTTATGATAAAATATAATATTTTAATCTGACATAAACTAAATGCTTGATAAGCTGCTTGAAGTTATTGGACAGTTAGTTCTATTTAACACTTGCTAAATACGAATTTTACGTTCTATGTTCGATATGTTACATACTTGTGTGTATGCGGCTAATTGTCACTAGATGGCGGTAGTTTACGATTATGTCAGATACCATTAGTCGACTTGAGTAAAACCTGACACAAGTTAGTAAAACACTCGATAAGTAAGAAGTAATAGAAAGAAAAGATTTAAAAGATAAAGAAAAGAAAAGCGTTTAATATTTATAGAAAGAAAAGAATTACCTTGCATCAAAGTGAGCATGATAACGAACACGACGTTCCTATTATTATTGACGCAGATTATGACAAGCAAGTCAGTCTGGCCACACACGAGCACAAACAATTACCTTGCAGCAGAGTGAGCATGATGACGAACACGATGTTCCCGTTGTTCTTGACGCCGAAGACGCTGATCATGAAGACGAGCACGAGCGCGGTCTGGCCGCACATGACCACGAACTGCGTGACGACGTGCGAGAACAGGATCTCGCCGGGCGCCACGCCCGCCACCCACGACCGGTCCAGCAGCCCCTCCATGCGCTCCACGATCAGCGCCGACGACGTCAGCGCCACCGCCAGGAAGAACACGATGCTGCGGTGGGTATTTCACATTATACATTTCGTTTTTCTGACTATGTACGTAAACAAAATTGTTAATTTAAGTGTGTAAATGATAATATGTATTTTATTTATGTGCAAACTATAGGGGCGCCTACCACGCCATAGACGCTCATGCGGGGTAACCTGGGTTCGCTGTTTATGTACTTTGTTATAGGTACTATTAGACTATGTACATACCAAAATCATTGCAAATTCGCTGTTACCACGCGATAGAAATTCATGCGGAGCAACTTGTGCTGTTCGCTGTATATTATTGTACACTTAGTTGGCAAATATGAATACATTATGTACTTTGTTATAGGTTTTTTTTTTAAATGTTAGAAACTATAATGGTAAGCCCTTCTGGCATGACATATTTTTTCCCTTATCCTAAGTTAATTATGGCAATATTTATTTGTTCTTTGTTATAAACAAAGAAAAATATATTTGCAAAAAACATGAGTACATAAGTATACATGTCATATTAAAAAAAATATTCTTTAAAAGCCTTTGCCGACATTTTATAGCGACTCTGGTTATGCAAAAATAAGTGTATGAAGAGCGTGCTGCCATAACATATGAAACATTAATTAATTTACACTAACTAGAAATATAAAAAGATGTAACATACACATGTAGGTACACACCTACTTTTGTTGTGTACCTACTACTGTTTTAGGTTAAATAAATATGTCAAAAATACCTAGTAGGTACCTAATTTATTTATAAGTTTCATATTTACACTGTTAATTAACTATATAAATAAATATACAATCTCTAAAGGTACACTAGGCAGATGCTAACAGCTTTATCTATAAGTCAGTACAAGGTATTATTACCTTGCGTTGTGCCGCACCATTGTGTTCCATTGTTTCCATAGACTTTGACATTGACGTGCGTCAAATCTCCATAAAATTTCATCAGTCAACAGATGTCAAAACAACGAGGCACAACTGAGCAATGTGACCGCGCTCTTATGGAAGTACTTATAGCGTTTCTATCGTAATGAGTTACGCTTCCACATTGCAATAGTAGTAAGGTCTACTTACGTGAGAATAACGCCGGGCGCGACAAAGTCGGTAAAGGAGGGATTCTTGTTCCCGTAGATGGGGTCCTTGAAGTCGATCGGGATGTCGCCCAGTTTGGGGTTGTAGTTGCACGTGTCCAGCAGGTCCTGGCGGAAGTTTATAGAACAAGATAGTACTGATATAATACACATAGGGCCATACAAATTCGAAATTAACTTGCACGCTAGTTATCGGTCATAATGTTATAACTATTCTTTTTTTAACCTCCAACGCAAAAAGAGGGGTGTTATAAGTTTGACCGCTAAGTGTGTCTGTATGTCTGTGTACGTGGCACCGTACCTCATCAACGGGTGAACCGATTTGGATGCGGTTTTTTTTGTTTGATAGCAACGTTTTATGCGGTGGTTCTTAGATATGTTAGTTCATTCGTTCCCCGGTCGGGTCATGATGGAAAATGGTCTTTTTCTGATTGGCCCGGGTCTGGGATGTTTATCTATATATGTATATGTTATAAAATACAGTATCGTTGAGTTAGTATCCCATAACACAAGTCTAGAACTTACTTTGGGGCTAGCTCAATCTGTGTGATTTGTCATAATATATTTATGGACAATATTTGTTCCACACCTTAGGCACAATAGTTACGCTCCACAGTACATGTAGTTTGAAGCACATACGGAGAATTCATCCTAGAAAAACAAAAGTTCCCGTGGGAATTCCACGCGTGCGAAGCCGCAACTAGTGTTAACAAGAAGACTAACCTTAGCAAAGTCCCTGTATGAGAATTGAATGTCCCTGTTCAACATGAGTCCAATCTGTTGGTTGGACATGTCGAGCCACACCTCCACTTCTGATGTGGCGATCGTTTCGTCATCCGCTGTGTCCGCTGGGAACGAAGTGTTCGTGATAAAATTGATATTCACAGATACACAAATAGATATTCATAGATAAGAAAGAAACGTTAATTTTTCTGAAACATTATCAATAATACCACTATATTCTGTACATGTGTGGGTAATGACATGTTTGAAGCAAAATGATATCTGTTCAGCATACCATCAGCACTCTGATCACAATCATAACATGTTTTGATATACTTTTTGACTATGTAAATTATATACTCTGTTATACTATTAGAAAAAAATAATTGTAAGTTAAGCCCTTTCGGCATTTCTTCTCAGCAGTGGTCGTTCCGAAATGCCAGTAGTTTGTAGCATGTGAGAAATTACTATTTAATATAAAATTTGATGTGAAAAAGTGCCTGTGAAGGTCTAGTTTCTCAATAAATGATTTGATTTGACAAAACGTATATGAAAAGTCGTATTTTACAGACAATCAGAATGAAATAGATTTAGAATAATTATTTAAAAAAGCGTATTCCTTTGGCAATATTCATTCTTTCGAATGCGTTTCACTAACCGCAGTCTTAGATATATTTATAATAGTAATTATTTTATATAGGTTTTTAGAAAGCTGAAATAATTATTAATTTCATTAGGTATTATTATTATTTAAGTATTTTAAATCCATTGTGTTGTGTCCAATCCAAAACTTTGCAATCACAACAACATTTGACTACTGTATTATTATGACAACACAAATCTCTAATTTACTTTGGGGCTATCTCAAGTTATGTGATTTGTCCCTATATTTAAAGTTATATATCTTAGATCACACGTCTAACAAGGCTACATGTTGAACCCATGCCCCATGCAAGCCTCAAAGGACGGGCCACGGCAACATAATAATTATAATTAATTTATGTAAATTGATTTTAAAATTTATTATTTATTGAACGAGCAATAAAAAGTCGAATAACAAAACACAGTACAGGTGTAGGCCAGTATTATAATTAGAATTATTATATTTATTCCTCAACGATACAATTTTTTGTCCGATTAGAATATTTAACGAGCTTTTTTTATTTCAATAGAGATTTTTGCAAGTCGTGTGGTTCCGCCTGAATGTATGATCCTGTCCCGGTCGTCGTACGAGGCTACTAAAGGATATCTAGCCTGGGCAGCTGATAGGCACTAAGGTCGATTAGCGTCAGGCCGAATTAAAATTTATTTTTCACACTGACCTAAACTTAGCGGCGTTACAGTCCCGAATTCAAACGGGAAACCGCGAGGACGAAATCTCTCTCGTCCTCGCGGTTTCCCATTCCCATACTATTAGCTCTTCGCTTTTGTCTGTTTCTAACCATTCTTCTTTTCAACCACGCAACATATTTTAATGCAGTTTTTACTGTAATTTAGACAATTTATTCTCGAAGATTTATACATAACTAGCTAGCTCGTCCCGGCTTCGCTCGGGTAAAAAAAACATAAATTATACACCTAAACCTACCTCAGGAATCACACTATCTATTGGTGCGCTCTAACCGCTTGAAAATCCGTGCAGTAGTTTTTGTGCTTATCGCGAACAGGCAGACAGACGCGGTAGTGCGCCCGTGCGAAGGCGGACCAAGCTAAATACAGATATTAGTATAATATAAACTTACCCAAGGCGAGCCTAGCAACGAGCGAGTCCGTGTAATTCTCGTTGAAGTACAGAGCGCCCCAGGCCTCGCCCTCGCGCACGGCGCTGAGCGCGGCCGACAGGTCGGCGTAGTACTCCTTCACCGTGTGCTCCGTCAGCTGCTCCAGGTACCGGCACGAGAGGTTCTTCATTGAGCACGACGAGTTGAACGGACAGTAGCCGTCTATTACGTGCACGTCGTCGTTTACCACGGCCTTCGAATATATTGTTTTTATTTATTTCAAAATTAATTCTACAAATTCTTAATTAAACAAACGCTTCATACTATTACGTCCTCATAGATTTAGCAGAGTTGAAGAGAGAAGAAGGATTGCACTTTACATTTTAGGTTTCGATACGAAAGAAGTAGAAATGATGAAGAGGTACTTTTGTATTCTTCTTGTCTAGTCTTGTCTAGTAGTAATGGCTAACATACAATTTCGACACTACTGGTCGAAAATTTTTGAATTTATTAGCTTAAATAAGTATTACAGCATTATATAAAATACTAACTTTTGCCCACAACTTCGTATGTCAGTAAAAATCCGTTACCCGTGGCAATTTCAGGAAATCCCTTCTTAGTGCTTCCCTACACTGTCCTAGGAACCTACACACGAAATTTCAGCTTTCTACCACCAGTAGTTTCGGCTGTGCGTTGTCTGTCAGTCAGTCAGTAACACAAGAGTTTTATATATATAGATTGCAGCATTAACAATACTATTTTAATTGTCTGTTTTGAATAAGGCCGCTTTTTATATTAATTAAAAAAAAAACAAAATATTTTAATTGTCTGTTAAAATATGAACTAATTTATTGCAAATGAGGCTAATTTTTATGTTAATTTGAGAAAAACGCAAATCGTAGCGGTTTCGTGTTAAAATAAAGAAAAATCAATGCCCTTGTGGTGTACAATCAATTTATTTTTGAACTTCATAATTAAAAATGAATTCTACTAAGTTTTTATAAAAAAATATATTGTCCCACGACCACGACATACAAATATTATAAATGTGAAAGTGTGTTTGTTTGTCTCTCTTTCATGTCAAAACGGAGTATTGGATTGCGGTGATTTTTGGTATATAGTTGGAGAACTGGTCATTGACCCGAGGCTACTTTCAGCAAGATATTTCCACAAAATTTGTTTAACAACTTTTCGTACGTATTTACAAATATAGAAGCTATTTTTAATTAATTTATTTTCTAAGTTAATATGTATTTTTTATGGCTAATAAATAATGTGCAATTAAGAAACAGTAGATTTTGAGGTTCAAAAGACATAACAAATAGTTTAAATTATAGATAAAATCAATAAAATAATCGGACACAGTGTACATCATCAAAATCATGTGCCGCATTGATATAAATTAGCAGTATTTCACTCAAGAAAATAATATCCGTGCAGTAAACCGTTTGAGTAGTTCCCACATCTGGAGCCTGTTCCTGGGTGAACCATTGAGGGTGTCTGCTTCAAAATCGAGTTGCAAAATTCCATCCGAATAGACATATTTACAATACATAGTTACATCGCAAGTATAAAAAGGAAAGAAAAATTGATTAATATTATGAATGCATACCAGTTTAAGTCCGCTAGGGTCGCGACCGATGGCCAGACAGAACAGGATGACTTGCATGACCGGCAGCACGAAGATGAAGAGCATCACGCCGATGTTGCGCCACATTCGGAGGAAGTTCTTCTGGATTAGAGCCTTGATTTTGCCGCGGGATGTTAGCTGCAACGTGAAAACGTGTAGGTAAATATTTAGAGAAAATCTGGCTTTTTCATGTAGAATTTGTATTTGTCAAAGTCGAACACTTTTTAAAGTTAAATTTTAATTATATAGTATTTTTAGAAAAGCTATAATCAATTGGGAATTCGACAAATATACTTGACGATATCAGTGACGCAGTGGTAAAGTTCTTGCCACTGAACCGAGAGGTCCCGGGTTCGATCCCCGGTCGGGTCAAGACGGAAAATGATCTTTTTCTGATTGGCCCGGGTCTTGGATGTTTATCTATATATGTATTTGTTATAAAATATAGTATCGTTGAGTTAGTATCCCATAACACAAGTCTCGAACTTACTTTGGGGCTAGCTCAATCTGTGTGATTTGTCCTAATATACTTATTTATTGATTTTTATATATTTTTTATAGTGATATTGTATTATATTGTATTGACTATTATACAAGCGTGACAAATTAATGATTTAAAAGCAGCATAATAGACACACGTAGATAATGAACAACTTACATTGAAACAATTCGAAGTACAGTCATTGCATTCTGTTGTCACAGCTTCTGTTACTTTTCCGGGAAGCTGTGAAGAGAACATATCATTTCATTAAATATTATTGTTATCTCCAGATTGTGAAAATTGCAGTAAAATTCTTATATATTTACGGGAGTTGGAATGTAACTAATATTTTGTTCCGCTATTTAGCTACTGTCGCTCAGACTCGCAGTTATTGCAGATTTAGTCCCGCGACATTTCAGAGTCCCACGACATTGCAGAGTTAATCCCGCGTTATTGCAGACTTAGTCCCGCGACATTGCAAACTTAATCCCGCGTTATTGCAGACTTAATCCCGCGACATTGCAGAGTTCCACGACATTGTAGAGTTAATCCCGCGTTATTGCAGACAGTCCCGTGACATTGCAAAGTCCCACGATATTGCAGAGTTAATCCCGCGTTATTGCAGACTTAATCTTGCATCATTGCAGCAAATATTGCGCGTCATTACAAACTTGTATAACAAAAATGATTCATACATTGCTCACGTCTCCATTGCTCGCTGCCTGTCCGTTCTCCACGATGAGCACCTCCTTGCTCTGGTGGAAGTTCAGGCCGACGACCTGCGCGTCTTCCGCCGCGTACGGCGCCTCCTCGCGCTTCGACATCTTGTTCAGCCCTAGGGCTCCGCCTGTCACGTTCAGTTCTACCACTTGGTTCGTTTGACCTGCGAAAGGTTTTTTTAAATTAGATATTTCATTAAGCGGTGGTGGTTCCATGGTTAAGACTTCTATCCTACGATATCCAATCCTACTCGTGTCACGTACGTTTCTTTGTATACCAATCTGACTCAAGTTTTCATAGACTACTACTTGCTACCGGTGAAGGAAAACATCGTGAGGAAACTTACACTCTAATTCATAAATTCAGAAATTGAAAACGACTCCATTTTCCATCTTTTGGATCAGACAGATATTTTATTTCAATAGTACTTGATTGTTTATAGTATAGTGTACCTGATGGTAAGCAAACACTGCTGCCCATGGACACCGACAACCCCGAAAGCCCCAATGTCGAAACTATAGGGAACACTGCTGAGGGAAGTTTATTCCATAGTTTAGTACAGCCCAGGATGAAGTAACGTGAGAAACGGACTGTAGTTGAGCGCGAATCGTCAAGATGGTGTGGAATCTCTCCTTACGGCGAGTGTTGTTTAGGTAATTTAAATTTTCAAAATTTTATTGAAAATTTAAATTACCTAAATAAATAAATAGTCCTTTATTTGCTCTAATCAACATAGTACGTTAATACATATAGGTACATTGTAAGAGAAGTACCTACAATAAAGGGCGGTTAGTTCATCTTTCTTCCTGTATCTCGGGTGATTAACAACCGGTCGGTTGGTGAAAAAAGCGCGGTACATTTTTATATACAGTATATCTACTTCATACGTCAGGCTACTTAAATTATTAAAGAAACCCCTTTCAAATTCAAATTCAAATCATTTATTCAGAAATTAGACCTTCACAGGCACTTTTTCTCGTCAATATTTATAGTTATTTCTCACAAGCTACAAACTACCTTACCTACCTTTCTTGCCAACCCACAGTCGATGAGACTAGCTGGGCCTAAGTAATTGGGTAATTAATTGTGCTGTGGAAGTAGTGCGATATCCAGTAGAATATAATATTAGACGACCTCGGTGGCGGAGTGGTAAAGTGCTTGCCTCTGAACCGAGAGGTCCCGGGTTCGATCCCCGGTCGGGTCATGATGGAAAATGATCTTTTTCTGATTGGTCCGGTATATGTATTTGTTATAAAATATAGTATCATTGAGTTAGTATCCCATAACATACATAAGTCTCGAACTTACTTTGGGCCTAGCTCAATTTGTGTGGTTTGTCCTTATATTTATATATATTTATTTATATTTATAATAGGTACCTACTTCCGTGGAGAACGGAGAGGTTGGTAAAGCTCATAACAGCAGAATATAGCACTGAGTATGTGTTTGTACTTATGCAAATTTACTGCTTTTAAAATGGTTATTCTATGCAGCGATTGTATGAATGAAACAACTTATTCTTTATTGAAGTTGGTGGCGAAAAGCTATAAAATTGTTGAGGACGTTAGCAGTAGCCACAGGCCATTCCATTCTAAAACTGCGTCCTAGTTGAGAGTTGCAACGCTGCATAACATGATTCGACGCTATCTATAGTTCTTCTGTAAGTCTTACATCCGTAGCCGTGACCAGGGTTCGCATAAAAAATAACCATTTAACTTTGAAGATTTGGCTATGGTTTTACAACCAGCCGCATTTTCGAAAAAAGTTAATGTTAGGAACGTTAATTTTTTTCGAAAATGCTATTATTACCTATCAGCTATTGAGGTTTTGTGTCTCTTAGTCGCCTTGTACGAGATCCAAGGGAGGGAAATGGAGTAGCCATTATTGTAATGACCACACGCTAACATTATTCGACTCTGTGTTGATGAGTAATTATGTCAACAACATTACACAATAAAATGCATTTGATATTGTTGCGTCCCGCTGCGTCGTGCTTCTTTGTCGCTAACCCAGGATACCATGTAAACCAACAGAGGTATAATAGTTATTGTGAAATGGTCGACGACGCGCATGCGCGGTGCACATGTCCTTGTGTCGTGCGCGTTTCGCAAAGATGCGCGCGCAGTGTGACTAACTTCATTATTGTCTTTGTTTAAACAAGTAATTTACGATTATTATGTTGACAGGATCTTTTTAGACTTGTAGCCTTTGTAAACAGATAGATAATAGACAATAGCTGTGCACAAAGCATGCTTTTGTATGGCAGTAAAGCGAGGCCAGTGCTTGGCCGACAGAAGCTAAGTTTGACTCCTACTCGTGCACATCACAGAGACGACATAGCTCCGCAGGATATGTAGTGTCTCGTGGCTTGATCGTGGTCTTCATAATATTAATAAATAAAAAGTGTAACGATATAAAGGTTTGTACATTAATTGTTACGTTGCTAATAATTACCTACATGATGGTCGAAGTCGCGAAGTCAACAAGAAGTTATTCCACGCCATCGCCGAACTCGGAATGCAGCCGCGAATTGATTGCGTAGTTTGTATTAGAGATTTATTTACCGCAATGAAAAACCAGAAATGTATCGAATCCGCCGTAGTATAAACTGTTTGCCGATATTAAACCCGACGTTAGGAACGTCTTAGAACGTTTGCGACAATATTTCCATCGAAAACTAAGTTAATCGATTCACTTAAAAAAAAACAAATCCAACCCGAATGTGCCTTTCCGTTGTCGTCGCATGACCAAGCATACGGGTCAATTTGATTCGTCAAATCGACCAGTTCCGACTCCGTTGGCAAATCATAACCCTCCTTTTCGCCGCAGTCAGGTAAACTAATGTTGATCAGTTTGCATAACTCAACCTCGATGTTACGCGCGTTACAAAACTGAGACCGGTTCCGATCCGAAATGGGGGGTAATAGTTGTAGTTATCAGTTTGACACTAAAATATATCGAGACTGGGCAAACTAGAAATTTTTTTATTGATTTATTTAGAACAATAGCAAAAACTGAAAAACAGACTGTTCAAGAACACAACAATTCCGCGGGCAATCCCGCGGGATTGTTGAAAACTCATTACCTGTCAATAAGATTAATCACTTGTTTTTTTGCTACCATTGTTATATAGAGAACGGTTAGACAACATTTTGTAAATCTCTTAATCTTGCTAGGTACATCCAGCTATAAAAAGTTTTTAATTGTACATCGTTACTACATAAGTTAAAAGTGCATAAAGGTATTAAAATCTTTGTCGTTTGGGGAAATTCAGCAGTTATTATCAAGGGTTAAATTTATTTTCTAATCTTTAAAATGCAAGGTACTACCAATAAATAAATAAATATATTAGGACAAATCACACAGATTGAGCTAGCCCCAAAGTAAGTTCGAGACTTGTGTTACGGGATACTAACTCAACGATACTATATTTTATAACAAATACATATATAGATAAACATCCAAGACCCGGGCCAATCAGAAAAAGATCATTTTCCATCATGACCCGACCGGGGATTGAACCCGGGACCTCTCGGTTCGGAGGCAAGCACTTTACCACGGCGCCACCGAGATCGTCAATTTTTTTAATTATAAAAATCCTGTTTATAAATTTATTAAATATAGTGTTTATTAATTAAAACTTTGTCTGATTTGTGAATTATGGCCGGAACCTAGAAGAGTTTAAAAATCCGAGAAATCTGAGCGGCAAGGGTAACCATTTCTTAGGATTTGCCCCAACAGATCTTAAGAAATGGTTACCCTTGCCGCGTGGCTTTTGCGAGCTTAATATTATGAATAAAAGTTAGTGAAACTCACCCTGTTTCCTGGACAGCTTGAGGAAGACGTCTTCCAGTGAGATACAGCTGTACATCGTGAGCAGAGCCTGGGGCGACTCCTCGGCTAGCAGGCGACCGCTGCGCATAAGGCCGATCTGTTGGAACAGAACTTCATCATTATTGGTTCACATGGAGTGGGTTGCACCCGTCAACTTTTACGTGTTAACTTAAACCAACCATTTTGTGTAAACGTCAGTGGCGCGCATTTTAAAGCATGGAATTAGTAGGTACTCCGGAAGTACTTACTAAATCCATGGTTTAAAGTCAAAGTTGACCAAATCACGTGGGAATTCCATACTACAGTTTTAATCGTTTATGTTAAATATAACATTTAGCCAATTGTTGTAAATGTAACATTGCCTACCTATGCGTAATAATTACATGCACAGCAGTTTACTATAAAAATATAATAATGGAAAAACTAGTCTATACTAATAAGTATTATAAATGCTAAAGTCTTCCTGCGTGTTTCGCTTTCACGGCTAAACCGCTGGACCGATTTTGATGTAATTTGATATGCATGTAGTTAAAGAACCTCGTTGAAACAGAGGCTACTTATTTTTTAAAAATCATCCCCCTAATTACTTTAATCACACTATAATTAAATTCTAGATTCTGGAAGTCGTGAACGTTGAAATCTTTTATTCGGGCTGTTCCATGCTTGTGTATTGTTTATTGGATGCCAAAATGTATTTATAAAAAATGCACCTCGAGCCTGCAAAGGCTCAATTTCCTACATGCCCAAAAAGGCCAACCGGCGCTTTTGTATGCTGTAATTAAAATCATCTTACGAACCACCAGTATGGATGTTTTTTATCAAGGTGCCTTGATAAGTGTCCGGAAACTTATCCTCTTTTCGTTTCCGTGAAGGGACACTTATCATCGCCCATCCGTCTGTCTGTCACAAGGGTCTATCCTTAGATATTAAAATTACACAGGAAATATTTTACTGTAAATAAATTATTTTTATATTTATACTGTTATTATAAAGCGTTTGTGAGTTTGTATGTTTGAGGCGGGTAATCTCCGAAAATACCGAACCGATTTCAAAAATTATTCCAACATTAGAAAGGTACATTATCCAAGATTGCTATAGGCTATATTTTATCTCAAAATTCCCACCGGAGCGAAGCCTCGGGCAACATCTAGTACCTAGTAATAATTGTATTTATTTCTTCTTTGAGGGGAATCGCTTCAAGATTCAGATCTTGACGATTCAAGATTTAGATTTTAGGTTTTTTTTTAAATCTTTTTTTAATAGGCCGTGTTATATGGGTCTCTGCTGGCTGGCGACGAAAATGAGACCGTCCCAAAACATGATGGTCGGACGATTTAGACGCGTTCTGAATTTATTGAATTCTAAAAAATCCGAGCTTTGCCGTGTAGGAATTTTTTATATATTTAACTTCATCACATAAATATGCTTACTTTTAAACCAGCTTTAAAGTATGATTTAAAAAAATAATATTTATACAAATATGTTAGTTTTAAGTACATACATTTTCGACGTCAATTAACGATGTATATCAATCTATGCTAAATAATTTTGACAAGACATGACAATTGTGTGTGTGTGTGATTACAGTATACTATAAGGAAGGGCAAAATATCAAGATATATTATTACTTTAACTGTTTAAATGACAAGTTATAATAATTACCGGCCTGTGAGGAGACACGTGAGCCCTAAACGTGACCGAGAAGGCCACGGATCTGGTTTGTAAACGTGTGTTCACAGTGGAATAATTAGATAACTTTCATTTGCTTCGTTGTTTCGCCATTGGGTGAATTTGTAACCAAAAATGTCGAGTCAAGGTTAAACGACGCGACGGTGAGTTGACTTAAACATGTTTCTTTTTACAAGCTTTTATTTAAAACTTGCAGTGTAACAATGTATGTCGTTGTGTCCCTATGTCTCGGGTGGAATCTTGTAACTCAAGTTTGTAATAGATATCTTCAACAAATTTTATTTTATTAATGTATACACGTTTAGTTTGAATGACAATTATGCATTATTATGATAAGCATGACCTCAAGTCAATCAATGGTGTACCCGGTGGGCGGAACGGCTCCGGACGTGGGAACTCCTCAATGATTTAGGTACTGCACGGACATGATTTCTCAATCAACAAGAAAAGCTTGTGTGTCTATGTTTTACAGGATAGTATGAACACAGACTTACTATGTAAACATGCCTTATGAGATTTGCGAAAACCCCAAGAAAATCGTAATGTTATCTCTCCAATGTTTGTTTGGACAACATCCACGCTTTGCTAGTATGCTTGGCACAAATAGGGTAGTTGGCAAGGTCAAAGAATTATAAAAAACATTTATAATCTAGGTAAAATAAGTATATTTAGGATCATTGTCATAATTCATAGACTGTAACAATGCAGCTGAATCATTTATACAAGCATTTAAAGTTAATTGGAAAGTCCATTAAAAAAAAAGTAAGAAAAACGTAATATTTAATGTAGCTGTCGAACACACATAGGTAGCTTTCTTTGCGAACGTTGGGAAGTTGTGACGTCACGTGTTCGTGTCATTTAGTATGGAGCGTGCCACATGATTAAAGGTGAGATATACAAACATTATTGACGTCAAAAATTTACTTAAAGCAAGATAAATTTACTTAGAGTAAAACTTACACAGTGAGCCTGTCTTGCTTCTTCTATGTAATGTGTGGTGATAATGACAGTCTTATCCCCGGAGCTGGTGATGCGCACCAGGTGGGTCCAGATGGACTGTCGCAGCAGCGGGTCCACACCCACCGTGGGTTCGTCCAGAATTAGCAGCTCTGGGTCGTGCATGAGGGCCACCGCGAACGAAACTCTGCGTTGCTGTCCACCACTGTTGAAAAGAAAAGTTTTGTAAATAAATACATTTGGACAAATCACACAGATTGAGTTAGCCCCAAAGTAAGTTCTAGACTTGTGGATCAAAGGATGCCACTTAAGATTATATTTTTGACATTTACATATAAATAAACATCCAAGACCAACTTGAAAAATATATTTTTTAGCTAGACCTGACCGAACCAAAACGGTGGGGTTCGAACCAAAACCTTCAGTGTAGTAGTCCCGCTATATGGCCATTAGAGTACGAGGTTATTGAGTTTAATATGGAATTATTAATGTAATAGAGTGTATCGCTCGGTGGAGCTCGGGCTCCGACTCTTAACGACAAAACGCTCAAGAAAATACGAGTATTACGCTATCTTTCTGCCCAAAAATTAAAACCACTCCATGGATGTCGTACGAGGCGACCAAGGGACACATAACCCTGCCGTTCATAACCAAATCTCTCAACATTGTTTAACTCTGGGCTTTGGATAATATTCGGCAATCATTGAACCATCGACTAATGCACACTGGTATCACAGAAATTAATATTACGTGATTTATAACACGTAATAAAAAAACGCACGTAAAAAAAACATAAGTACAGAAGATAAAGATCTAATATTTCTAGAATCAAACATATATCCTGCTATATGTAAATATATAAAGCCGTCCGTTGATATTGAGTGTAAATTGACAAAGTAAATATTGTGTTGGCAATCCGCCATGTTTGCTTCCTTATAGCTATCGAGAATTTTCACAATATGTCTATTTCCTGCAATGAATCAAACACTCTTTATATAAGCTGTGATACATGGGGAGATTATAATGTGTGTTCTTGTTCTTATTTAATTTTAAGAGCTATGCTCTTGTCGGTGGAGTATACGCCACGCCTCTCTAAGATTTTGATGGGGGAATTGTGATAATACCACAGAATTTAGAATAATATGATGATGATTTTTCGAAATTCATCGCTGATTAAGTATATACATTGGCTTCTTGACTGGGTATAAAATAAAATGCATAGGCATATTATATTTAAATAAACAAATACAATAATTAAATGTCACTTTAATTGATCAGTTTTATTGATTATTATGAGAAATGCTTTTTGTCTCCAAAACCCATGACGTCATATATACTGTCATACATGCTTCATTTTGTTTTTGACATCAGAAAACAGTACCTATATATATATAAGACCTATATTCGTTAATTGACGTCCTTGGAGAAAAGGCTGCGGTGAAGTTTGTTGCGCCGTTTCTTCTTCACCTGCGCTTTGGAAGCCGGCAGTAGACTTAGTTTAAGTAATTTTTTGACGTCAATAAGTGATGTATATGCTCCTAAATTGAATAAAGAATTTTGAGTTTAAATATACCTGTCTATTTAACTAGTTGCAATGTAGCCAAAAACATTGAGTTTAGTATCCCATAAGACAGGTCTTGAACTTACTTTGGAGCTAACTTAATCTGTATTATTTGTACTATATATATTCATTGCAATTGTCTAGATAATTAAAAACATATAGACGCACTAGCACATCACAATTAAATGCATTTCTAAACGTGTCATCAAACGCGTTTTCTTTGAACGATAAAATCAATCAGCCAGCCATTTACGATTGAACAATCAACAATAGTGTAGTTAAGAATCAATGACGCGAAATAAGACGCACACACGGCGTCAAAATCGTCATTACGTGTCAGTTTTAACGCGAAATTGATGCTAGAAATCGCGTGTCATATCGAAATTTCTCTCCAAAAAATTTATGCGGCAACGATCGATTCGTAATGGAAATATAAGGTAGTATTGTGAAGTTATTGTGTTGACGATAGATTGTAGGAATTCATAGATGTATTAATTAGAAATTTCGATATTAGTAGGTTTGTTTATATTTCCTTTGGTATTATACTTTTTTAAATCGATTTATCTGGCGATGGAATGGATTTAGTTAACAAAGCTTTTAACAAATATTCTATTTTTAGATTTTTTTTATCTGTTTATTAGAAATGACAGAAAGACATGGAAAATTACATGAATGTAGATGCGTATATCCACCAAATGTACTCATGTGGATGAATAAAATAATTATTACATTCAGCATTTCATAGATAAATATCTAAAGAATATCTAAAGAAACTCGATACATCGACAACACTAGTAAAAGTCATTGTACAGATAACAAAAAATTGACAATCATAATGGACCTCTATGGTCGAATAATAGTCGCTTTTCAATTAATTTTAGTTTCTTGGTACGTCTGTACGTCTGTACATGATAAGTGAAAGTAATGTTGATGTAAGAAGTTACGTTTTTATTAAGAAAGTTATTAAATGTTGTTCTTGAAATTTGAGTTCCTCCTTTTTTTATGCCAGTGAAATGGCGTTGAAATATTTCATTTGTATATAATCTGCTGTTTATAAAATAATCACGACCTTGGAAGCTATCACCGCCTATCAGCTATCAAGGAAAAGTATCCCTTAATCGTCTAGTACGACATCCATGGCAGGATTTGGAGCGGTCCTATTCTAGGGACCACACGCCGCATTAATCAGTGTAGTCTATTGGTTAGTGTGTCTATCCTTCCTTAGCATAATGAAAAACATCTAAAATAATAATGTCCTAAACGTGACATAGATTACTCCAGATCTTCTTTAACTGTGTGTCACACAGTTGACAGTTGGCAGTCACAGTACAAATAAGATTGAGAAGCTCTGGACATAGGTACTCATGTTATGTTTGATGACAGTCATAACTTATTCGAGTTCATAAGCTCACAACTACCGTCCTAACGAAGTAATCTTTATTAGTTAGTTCCCACTGGTTGTATTGTCCACTAATGAAGTGAACAACCGTGCACCGACGCTCGTTAGGGCACAAAAGCCGTGACTAATGCTGTTTACCGCGTTTTCCATTGTGGCAGAGTTAATTTTGTGGCGCCGCATCGAGTCTAAAGAATACAAATAAAAATGTTAAAAGGTATTTAAGTTCGTGTGGCAACAAAATCGATTTAGTCATTATTGAAATATTCACAATTTTGTAAAAAAATATTGTGTTCGCAAGGTCTAAGGTCGCGGCGAACAACTAGTTTTATTAGATACCTGACCAGGAAAATCATAACGAAGTGGTTCGGTATAAACAAAGAGGACTTATCCAAGAATACATCCTTAACGTAACATCTAAAATAATAATGTCCAAAACGTGACATTGATAATGTTTGCATGATAAAGTCAGCAGGATTGTGGTCAACAGTGCGCCTAATAATAGAATAGAAATAAGTTTATTCAAAAAAACTACAGACACACACACACATAATAACCAAAAAAGAAAATTAAATTAAAAAAAAAAATCAAAACGTGGGTAAGTACAAAAAGTGATTATGGGTGTGTGTGTGCTGCAAAATCAAAATCAAATCATTTATTCAGAAATTAGGCCTTTACATGCCCTTTTTCACGTCATATTTAAATGATATTTATCAAAGCTACAAACTACTAGCATTTCGGAACGACCACTGCTGAGAAGAAATGCCGAAAGAAACTGATTCAAACAGTGTTGGTCCCTATTATGCCATTTTTTTAATATAAATTTATGTATAATTTTTTATCAATAATATAACATCTAAATAGGCCACAACTCAGTGATATTATTACTCCAGGAGCAATACACTGATTTTCAGTTGGAGCCTTTACTAATAAAAAGATCTAAGCTGCTTTAAGCATAAAAAAGCGGCCAAGTGCGAGTCGGAATTGACCACGAAGGGTTCACGATTTATGACGTATAAAAAAAAACTACGTATTAGATCTCGTTCAAACCTATTTTCGGTGGAAGTTTACATAGTTAATGTACATCATATATTTTTTTAAGTTTTATCATTCTTTTATTTTAGAAGTTACTGGGGGTAGGGGACATTTGACCACTTTGGAAGTGTCTCTCGCGCAAACTGTTCAGTTTAGAAACAATGATATTAGAAATCTTAATATAATTTTTGAAGACCTATCCATTGATACCCCACACGTATGGGTTTGATAAAAATTTTTTTAGTCTCAGTTCTAAGTATGGGGACACCCAATTTTTTTTTATTTTTGTGTAAAATCTTAATGCGGTTCACAGAATACATCTACTTACCAAGTTTCAACAATATAGTTCTTATAGTTTCGGAAAAAAGTGGCTGTGGCATACGGACGGACGGACAGACAGACATGACGAATCTATAAGGGCCCCGTTTTTGCCATTTGGCTACGGAACCCTAAAAATTACACATGAGGCAGGTCTCAATTTATCAATATTTTTATTTTTTTCAAAAATATTTTCCAACTATTATATATTTTTAAACTAGTGACCCGTCCCGGGTTTGGTCGACTCCAATCCAACTACTAGTTACCGGAGAAGGTCTATATAGGATGAGATGGTCAGGTTATTTGAACGCGTTCAATAAGCAACGGAAGGAAAATGAACTAGACAAAACCAATGAATGAACTAGACAAAAAAGAAAAAAAAAACATATAACTACGTTTTGCGTAAAGACAGTATGTCTTTATGCAAATTTGGAATATTCTTATTTGGATACCTAATTGTGATGTCGAATTGTAAATTTTTTTTACTTTATATTTCCAAATAGTACACTAAAATATTATTCAAATATTCATAGAGACAAAAATACGCGGAAACAGAGATCACGGACTAATAGTTAAGCATTGATGGAACCATGACTTAGATAAGGTCAAGATTTATACAAATATTCTACCTTGTTAAACGTAGTATATTTATTGCGATTTAAGTTCTATCCATTTCAAGGACAAAATATAGAAATGGACGCGGCATATCAAATTGTGCATAGCTACTGCGTAATTGGGTTCATATCATACTAATATTAGAAACGCGAAAGTTTGTATTTATATGTGTGTGTTTGTTATTCTTTCAAGCAAAATCTACTTGACAAAAAATTCAACCTGGAATAACACATAGGGCCGCGTCTGTCTGTTCGCGATAAACTCAAAAACGACTGTTTTTCACGGTTTTTTTTTTCACCAACAGATAGTGTAATTCCTGAGGAAGGTTTGGTTTTATTAGGTTTTTATCCGAGTGAATCCCACACGGGGCGTTAGTGATATACATATATTGACAAACCTGAGATTCTTGACCATGCGGTTCTCGCTGGGCAGGTCGAGGAAGTCAAGCAGGAACCTCAGCCTCTCCGAGATCTCCCTGGTCTCCATGCCGAAGATCCAGCCGAAGTACATCATCGTCTCTTTGATCGTGAACTCGCCGTACAGAGCGATCTCCTGCGGCATGTAGCCGACGCGCTTGCCGGGGACTCCGGACCCTGGGGAATTAAATTGTTTATTTATTTATGCCTAGAAGAAGAAGCAGAAGTATTCCACTGCTGGGCAAAGCCCTTCCTTAAAGTTTCTCCAGTCATATATGAAACTTTACCAGTTTTTGCGGAATTTACCCAAATAATAAAATTTTGTTTGGATAATGATGAATTATTATGATAAGCACGACCTGATGGTTTATCCAGAATCAGCTCCCGACGAGGGAACTACTCGACGGGTTACTGCATAGACATGATTTCTTTTGTCACACGTTGAATGCCATGAATGTCACAAGATCTCTCTGACGACAATAAAAGCTTGTGGCAAAAAATATTATTTTGTTAAAATCTTCAGTTTTATTTATAACTAGCTGATGCCTGCGACTTAATTTTTGGTAAGGAATCAAAACTATTAGAGAAATTTAATTATATAGACAAATGTAACGATACCTATACATACAGAAGATGCTAATCAGACTGAAAAAGTATACTTTCTATAGTTTAGCTGAACTATTGTGACTCTTCTTCAGGTGTTCCAGATCTTCGATTTTTATATCTCAACTGAAAATGCTCATCAGACTGAACAACTCTTGTTAAGTCGTCATTTCTATATTCCCTATAGTTTAGCTGTACCATCTTGGGTCTACATCAGGTGTTCCAGATCTTCAATTTTTATATCACAACAGAAAATGCTCATCAGGCTGAACAACTTTTGTTATGGCGTCATTTCAATATTTCCTATAGTTTAGCAGTACCATCATTGTTCTCCATCAGATGTTCCGGTTTTCAAAATCATTTATACCCTATATTTTGCCCAGACTTCATAGCTATATAACAAAAAAAGTTTCATTCAAATCCGTCCGAAGATTAGCGTGTACAAACAGAAAAACAGACAGACATACAGAGAGATATTTTTTTTCAAATTCTTATTCTGTTGCTTTGATTCTATCGCTTATTTTTGTTTTTATGTACATATATTCAATGTACAGGATTTTTTTTCTACTGTTTTATTATATGTATTGATTTGTTATTCAAAACGAAATGTACGTACATTCTTTTGTTCATTCTTTTTCATGTCGATGACAATGAGAATATTTACATATTCTCGTTGTCAATCACGTCTTCCCAAAAAATGGGAATTTTGTTCATTGAAAACTCACATTAGCTAAACAAGGAAGACTAACCTTTGGTGCCTGGCTTGCCTCCCAGCACCCAGATCTCGCCGCTGTTCAGTTTCCGCCTCCCCACGATGCAGGATAGGAGGGTAGTTTTGCCACAACCTGACGCACCCAACAGGCCATATCTGGTAAAAAAATTGAGTTCAAAATTTAAAAAGGTACTCTGGCATAGCACTGGTTGGATTTTTTTCCCATGACATTCCATTTAAAAAAAAAATCCTCTTAGTTATATATAATAGAAGGCGTGGAACAATGGATTTTATTGCAAGATTGACTTAAGATTATTATAGTATTTTTTTTTGTTGATGATGAATAAAGTATATACGAATACTATAGTAAGTAAATATTAACTCGACTAGGTAAGTTGACACGATTTTTTATTTTTATTTAATTATTTCTTTTATACTGGCGATTAAGAAAAAAATTAAGATATCGCGTGGAACATGAAACTGCATTTCTTCTGTACATCAAACGTTTTTACCATTGATTATGTTCAATATTAATGTGAGATTTATTCATAAGTTTATTATTTGTTGTACACATTGGCTTGTCTCCATTAATCTCGTCTCTCAGGGAAAACCCCTTTCATGAAAGATGAATATACATGTTCTATTTTTTCAGTCACATTTATAATGAATTTTAATAACATGGCCAGCCTTAAAGACCGCTTAGACCAATAAACAACCGGGTCTTCTCGTCCTTATGACCACAAATGATGATGAATGATAAGGCAAAGATTAAAGAAGAAGTAGTGTATAAAATGCTCGTCTGTGACTAGTAATAAATGTATAGTTTGTAACTAAATGACGGAGCGATCGCAGACTATCCCTGCTATTCATAAAAAAGTTAAGCCTACTTTAGGCTAAACTTTTGTCTCCTTCTGTCAATGCCAAACATTGTAATGTGCGATAGTGACAAAACATACTTTAGCTTAAATTTATTATTATTTTTTTTTTTATGAATAACAATTGTGAATTAGAATGGAACTTCGATTACATAAGAATCTGGTTCCACTGTCCCAAAAAGTATTACTTTTTAACGATAACGTTTTTTAGCCCTTCATTCAGTACATCGCGCTGACCAGTCCACAAGCGTGTCGAGAAATGGGTACACAAACAAATTTACAAACTTGCCGCTTCTCGCTTGGCTTGCGTCGGCTTGCCAAAGAGGACGGGCCGATTTCAACACGACATACTATTCCGCTAAACATACACATATTCAGCTATATTTTTATGATGTAGGGACCGGTGGTCCATTGGTTTATACGCCTGTGAAACGAAAGGTCCCAGGTACGAATTCGATTCGTAAACTCATGTGGCACATACTTGTGCCAAATGAGTTTACGAATTGAATCGTTTTAATAGACCACAATTGTTAATTTGCTCATTGTTTGGCTGTGTTGATAGACTGTTTTAGGTATCAAATTTAATCATGACTTGAATGTATAAATCGCTAATAATAAAATTATTAATAGTGTGCTTAGTTGCTAAGAGAATTGATACACAATATGAATCACAATAAATACTTTGAATAGTTTTTGGTCCGACAATGAGACGTTGCGCGCTGGCTAAATGTGTAACTATGTAACTGTTTATATAAAACAATTATTTATGTTGTAAATAAGTTATGTTTAATTTAAAGTGGGATTGTGGGAAAGGGATTGTTAGGAAATGTGACACTACATGGATTGTTTGATAAGCTTGCTATTAGTTCATTGAAATTCCGTTTCTGTACATGTGTCTAGTTACATAGCCTTGTCTTATGATATTTACATAAAAAATTACCATAGACAAGCATTATGCTTAGTTGTAGTTTTCACGTACTCATTATGGTTGTGGTACCTATCTAAATCCAAGACAAGACGACAACAACGTGCGTACGGTTTTTCATACAGAAAAACTAGAGATAAAATATTTTTTCCTTTATGAAAAAGATATTTTATTGAATACTAGCTGCGCCCCGGGGCTTCGCTACCGTGGTAATTTCGAGATAAAAAGTACGCTATGTGTTATTTCAGGTTTTATTCTACCCGTGTAACAAGTTTCATAACAATCGGTCTCGTAGATTTTGCGTGAAAGAGTAACAAACATACATACACACATACACACATACACACATACACACATACACACATACACACATACACACATCCACACATACACACATACACACATGCACACATACACACATACACACATACACACATACACACATACATCCTCCCAATCTTTATTTATAATATTAGTAGGATATAGTAATATAATTGAATGAAATAATCGTTAGATTCATGGAACGAAAAGAGAACAGTTTTTTAAACTTTCGCGATTTGAACACATAATTACTTGTATATCTCGAATAAATTTATTTGGGATATATAAGGTATATTATTATATATTAACTTCAGCAACATTACATAAAGATCCGTGCTAAGTCTCACAAGTAATATATGAATTTAAAATAGAAAAAGTACGTTTTGTGGATACAGGACAAACATTAGCCTCGTGTTTCATGTGTTAGCACTACAATCAAGTTAAACAACATCCAACTCAAGGTTCTAGAAGATCACCATACACATACGTAGATGCTCTCATATTACCATAGATTTGTATTAGGTTAGATAAATAGGTGTGTATTAGGATATATTATATATTAGGTTTGTATCCACATAAATGGAGGGATGGTAAAGTGGAATATTGAGCAAAAATACTTTATGATTTATCCGTTTAGTAGGTAAAAAAATGTCAGTAACAAGTTTATGCCCGTAGCTTCGCTCGCACGATTTCCCGCGGGAGCAGTTGTTTTTCCGGGATGAATTTTAATTTCTTATGACCTTCTCCGTATTTCAAACTATGCAAAATTTCAAGAATTCAATTGGTGGTGGGCGTAAGGACGTAACAAACAAATTTACTTTCGCATTTATGAATTAATTAGGATTGTATTGAATTGGAAAAATCTCTCATAATTTAATATCAATGTTGTTAAGTACATTCAATATACATTGATACTTAATTCTTAAGTTTTTGTGACAGTCTTTGGGAAAAACCTAAGTCCAGATTGTCCAGCAGACGAACGTCAGCCAGGTCATAAAATCATATCCGATATTCGAAACTTAAAGGTTGTTCGCTACGCGGCCCCTGGGCTTCGAAGCGGCGACTGAGGATGGAACAACTTCAAAGGATGATACAACTTCAAATTAATCTGGATTAACCATCAATCCTATAAATGATTTTTACCATAGGTCACAACGTATCCTATCCTAAATCTATGTAAATTAAATAAATGTGAATATTCATATAAAGTAGATATTATTTTTAGATATGTTACATTACGTTACATAAAATCCACATATGTACAAGTACTCTGACAACACTACATCAAAAATAGGATATGTTATATAACTATGTCATATTATGTTTGGGCCGGACAAACAAAAGTTTCCTTGCGCAACACATTTTAATATTTGTGTTACTTTTTTAATGTTATCTTCGGATATCTAAAAAATATTCTCTGTCTATTCTACCTAGTCACAGATAAAGACGTGTTACTGTGTACGTGTTCTATGGAGAAGGCAATGGCAAACCACTCCATTAATTTTGCCAAAAAAGTAACTTTTTCACTAGTTGCCCGTCCCGGTTCGCTTGGGTAAAATTATGTACTATCATCATCATGAATAAAAAAAAAAACACGCAGTACTATGTAGTGATGTTACATTCCATACTTAATGGCTACGATTCTTAGCCATGAAGAAAACCACTCAAATAAACTTGTAGGCCTTTCTCAAAAGATGAACATCTGAAATTTTTTCATCGAATTCAGTTGACAATAAAAAGAAAAAAAAATGTGTTTTAGTTTTTTTTTTATTTGTGATGAATGAACTCAAAAACTACTGGACCGATTTTGATGAAATTTGGCACAGAGACAGATGAAGATGATGAGCGAGCCGCTAGTGATAAAGCAAGATGGTTCTTTTTGGTTTGGTGTTCAAAAATGTACATTAGGATTTATATTTAACATGGTATTATTAGGATATTAATACCATATACAATATATATATATATATATATTGTATATATATATATATATAATGTGATTAAAACTGTGGGTAAACAAATATATTTATTAATCTTATTATTTATGCAGATTACGATACTAGAATGATTTCCTCCTAATATAATTTATCTAACAATATGACTAGGTCTATTATTAGTGTTATGAAGATATATTATAATAACAAGAGCGATATACTGGTTATAAGTCCTTAATCCTGTCCTGCAAAAATTTGTGAAGTTGTATGTGTACGTATGTTTGTTACTCTTTCACGCAAAATGTACTGTAAGGATTGTTATGAAATTTTGTACATAGGTAGAATATAACCTGGAATAATACATGGGATACTTTTTATGCCGAAATTCTCACAGGAGCGAAGCACCGGGGCGCAGTTAGTAAAACGCAAGTTTTATTTTATATAGGTGTGTGGTCCAAGAATAGGACCAGTCCATTTATCCGTATATTGTACGAGGTGACTAAGGAACCCATAGTCTTCGTATCTTATAAGAATAATAGGTTTTCAAAGAGATGTCAGGCAAAGAGATGTCTTGATGTCAGGCAGGCGGTTGGTTGCAAAATCACAGTTGAATCTTCAAAATTTTAAGGTTTTCATAAGCTGACCAATGATTTCGTGGCGTTACAGGCCCAAATGCACCACGTGAAGATGAGACGGGATGAGCAATGAATAAAGAGTGCTACAGGTGATGATTAGCTATAGAGGAAGTATATTATCGTATCTACTAATGAAAATTCAAAAGGAAAATTACGCCTCAGACTAGGTTCAAGAGATCAAAACAATCTCATTGCTTAAGGAAAAGCCTCGAAAGATATCAACAAAACAAAATCAACCATAACACATACTCATAGAGTTGAAGATAAAACTGATTCTAAACAATGCGTTGTTTTAATAGTAGAGGTTAATAATCTTTTGTCATTGGCTGCCCTTGCTGGCGAGACTCCAAATGCTTCCTAGTACAACCCTAGCAATACTAAGCTGTATAAGGCAACACTTATGCGCCTGAACCTGACTACGGTTGGTTTGTAATTGAGATCTTGCTTGAGCTAGTCGGCGATGACGCAGAAGGCTTAATTATCCGCTTAGTATCTATGAATAGTTTCATCATAAAGAATTGTCGGTACTCTAGCCAAGTCAATATATAAAAGTTGTTTCAAAATTGTTTATATAAGAAGTAACTGCATTGTCCCATTTAAAGACGTATTGTGGCGATTATAGAGGTGGTGGATAAGTCTTTTGTTGTTTAGAGACAAAGAAAACCAAAGGCAACGAGCTAGCGTAGCCAAATGAGATTGGATATTTGTATACAACTTCTCGGTTCGTCTCATACAAAGTAGCAAATTAAACGTTGTCAAACCGGGCACACCGGGTGACAATGCTGTTATAATGACTTGTACATTTAGAAATTAACATTACATAGCATTTTTAGCAACAATAAGTCCCATATCTAGTCCTTTATATTTCATCTCACATTCATTAAGATATATGTTCGTGAAGAGGTGTCATATGATTAAGATTTTGAAGATTAAGATGTACTAAGGCTTTTAGTAATTATCGTGTTGAGATTACTAAGGTTCAGCCTCTTGTTGGAGCTGTAGCGTCTGATGGTAATCATTATGAATCAGAAAATGATAGAAGAGATGATAACGTTAAAGATGAAGACTTACATCGTGCCTTTAGCGACTGTCATGTTGAGATTGCTGAGTACATGGTTTGGTCTCTTGTTGGAGCCGTAGTGTTTGAACGCGTGGCGCACGCATACTGCCTGCTGACGCTTTTGCCACATCTGTAACAAAAATAACAATTAGGGATAAGGTCCGGAAGACAATTAAAAACAATGAGGATTCAAGCAAACAAATAAGCTAAGAATACATTATTAAATATAGAATTTGATTAGACGTAGATCTTGGTATGAAGGTCGTCTGTATGGTCTTATCAATTTAAGCTGCGGAATACAAACATCAGTGCTTGTATTACAAGGCATTGTGGTAAAACACCCTAGGCCAGAATGATAACAACGAGCGTGTGAGACCACTAGTGTTGCAGGCGTCCATAGAGTGCAGTGACCGCGTGCTTCCCATTAGTTAGGACGCATGCCTGTTCCCCTCCTTGGTAATATAGGCCGGCCAACTTTTGCGAAAAATTAAAAAAGTGGAGTAATTTCGGACATTTGTTTACTTTATTCATTTTAGATTTCAGACATTTTTCCGTCCCCAGTTGAGATTGGAACAACCAATTTCATATCACAATTGTAATGCGTTCGTTGAATTTATGCCCGATGATCAGTTATCCCAACCATTCAGTAACTAAAGTATGGTATTTGTAGGGCATGTTTTTAATCCTTTCACAAGAATATCAGTATATATAATATAACAATATAGAAATCTTATTCAAAGAGTCGTTGTGGAACTCTATAGTGATGTATAATCGTTTCAAAGAATTCTTGGGGCCACCCAGCCAGATTACATAGCATCAACTACAAGGGACAGTATATATAATATAACCATTGGACTTTTGATTAGTCATAAAGGCTTATTGTATGTTAATTATGAGGTTAACGTCTGTACGTGGAAATTCTTACGGAAAATTTAATAAGTAGTAATGAACTTTTAACAAAATTTATTGTCTATGGTATTTTTCGTAAGTGGCCAGCATAATGAACGACACAAGGATCAACACAAATTTGTATGGGACAAAGACAACACAGATTTGTATGGGATGTCTGCATGAGACGGTCTGAAGATTTCAGTGAGAAGTGAAAGGAAAAGACAGTAGACAAACTAGTGGAGAGAGTTAGGGAAGGATTTTGCCCAGAAATGGGACACAAACTGTTAAATAATAAGACCTTGCGAGTCGAGCCACGCGAAATTAGGGTAGAACTGAAGGTATGTCCTACACATGTGTACATACATCAAGGGTGAGTTGCATCAGTAAACTTTGACGTTGACTTTGACCTGCGCGCTGACGTTTGGACAAAATGGCGTTCTTTGCGTTTTTCTGCACACGCAAAGTTATCGTCAATGTTGACTGGTGAAACCCACTTTTACAGTGACACAGGTATATTTACTCCCAGATGTACATAAGTAACGACTATGACTAGGTATAATATCAAAATATAATATATTTTTTTTAATCACACAGATTGAGCTAGCCCCAAAGTAAGTTCGAGACTTGTGTTATGGGATACTAACTTAACGATATTATATTTTATAACAAATACATATAGATAAACATCCAAGACCCGGGCCAATCAGAAAAAGATCATTTTCCATCATGACCCGACCGGGGATCGAACCCGGGACCTCTCGGTTAGTGTGTAAGAACTTTACCACTGCGCCACCGAGGTCGTCACGTAATTTTAGAGGTGCGTTGCACCAGTCTTTGATGTTTACTTTAACATACGCGCCGTTGTCATTTACACAAAATGACGTACTTTGCCTTTATCTGCGCAGGTAAAAGTTGACTGGTGCAACCCACTTTAAATAGTTTGTTTTAAGATTATCGTCTATAACACGTTAAAATCCATCATCCAGCCAGCTAAATCAATGACATATCTCAGTAACCTTACCGTAACTGTAGACAATGCGCTGTTAGTACATACATGGGCTCGTAACTCGTAAACAAATTCTCAGACGTTTGTCAACCTGTCGCTAATGTGTGTGTCTGTTTACTGTCTTCTCGAGAATCATGACCTCACTTTGATTTAGTAAAGTTAAGATTAGATCATCTAAGCGTTTACGCGGTTTCATTTTGAACGTGTTGGAGCCCAGAATCCGATTTTCTACTTTTTCGACTTTTTTGTACGGTCGTCTGCATCCCTAGTCTTCAGATCACACGTTTTCGTAATTTAATACCGCGAATGAAAATGGCCGTAAGTTACGCAATCAGAGCTGAATCAAAATTCTTTTTTACGCGGCCACCGGGTTTCGGGGCATCACAGCCGCGAATATATCTGGGAATTAACTTCGATGAACTCTTTCTTAAAAATGTCACTTCCTAAGTATACTATAAGTATGCCAAGAAAAAAGAATTGAATGGAAATTTCGCCAGAACTGATAATTATATTTACTTACTGCGTTTTCCTGTTTGTCGAAGGGCGCAGAAAACTGAATCTGGCTGATCTTGGACTCCTTCTCATCGCCCAGGGGCGATGGAGGCGAGGTCTCTCTGTGGACAACCAAACAAACATTAATACTTTTGTTATTCATAGGCAGACTAGCTTTTTCCAGTTGCTTAACGTAATTTTCCCACGAGAACGTTATATCTCTATGATGAAAGGTATCCATGTCCTTATGTATACTTCAAATAGATTGGTTGAGTAGATAGAGTTAAACTATAACCAGTGCGGTGTGCAGGTTTACTTGCACAATATTTTCGTTCTGCGGCAACAAGTGGTAGCCTATGAATTAATACATAAGTCAAATTGGTATAAAATTCGTACGTATTTTTTTACGAATCCTAACATGTCAACACTCTCAATACTACTTATTTGTATACTGAATCTTCGTAATTTAAAATTAAGTTAGTATAGGTTTGAAATCAAATTAGATTTTATTTCAAACCCATACTAACTACTACATTAAAGTAACACATTTATTAATTACGATAGTGATTTTCAGCTGTAGATAAAAAACACCGTCTTTATCACAAAAGGGTCGGGTATCCCCAGTAAGCCTTCCCTTGATTGACTTTTACAATCTGCGTTAGAGAGAAGCATCTGGTACATTCAAGGTTTATTTCCGCTATATGCCTATATGTACGAAAAGAAGGTCTAATTTTTGATTTAATTATGGCTTGATTTTGTATCACCTTGTAGAGCTGGTAGGTTGACCATTGGGTACGTTGGCAATACTGACATCGCTGCCCATCTTCAGATCTCTCAGTTGGCAACACTCAGGGAGAATCAAACTCTAATTATATTCAAGATATACGTGTAAATCCTAATAGAATGACATACGATGTAAGGATAATAAAAATCTTGATTTGTTAGAAATAATTGACCAGTTATGTATAATAACAGGCCAGGAGAAAGACTGCGTTTTCTTACAAGCAGGCAAAATCGAGTCACCTCTATTTTACACATGACATAAAAAACATTGGCAGGTAAACGCCCCGCCCTACTCTTATATAGCACATAAAATTTGAAGTTTTCCAAAAATAATCACTCCATTTTAGCGGTTTTGCGGGGAAAACAAACAATTTTGAGGTAAACATAATGACTGGATACAATGAAGACATGGCCATGTTGATTTTGTACGTTCCGATTAACGCAAGTAATATTTTGCTCATTGTTAAAGTTTTATACCAAATTGGTTATTCATCATACAAATATTTAATGAAGTGATGTATTTTTGGATATAAATTCAATCATTGGAATATATAAATTACAAACCAAATAAAAAATTTTAGATTCACTACACATCCAGGGTAATGAGTCACGGGTTATTGTCGGGTGTTAATTCGTAATATTCTTTTTATTTTTGGTTATTTTTCCTGACATATACAACATAATGTATACTGAATTGGTGGTGGTCCTGTAGGGTGGTTTTTACTAGACTAATAGAAGCCTAGAATAGTTAATTGTGTTTCACATCGATATATATATATATATATATATATATATATATATATATATATATATATATATATATATATATATATATATATATATATATTATAATCAGCACTCGGATCACAATCATAACCTGTTTTGATATACCTTTTGACTATGTACATTACGTACTTTTATATATTATTAGAAAAAAAACATTGTAAGAAACAATAATGGTAAGCTGTTCAAATGAATTTCTTTCGGCATTTCTTCTCAGCAGTGGTCGTTCCGAAATGCCAGTAGTTTGTAGCTTGTGAGAAATAACTATAAATATAAAAATTGACGAGAAAAAGTGCCTGTGAAGGTCTTATTTCTGAATAAATGATTTGAATTTGAATTTGAAGGCAAAACCAATTTTTTTAGATGATCTATATGGTAATTACAGTTGTGTATAGAATTTTCATCGCGATACGTTGGTTGGAACCCGTCGTATTTATAATAATAAGTTATAAGCAAACTCGGGCGAAGTAACGTGCAAAAGCTAGCTAGTTATAAAATTACTTATCCTTATTTATGTCTTACATATACGCTTGTCTGTATGTTTATATATTTCTTCTATATCTTTTTATTTTAATATATTTTTTTGCCTATTCATTTAGTACTGTTAAGTTGACTGCGCCCTCTCAATTTGCTTGTTTCTCTTTCCATCCAAAGGTTGGCTGGAAAAAATTGCATTAGCGATAAGTCCGCCTTTGCACTCATTATGTTTGAATATCTTGTTGTAACTTATAACTCCTTTGTGAATGGTGCAATAAAGAGTTTATCTATCTATCTATCTATCTATTAAACATCATAAAGAGACATTAACTTGAGACAAAGCGCGGAAGGATGCTCTGAATAATAAAAAGGTCAAAATGTTTATTTTAAACAACAAAGAGACACTTTGATGCCACTAAAACCAAGGATTTGTACATAATCCAAGTATTTCTAGTTCAGATCAGAACTGACGAACATACTAATAATATAAATGCGAAAGTTTAGTTATCTGTCTGGTACGCTTTCGCCGCAAAACTGTACGGTAGACGGTATTGTCTCCCCCTTTAAAAGTCCATTTCGAAGTCCCCGTATTGGAAATCCCAACACTAAATTTGAACTTTAATCGATTTGATTTATTATCTTTATAATTTTGCGCATAGCAACACTAGGTTCAAAAATTTCCTTTTCCGTTTTGGTCATTGATGGCGAATAAACGTGCTCCTCTAAGATCTCGGGATTTTATTTGACCAAATTCACAAATCAGCACTCACAGTCCCCTGCACGTCGAGCCAATATTTATACATACCTACATAAAGGGACTCTTGCTGGGACCCTGGCCTTCCTTATGTTTGGGTAAAGAGGATGCGCCATGACCCACACGGGCTTAGTGGGCATAGGTAGGTTTAACAACTGCACATAGAGCCGAGACTCTTATATCTATGATCGGGATCTCCTGAAGCACGAAGAATCGCGAGTTAAGACATTTTTGGCCAAGCATGCAGAGACCGACCACTGCGAATATAGCTATTATTGCGCTTACGCTTTGTATTTCAAAGTAGACTTCGCTTTTACAATATCTTCAACAAATCTCGTTGCTAGACGCTCAATTTGAATACAAATTCCAAATTCAAACCTTAGTCTATGCTCGATTCATTTTTAATTCAACAGGCAAATACGTTTTGCCATTCAGCCAGCGTGCGATGTCGTTTTGACATATCGTCCACGGTCACGATGGTGAAATTTGTCACGATTACGATAATTTACGCTGCGGAACTGCTAGAACTACAGTCGTCTCTTTTCTCCGCGTGCTGACCTTGATAGGTGCACGATTAACGACTGTTTGCAGTTTCGACAGCATCATCATCAGACTAATTAATTTGACTTAACGGAGTCGTTTTAAACTGTGCTAGTATTTTAGTTAGGTAGTAAGTAACGAAATTAAGTATAGGAACATAGATAAGTTTGATTATTTTAAGAAATAAAACTGGTATCAGTTTTTCTCCAGACGAAGGTACTTCTTCTTAGCGTTTCGACTCTTTAATTTGCACACAAAAATAATTTATCTGAGCAGCTGCGAAGTTTAAAGTTAACTGGTGCAACTGAGGCTAAGATACATATCTTTAAAAGTATACAAAATGAATTTTGCACTAAATAATAGCTCTATTAAACGCTTGGGATTTAAAAGACTTTGTTTATTTTAGTCTGAATTTTAGTGAATCCATGATAAAAATCGATCAACACGAGATTGGCGTGGAAAATGTTGCCACGTCACAGAAATATGTAATGTTCATGTGTGCCCATAAATTATCGTCTATCTTGTGTTTAGCACTTAATAGTGAAATTCTACAAGTTGTTGGTTACTGCCTTTAAGCACCTATTTGAAATGCTTCAAATGAATCGAGAATTATATTATACTGCAGAACGTGATGTTTCATTTATAGAATTTATTATGATTTATTCCAAATATTATATTATTTCTCTATTTTAAGTTAGTATCCCATAACACAAGTCTCGAACTTACTTTGGAACTAGCTCAATCTTCATGATGCGTCCGAATCTATACTATTATTATAAAGAGGTAAGCATTTTTGAGTTTGTATGTTTGAGGCGGGTAATCTCCAAAACTACCGATTTCAAAAATTCTTTCACCATATTTTATGTGCAATAAAGTTTTTAAATAAATAAACAAAATATAGTATTGTATAATCATGTTATCAAGGCGTATTATAAGAAATTGATTATTAATTCAACATATGTATTTTTCTAACATGCATTTTTTAACAATAGGGAGTTAACATGTTTTATTTATTAACATGTTCTGAGGGCTGCCTATGCCTATTCAGCAAGTACTCGTAACGCTTGTGCCATACAATAAAAATCTAGAATTTTTAATATATTTTTCTCATTCTGCACATAAAATATGTTCTATGTCTATACGATATATTGCTTCAATCTTCTACCTTACGTATATGGTATATAGTTTCCGTTAATACATTTTATCTATTCTCAAATTGTGATTTGTTTTAACTTTTATAAGAATGTTTAGCAATTCATTTCATTTACAATCGGACATCGTCCTCTAACGTGACTCTGTGGCATATGACACTTGACAAATGAGCTAACAGCTAGTTTCGAAACCAGCTCGACGAGTTCCAATTTACAAAAATTAATATTTCTTTAACATCGTGTCATACATGAGTTGTAATAAGATAGCATATAACTGTGATTTTGCGATGTATAGTTGGATGTGCTGTTGACTGTATAATATTGGTCGATTTTTAATAAATTTTATGTGTCTTTAGACAAATTTTATGTTGTGTACACCTGTGCGGAGTGATCGTGGCAACAGATCAAGTTTTTCTTGATTGTAACCGGAATTGATCTAATATCGGTTGATTTTATTCACATAGTTTTATAATAAGCCTACAATATTCTTTGTATAATGTTGTATTTATGTTCGTAATAAATGCCTTATTTTTTCATGCTTTTGGCTTAATTTATTTATCACTCGTTGTAGTGAAGGATATTTTTACAGTCAACCTTTTCTTGCTCACTGTTCAATGCCCTTTTTTTGTACTTCTGTTATTTATGAACGACATATGACTTCTATATAATAACAAAGCATCAACTTTCGAATACAAAGCATTTATAACAACAATATTTTCGAAAATTCCTGATAAAATTTCGTTGACCAGGACTGCTGATTCAAAGCATGTACAAAAATATATTTATTTCAATATTTTTTTTTATCTAATTGAACGCCACTGACCTATCCACAGATTTAATAATATATACATCTGTGGACCTTTCCTGTGAAAAACAATGAGTTTTGATAAATAAATGTCGGCATACGATGGTGTTAATTAAATTAATAGTGTGACATCGTCATTTTGATTATTAGTACGATTGCCGCATTGATTATACACGATTAACACGTATTAAAACCGTTCATTGCTGTAGTGCTAATAGCGTTTCCTGTTATGAATTGCCGAATTAAGTACTTATTTGAATAGTGCAGCCAAAATATTTGAATACATCTTCCGAAAAAGAGGGTAGAGGTCATCATCAGCCTATTTCTTTTCAAAAACGAACGGAGGATGTAAATCTAAATCAAAAGACCAAAAAAAAATTGTGTAGACGACGGATGAGCGCAAGACATTTCCATACTTCTCGGCCCTATCCGGCTAATCTCATACAAAGGGCTGATGAAACAGAAGATATCAGCTCTCTGTCTAGTTTCTTCTCATTTATTTCTAACTAGCTATTGCCCGCAACTTCGCCACAACTTTTTCGTGTGTCCGCTCATAACTTAATAATTAATATCTCGAGTTCAAAGCGCGTATCGCGATTATACCTATACCGGATTTTAAGTCAGACCATCAGCTATATGTGAAAACCACATCAAATGCCATCCGTAGTTTTTACATTTTTCGAACAAACATAGTCAATTTACAGTATAGAAGTTGAAGATGACGCGGCATATAACGTCTAAATCACTTACATCGCTCTTTTCAGAGGTATCTTATCTTATGGTGAAAATCTTTTTTGCCGAATAAATTAATTATACATTTCTTTCTTAAGCTTCTGAAACTAATTACATTGAAATATCATCAACGACCATTTATGTTCATCTGTAAATAGCGCGTCCATTGGAGTTCACCTTCCGAAAAAGGGGGTAGAGGTCACACATCTGACTTTACCGAACTTGACTCCGCAAATAAAGCAATGAAAAATGTGAAGGGCACAATTTTGCGATGAGAAATTGGGTACACAGATTGTTGAAAGCGGACATCAGTGTTTACTCAACTAAATAGTTTTTTTTTGAGTAAATTCCAAAAGAAAATACAAATACCTATAAACACTTTCTTTTTCACTTACGACGATAGAAGGAGTTATAAGTTTAACGTGTCTAAAGTTTATATGTATGTTTATGTATCCGTATGTCCGTGGGACCGTGTCAGCCAAACGGATGGATTCATTTTGATGTAGTTTTTTTAATGAGTATTTAATCGACAGTTTTCTTAGGTATGTTTGTAAAATTCATAATTCTTTCATTCTTCAATTTAGGATGATCATTGATCAGGATGATTACTTAAACTATAAGGACTGCCACTAAGTAGTCTAAAACATTAGTCTACTGTAAAATGTATCCTGCCGTTTGGACACCATCAGCTCTTTTCTTCGTCATGTCAGATGCTTTTAGGCGACTTGAATAAAAACTGACACCTGTGTTAGCAATAACACACTGGATATGATGATGAGCTGGCCAGTTTGTGACCTCGTGGTCAGGAAGCGGGGCATTTTTAAAGTTTAATTTAATTTATAAGTATATAAGCATATATTAGTGTGGACATTGAGAACAATGTGTCTGAAACGGTTCTCAGACAATTGATTCGTCTACGAACGTTTCGTGGACAGAATGTTTAGACATCGGGCGTTTGAACGACAGAACCCTTCGTCTACGAACGATTCGCCGACAAAATGTCACCTCCATTTCAGACTCAGAACAAATTAAATTAAAAAAACTCGGAAGTGTGTGGAGACTATTGTCTTCACAAACGATGTATATAACTCGAGTGCAAAATACTAAAGAATCTGGGTAAAAGTGATCAGTTACTTCATACACATTTTTGTTTACAAAACACAAGTTTCCATAAGAGCATTGACTCCGTCGCGTTGACGTCGATCAACACAGAAAAGCGTAGAAATTATATGGACGTTGCGACGTACATCGACGCACGTAAGCGTCAAAACCAATAGAAAACAACGGTTCACGACGGAGTTGCAACGTGATGCGTCGTCGCAACGGAGCACGAATGCAGCACGACTGAGTAATGAGGCACGGCTTTAATCATATCCGTTCTATTTGGCCTAATGTTAAAGGTTAGGTTCTGTATGTAAGACGATACTTTCACTCAGAGTTTAGCTCATTGTCTGTGTTGATATTACGTAAAAATTTAAATAAACAACTAGAGATGTTAATGATATATTATCCTATACCTTACGGGGTAGACAGAGCCAAGAGTCGCGAGACTCAAATGCTGATTTAGCTGTAGGTATATATTGGTGGCATTGGAATTCTGAAATGGTAACAGGTTGTTAGCTATAGTCTATATGTATATATGAGATGAATCTCCATTTTACCCCCGTAAAGAATACTTCCATACTAATATTATAAATGCGAAAGTCCGTCTGTCTATTCCGCTTTCAGGACTAAACCGCTGGGCCGATTTTAATGTAATTGGGTATGCAGGTAGTTAAAGACTCCAGTTCAAATATAGGGTATACTTTTTTTCAAAAATGTACCTAAATTACAATAATGGGGGGTGAAAGTTTGTATAAAATTTGGCTTTCGCAGAGAAAATAACGCGGGCCAAGCATCGGGGAAAAACTAATTACTAAATAAATTTTAAAAAACATTGTGTCTGTCCATTTTACCCTTTCTTGATGCTCTCTCATCTGCGCGAGTTTCATTATCAGCAAAAAAAAACGGTTAAAGTTAGATTCTGATATTCTGACCGACCGCCTACCTAAAATCATGCCTTTTATATCCCTTAGTCCTCTTGTACGATTCAAGGCAGGATATGAGGTAGTAATATTATAGATATATAGAGCAGGAACTGAACTCCTAATTATGCATATTGCGAACTTCGCGGAATCGGAATACATTGCTGGTTTTTCATTGCGGTAAATAAAAGCTTGTATAAGACAAACCACGCAATGTTGATGCAGGCGCATCTGTCCGATATTGTAGCCAGCATAAAAGTTACAAAGACAAGTTGTGTCACTAACCAGCAACCAGAAACATTTGAGACAAGTCCACAAAAGTGGATATACATAATACTGCGCGTGCGCTTCCGTGTCTCTTCCTACTGTTACACGCAATATGAGCTGTGCCACACTAACTAATATATTTTTTTACGAAACTTGGTACACTGGTAGAATATAACCTGGAATAACACATAGTATACATTTTATCCCGAAACTCCCACGGGAGCGAAGCCCCGGGGCGAAAAATTATACCCCCAAACTTCCCTCAAGAATCAACCTAATTAAAAATATTCCTTTATTTATCTGTTACATAGTGAAGTCGCAAGTAACTCAGAAAATGTTGACAAAATGTAATTATGAATCAAAATGGCTGTTCAGTGTTGTTACAAGGCAGTGTCAGGGGTTCAAAGACGGCAGTAATTGCCGTGGTTATTGTCGATAGACTGTTTTGAATGACTTCTTGAATATGAACATGACATTTGTCACTTAAAAGTTATTTACAACCGAATATATATATATTTAAAAAAAAAACAAGCAAAGGTATCAAAATCTGAAATGCTAATAGATTTTGTAGCTTTGGGAATGATATTGATAAAATAGCATTTTCCAGAGAAATCGCCCGCGTTTAATTCGTGTGTCCGTATCAATATATCGCGATGATTTTAAGTTAGACTATCCGCTATACAACTGAGAAAACCGCATCAAATTCCATGCAGTTGTTTTTACAATTTGGGCGAACAAACATAGCCCACTTACAGTTTTATAGAAAAAAAAATTGTGACTAATAAAGTTATAATTTCTTAATTTGTTTTGGATGATAATATTTATTTTATTTTGCTACTACGATATGAGCCAGTTTCTTCTCTTCTCAGATAGAAAAATTCAATCTAGGTAAAAGTTTATAAACTGTAGATTCTTCTCAAAAGACTGCCAGCTGCCAGTTAGGCTGCCAGCATATCACTAACAGTCTCCGTCTCCCCATAAGGGATAAAGACGTTGTACAACTGAAAGCACAAAGTATATGCTACAATAATGTGAATGCAACTCGTGCTTGACAATTATTCTATTCTCCTTCACTCCCTGGTGAATTAGTATGAAGAACGCAAACTGCGAGACGCCTACATAATTTATAATCACATTGTTTTCATTCACACGTGTATCAATAAATCAATCCTAGATGAGAATAAATGAATTTATTTTATACCGTGCACTGAAGCAGCGAGCCGTGTTTCGGGCGAATGAAGATTGCTTTTAGAAGTCTACATTCTGTCCTTTTTTACCAGTGGTACTCCTTAAATATAAATATATTAAGACAAATCACACAGATTGAGCTAGCCCCAAAGTAAGTTCGAGATTTGTGTTATGGGATACTAACTGAACGATACCATTTTTTATAATAAATACATATATAGATAAACTTCCTTTACCCGGGCCAATCAGAAAAAGATAATTTTCCATCATGACCCGACGAAGTAAAACGTTTAATAACCACGAAAGTATTTTTTAAAAAAACCTATTATATTTTTTTTGCTGGAGGCCCGCTCCGGCTTCGCTCGGGTATAACGATAATGATTTATACACTTAAGCCTTCCTTAGGAATCACACTATCTATTTACAAAACCCTCAGCCAAATCTGTCGCGCAGTTCTAAACATCTAAGCATACATAGGCACAGACAGACAGCAGAAAGCGACTTTGTTTTTTACTGTGTAGTGTTGTTATTGCCTTAGATCTATTTATACCTTCGTTGCCTCAGTCGACGTGTACATGATAATACGGAGTGGTATGGTCCTATTCTAAGACGGGAACCATTATAATGGTTCGCATATACTTAAGTAGATTATTTCTTATTACCATGTTGAAACAAATAAACGACTCTTTATAATTACACTAGTGGAACACGAAATAAACGCTGGTAAAATCTAACTTGTAATGTTAGTGTTGATTAGTCACTTCACTAGATCAATAAAAATCAGATTACGTGACAATTTTATTTGCAACGCTGCACTTCTGCATACAATGTGTGAGTCACGTATACTGACGTCGGGCTGCATTGTTTTATACGGCTTGTGATAATATTGTGTTATTAATTATAGATTTT